>NC_134564.1:19902734-20502734 GCF_025594145.1 Primulina tabacum
TATTGAAACTAGAAATACTAGACTTGATAAGAACGAGAAGAACGGTGCCCAAAAATCTTGAAAAATTCAACTCCATGCCAATCTTCTCCTCCAAGCTCTTATGGCTGCTGAAAATTCCTTTTTTTTCTTGCCCTAATCTCGCTTCTAAAACCCAAGATTTTGTAATCGTGATAATATTTTTGTAATTTAAGTGTGTTAGAATTATGCAATCCTTGGGTATCTATCTCATTATTTAAGATGTAAGATTTGCAAGATTATCTAAAGTTGTGTCGATAATTATATCGTATACAATATTTTTGAGCTCAAGATTTAGTATAATATTGTGCATATATTTTGAACTTGGGATAATAAATAGATCACGATCTAAGAAATTAAATAAAAAATATTTGGATATGAGCAGGTAAAGTTGGAGATATAAATTCAAATTTGGAAGGATTTTTATCAGATAAAGAATTAAAATTTGATATACCTGGATAAATATTAAACAGAGGATAATATGATCCCTAAATTTAGAATTATCTAAGGGATGGATATTTAGATTTTGAAATATTATCAAAGATCACGGATAAAAGAAGAATAATTATCCTAGATTTAAAGTTTGATTCAAAAGTTCAAACATAAAAATAATACATGATCAGGATAGCAGCCACCTCTCTATAAATAGGAGAAGCTCTCATTCAAAATTTACACCTCATTTACACATCAAATGTTCGAGTTTTTTCTCTCATATTTTCGAAATTACTCTCCAAAAATTCTGCACGAGTCATAAAAATTCTGTCCAAGTTCAGAAATTTAGTTCTCTCGCTGGTTACTCGAAATTCGATCTCCACCGTTCAGAATATGCTTCCATATGTTTATAATAATATATCCAAATTTCAGCCAAATCCAACAGTAGTTTTTTGTTTATAGCCTTCGCAAGAAAACTACTCATATTCTACGTGGGAACAGCATACCTACGGTTATTCGTCCATAAGCATGTAAACACCACTTCCAAACTCGATCTCTACCGTTCATAATTCATTTGCCATAACTTTGAATGTACTGTAAAAGTTTAAACTCGATCCAATGGTTCAATAATGCGCAAAGAATTTTCAAGACGGCTGATTTTTCGGGCAATGTGCTGCTGTATTTTCGAAGTTTCAGTTGCATGATTCTTCTATGGTTTTCGAATTCTTCATGTTTTATTCCAGTTCTAAGGTAAGTGGGCTTGTTTTAAATGTGTAATTTTTGGTTTATGTATTTGTGTTTTTTTGTGAAAATTCGGTCGAGTGCAAATTCTTCTTCTATCCCATCTGGTTACGATTTTCGTATGAGTTATGTTTTGACACTGTGAGGATTCAACTTGATATGGGTGGAAATATGACACGATCGATTAGGGGGTAAATTGTTGAGCTACAATAGCTTGGTTCTTGAAATATTGAACACCGATGAAATTAAATCGAGTTTTTGTGTTAAAACCAAGTGGAAGACCTTCGTAGAAATCGATTAAATATTTTGTGAAAAAATTAAAATATTTGCAAGTTGAATGAGTAAAAAATAATTTGGGCTGAAGCATTTTATTAAACACTTGGTATGCAATAATTTTGTATTTGAATAACAGATAAAATGCTTCAACAATGCATCCTTAAAACAATGGAAATGATAAGTAAACACAATAAACAAATTGAAACGAATTTGTTTATGGATGTTCGGAGACTTCAAATGCTCCTACGTCACCCCTTCTCCCCTTGAGAAGGATTCACTAGAAGACTTTGATTTATACAACTCTTTGTACAAACCCATTCAGCTAGGATTTACGCTACTGCCTAACTGAACTCCTAGCACTCAATATTGTAGGTAACACCTCACAATCAGCATATTGTTTAATGTCTCATATGCAAAGACTACATACACGAGTTTATTGTCTTTGTGCAAAAAACACTCAACTAATATTTGAAGTTCAACTCTCTTGTATATGTGTGAGTGATTGTGTGTGAGGAATTTATCCTTTACAGTGTACATTACAAATGTATCCTCACACAAGAGCTTGTGCTCTCAACTAGCTGATTTTTTCATGCTAACTACCCATGCTTTGAATCATCTTGCAAAGCTCTTGTTTGGTCTTCAAGATGTTGTATTTATAAGCCTCAACAATGATATATACGTTAGACACAAGAATATGACCATTTGAAAAGTTTATGTACTGTTTCTGAGATTGCAATGGTCAAATTCGCCTTGCTGGACTTTTTCCCGACTGGTCAACTCAACTGGTTGTTCAGTTCAAATGGTTAGCAGCTGGTTCAGTTCAGTTCAGTTCAGTTCAGTTGGTCAGCTGCTTGTTCGGTTCAGTTCAGTTGGTCTAGTTCAGTTTCAGTTGGTCAGCAGCTGGTTCAATTCAGTTCATTCAGCTATTCAGCAGCTGGTTCTGTTCAGTTCAGCCGATCAGCAGCTGGTTCTGTTCAGTTCAGTTCAGCTAGTGCTGAAATCATCCTAACTGATTTCAGTTTGTGCAAAACGTGTAGTTTCATCGTCATTTATCAGCATCTTAAGCTTCGATTCAAACTTTGCTTTCTGAAGATGATTTGTAGATCATCGTCTTATCTTTTCAACGTATACTAAATCGCTTCATTCTAATTACCGAGCTGAGAGATATGACCAAAATACCGCAACTGCTCATACCCAACTACTGATTGCTGTTTTCATGCAATAATTTCGGTAATTCAGCGATCAGTTAGACCTTGATAACATCCGATTTTGCCCAACTGACGTGAAATACGACTTGTTTGAAATTGAGTTACTGATCCATTAAGTTAGCGGATTGTCATTTGGATCATCCAGTTGAGAGATATCATCAAAATACCGAAGCTTGCCAAAATTCAGTTTTTGCAGAATTCAGTTTCAGCTTGCTTATTGTTTTAATAACTTTACACTTGAGTAAATATGTTATAAACACAATAACAAGTTTTTTTAACGTCAAAATAAAGATTGCGAACATGAAATATTCCAACAGAATCTCAACCATGATATGGCTCTTACGCGGTGGGGATGTAACTGTTATATGGCCTCGCCCTTTAGAGGAGTAAAAATTAGGGAATGATATCAGTAAATCATTGAGAGTAGAGGAATCTCAATATATTCGTCGTTATGCATGTGGTTTAAATCATGTTATGAAAGGTGTGTGTTTCGAATTTCTTGCATGTTGTTTTTGTTTTACTCGAACGGCTCTCATTTGCTGAGTGACGACCATAGCACTCACCCCTTACTCTACCCTCCCAAATAAATCAGAAGAAGAAATAGAGAAAGAAGAATCAGAAATCAGTTTTGGGGCTGATAGTGGACGCATGAATAATTTTAATTAAGAATATATTCTTGTAAGTTTTAATTCTAGTTATGAACGCTTCCGCAGATTTTTATCGTTTTCAGAGTTACTATTGTAAGGACGATTTCATTTTTATGGTATTTATGATATAAACTTGTTTTGGTTTATATTGTATTACGAGGCTTGTTGTTAGCAATTATATGATTGTTGAATAATGTCGGTGTCGACTAACCCTGGTCTCGGGGCGTGACATTAAAGTTGTATCAGAGCCGCCAGGTTCATAATTCAGTTAGGTAAAAATTATTCAAAAAGAAAAAAAATCGACAAGATTATGCAAAGAGCCGATGCGGTCCCCTCCAGAACAATCCAACGAGTAATATCCATAACGAAGTTGAGAGGCATGGTCCGAAAAAAAAAATTTCTTTCGTTTAGGCCTCTGAAATCAGCGTATTTCCGTTTTAGAACAGTTCTGTAGAGCCTATAACTTTTCATAGGAAATTTCCAAAGTCGATTATGTCAAGTTTTCTGAAATCCTCTCAATGTATTCTTTCAATCCATATGTTTATAACCAAATCTCTCATTTTTGGAAAATTTATCGAAAAATCTCATTCATCGTTTTTGTTGTAGTATTGGTCGAATTTCAATGGAATTTTATTAAAGAAACAATTAGTAATGACCTATATTGTTGGGATTGTACCTATCTGAGATAAGTTGATTTAAGATTCTGACTTAAGAAGAAATATTTGATTTGTGGACAATAAATTATTTTTGGAAAAAAAACTAGTATGTGAAAATCTGATATAAGAGTTGTAATAAGTTTTGAATATTTCAATATAGAAGTTGATTTTGGGCAATAGTTAATTTTGTGAACATTAATTTGATTTCTTAAGAATGCTAAGCGTTAACTTTAAATATGTATGATTTTGGGTTATCTTGTTAAAATGAGTGTGAGAAACAATGTCTTCAGGTTTAAAAATTTATATTATTTTGAGATAACTAGTAGATTACGGCCTTATGTGAATAAAATAAGTTATGAGATATTGCTGGATATTGAGGAAAATATAGCATAATAAGTTTTGACTTTTGTTACGGTACCAAGAATGATTTAAGGAGAAAGACATTCAATAAAAATAGTTTATGTTGAAGCTCTTTAATATCATTGTTTTGTTGAAAGTAAGATTTAGTACAATAAATATTTGAAGATTAATTTCATTCGTACAAGGTTGAATAAGATTTTATTTTATGACGACTGAGTTAATATAATTTTTTGGATTTAAATCTACAGGCTATAGATTGATATTGAGTTAAGTTCCAAGATTTTACATGAGTTTAAAGTTTTGAGATAATAATCATAATAATTTCAAGATAGAATAAAATCAGTATCTATTCGCATATATTCAGTGCCGACTTGATTCAAATCACTTTGACAGATTTCGATGTCATCATATGGATGGATTGGTTATCTAAGAGCAGTGCAACAACAGAATGTCGGAGTAAGAATTTCAAACTCCAAATCGCGAACCAAGAAACAATCATGTACCATGTCAATGCCAAGAGATAGAAATACATTCTTTCTACTTTCCAGACTTGGAAATCCATAAAATCGGGAAATAATTTACCTAGCAATTGTGAACAAAGTGCCGGAAGAAATTGAGCTCAAGTTGGAAGATACCACAATAGTGCGGGAATTCTCGGATGTTTTTCCTGAAGAATTACCTGGGATAGTCTCGGATCACGAGGTTGAGTTCGAAATCTATCTAGTTCTCGGTACTGCACCAATTTTTCATACCGAATTATGACAGCTGAACTTTAGATGCTAAAAGAACAACTCCAAGAGTTGATAGACAAAAAGCAAAGCTCTGGTCCTATTAGTAAATAAAAAAATGGAAGTATGAGATTATGTATAGATTATAGAGAACTCAATAAGATCACAATCGAGAATAAATATCTTCTTCCAATGATAGACGGTCTTTTCGATCAACTTAAAGAAGCTACAATTTATCCAAACTCGGCCTGAGAACAGGCTACTACCGATTGAAGGTCAGGGCTGAATATTTTCCCAAAACAGCCTTCCGAAAAATGTACATGCATTATGAGTTCACAGTAATGCATTTTGGCTTGACAAACGTGTTGGCAGCCTTCATTGATCTAATGAACTAGGGGTTCATTCCATTCCTCGATAAAGTTTTAGCGGTGTTCATCGAGGAGATCCTCATTCACTCACCAAGTGAAGAAGGCCACAAGGATTTTCGTCTCACTCTTCATAGGCTAAGGGAGAGAGAATTGTATGCCAATTCAAGAAATGTGAGTTCTGGCTACAAAACGTCATTTTCTTAGATCACATAATGTGCGAGGCATGAGTATTTGTGGATCTTAAGAGAGTAGAGAAAATCACAGACTGGCCAAGACCAAGGACAGTGACAGAAATTCAAAGCTTCTTAAGATTGGCGAGCTATTATCGAGAATTTGTCCAAGATTTTCCCTCAATAGCAATACTGCTTACAAAACTCACTAAAGAACTCTAAATTCAATTGAAGCAAAGAATGCGAGAAAAGTTTTAAAACCTTAAAGATGAAACTTGCAACCACAATGGTGGTAGTGCTGCCTGATGAGTGCAAGGATTTCTTTTCAATTGCAGAGATGATTCAAAGAAAGATCTAAGATATGTGCTCATGCAAGAAGGAAGAATAATTTCCTTTGCATCAAAGCAATTGAAACTGTATAAGCAAAACTATCCAATCCGTGACCTTGAGTTAGCCACAAGTAGTTTTCTTATTAATGAATACGAGGCATTAACTTTACGGCGCCAAGTGTGAAATCCTCACTGACCATTAGAACCTCAAGCACTTGTTCACGCACAAAAAATCGAACATGAGGTAGATACGATTGATTTAATTATTAAAAGATTATGATATAACGATAAGCTAACATCAATGCAAGACGAACGGGGTAGCTAGCGCTTTAAATCGGAAAAACATGGGTAAGAGAATTCTAACCTCACTATCAACGCAACTGTACTTCGAGAAATCATTAATCAAAACCAGTTTTATGGTCTTAATGGGAAATTTAGATTTAGTATGAGAAAAAAAATTGATATTAGAGTTTATATGAAATGATCAATTGGAATTTTAAATTTTATCTTTTGAGGTTTACTTTAGGTTGACCGTATTGGGTTATAGTCTGACTTCTGAGAATTTTACATTACTACAAGCATTTGGATATAAAACAATAATAAATGGGAATCAGTGTCTGCATTACATAGTCAACATTAAATTTAAGACATGATTTTTGGGATTTATATTGGATTGAATAAGAGACTAGTCTTGATCTTAAATGTTCCATGAAAAAGTTGATATTGATTTCGGATTTCAGTTAGAGTGACATTGTTGGGCTATATTTGGATTCAAAAGGTTTTTATTAGGGTTTTCTTCTGTCATAAGAAACTAGTTCATCAAATTATTATTATGAGATATGTGAATATTGTGTTATAGTAATTCGTTGTAAATTCAACAATTCTAATAATTTTGGTTCAATAGGACTGTTATCATTGGATGCAGTAATAGAAGTAATAATAAGAAAATATGGTGGTATAAATATAATTCAAAGTATGAGTAAATCCACACTTTAATTATTAAGATGTTTGACAAGAATCACTAGGATATGATTTAGGAATTTTAGACGATTTTCTAATCATACCAAAAGAGAAGTCAGTTGGGAACTAGAATGGAAAATTGGCGAGCAATACTCGTACCTCCTCTTAGACCAAGCCAACCCTAGTTTTGAGGACGAAACTTCCCATAAAGAGGGAGGGATGTAAAACCCAATAATCGTTATAATATTTTTATAATTTCAGTGTGCTAGAATTATGCAATTTTCGGGTATCTATCTCATTATTTAAGATGTAAGATTTGCAAATTACCTAAAGTTATGTGGATAATTATATCGTGTACAATATTTTTGAGCTCAAGTGTGGATAATCATATCATGTACAATATTTTTGAGCTCAAGATTTAGTATAATATTGTGCATATATTTTGAATTGGGATAATAAATAGGCCACTATCTAGGAATTAAATAAAGAATATTTGGATATGGCAAGTAAAGTTAGAGATGTAAATTCAAAGTTGGAAAGATTTTTACCAGATAAAGATCTAAGATTTGATATACCTGGATAAAGATTAAACAGAGGATAATATGATCCCTAAATTTGGAAATATCCAGGGGATGGATATTTAGATTTCGAAATATTATCAAAGATCACGGATAAAAAAATGATAATTATCCTAGATTTAAAGTTTGATTCAAAAGTTCAAAAGCATATATAATACATAATCAGGATAACAGCCACATCCCAATACATAGGAGAAGTTCTCATTCAAAATTTACACCTCATTTACACATTAAATTTTCGAGTTTGTGCTCTCATATTTTCGAACTTCCTCTCCAAAATTCTGCACGAGTCATCAAAATTCAGTCCAAGTTCAGAAATTCGTTTCTATCGCTCGGATACTGGAATCTGATCTCCACCGTTCCGAATATGCGTCCATATGTTTCGAATAACATATCCATATTTCAGCAAATCAAACGGTTAGTTTTTTGTTTATAGCCTTCGCAAGAAAACTGCTAATATTCTACGCGGGAACAGCATACCTACAGTTTTTCGTTCATAAGTAGGTAAAAACAACTTCCAAATGCAATCTCCACTGTTCATAGTTATTTGCTGTATTTTTTAACATACTGTAAAATTTTAAGCTCGATCCAACAGTTCAATAAGGCGCAAAGAATTTTTCAAGACGGCTGATTTTCCAGGCAATGTGATACTGCGTTTTCGAAGTATCAGTTGCATGATTCTTCTATGGTTTTTGAATTTTCTTCATGTTTTATTCCAGGTCTAAGGTAAGTGGGCTTGTTTTAAATGTGTAATTTTCGGTTTATGCATTTTCGTTTTTTTGTGAAAATTCTGTCGAGTGCAAATTCTTCTTCTACCCCTTCTGGTTACGATTTTCACATGAATTATATTTTGACACTGTGAGGATTCAACTTTATATGGATGGTAATCCCAACCATGATATGACCCTTACGCGGTGGGGATGTAACCTCTATATGACCTCGTCCCCTTAGAAGAGTAAAAATTAGGGACTGATATCAATAAATTTTGAGGGTAGAGGAATCTCATTGTCTGGTCGACGTTGTGCATGTGGTTTAAATCATGTTATGAAAGGTGTGTGTTTCGAATTTCTTGCATGTTGTTTTTGTTTAACTCGAACGTCCCCCACTTGCTGAGTGACGACCATATCACTCACCTCTTACTCTACACTCCCATATAAATCAGAAGAAGATATAGAGAAAGAAGAATTAAACAACAGTTTTGGGGCTGATAGTGGACGCCATGAAGAATTTTATTTAAGAATATGTTCTTGTAAGTTTTAATTCAAGTTATAAAAGCTTCTGCATATTTTTATCGTTTTCAGACTTACTATTGTAAGGACGATTCTATTTTTATGATATAAACTAGTTTTGGTTGATATTGTACGACGATGCTTGTTGTTTAGCAATTATGTGATTGTTGAATAACGTCGGTGTCGACTAACCCCGGTCTCGGGGCGTGGCATCGCTCATATGCCACTTTGCAGGCCAAAATTGGTAAGCCTAACCACGATGGAAAGAAATATGAATCCCACTCGAGAAGTAAGATTATACCGCCCAAGCGCTAACCACTCTATTCCGTTTCCTTCAAATAGCAGCAATCGCGCCTGAGCGGTCAAATTATACCGCCTGAGCGCCAACCATTCTGTTTACATCCTGGGAAAATCACTCTTCACGCTTGAACGGTAAGATCCTACCACCCGAGAGCCAAGAATTTTGCCCAAATCCACATCCTTTTCTTCTATCTTGATGCTTTCCTCCCTATTTCAGTTTCCTGGTCATTTCGCCTGCAAATTCCTCAAATACGAGTGAGTCACGATCATGTGCATATGATATTGCTAAAATGAACAAAGTGTAGATGAAACACACACACTCACATACAATGCACACACATACAAAGTTAATGGAATAAAATACGTAAAAACGACACATATTAGGTGATAATCGATTGCAAGTGCTTTATCGAATTTAGGAGGTACATTGTTAGCAACGTTATCTGGATGAGCGGTATATTTAGAGACACCTTCGAGGCCTCCGCAGGTTGACTCTAATACATGAGTATAGCCATCCTTGTTGTCCAGGATACTCACGTCCTTGCCCTATCACATCGATGCAAATAATCACTTAACGAAAAATAATGAAATCAAACATATAATTTGGATGGATTATGATTGGTCATAAAAAAAATTTCTAGTCTTAATTCATAATTCTATTTGCTTTGCAAATTGCAATTTTAGTATTTTGTTCGTTGAAGTAGTAACGTGACATCGAGAACTTCGTAGAAAAACGACTAAAATTTCAAACAAGACAAAGTTTTCGAACTGAGATTGAAGTTTGATTAGTTAGAAGACTAAAATCACAATTAAACTGACTTACAACATTAGTTTTACAATTCTCCTATTTACTCAGTGATGGATGAAAAATATATGTTCCAATGATACATCATCTTGTAAACTATACAAACAAAGTAGAATGAAACAAAACAAGTGATCAATTTTTAACTAAATAAAGAACCAAAGTGCATATCAGACAAGGTCGATTCTTTTGGATCCTTCTTTTCATCAAATGGAAGGAACAAATGCAAAATTAGACTGATTATCCTAACTGCAACAACTTAACTCTCTAATAGCTAGCATAATCTTACATGGAGAAAAATGAACTACACATGGATGAAAAATCATGCTACTACAACTATATAATCTATAGACGTCCTTAACTGACAAAACATGAATAACTATAATTTATAGATATACATACATTTGGAACAAGGTGAAATATTCTTTGTAATAATTACACTAAATAATTTGTAGCAACACTACAATTTGAAATCTACTTAATTAGATCATCATGCCAAATCGATTCCTTTTTAAAATACGAAAGCAAATTTAATTTGATCTACTTATGCGTAACATTAACATTCAGTTGAAGCGAATTGAAGCGGGTAGAGACGAATCACAGACGTTTTAAATTTCCCTACAGTCATAAATAGTCTTGGAATTTTTGACGAATTGTATGGAATTAAGTCATAAAAAATACTAGTAGAGGACGGGTTTTACCATACGAATTAAAGTCTTGATTGGCAAGGTCAGCATATTTCTTAGCGAACAACTGAATCTTTTCTTCAGTCACCCCATCTTTGAACTTTATCAGCAATAGGTGTCTCACGTTTACCTTATCTTCCGCCATTTTCTGTGTTCCCGCAACCCTAATATTTATATGTGAAGAGGAGAGGGCACTGACACTGTTAAAATTAATTTAATTTATTTTATAATTATAATTATTTTGAATATATGTATAAATTTATTTAATTTTCAAACTTTGGTAAATATATATTTTTGTCTATTTATATACAACTTTTAGGTTTTCAAATTTTCTGAGGCTTGGGATCAAAATGAGGAATCTGATACGTGGCGTTGTTTTACCAAACTTTTCCTTAGTGGCTTTCGCACACATGGAAGTTATTGGTTTCCAGCCTATATACCATTTTCAACTCATACTGAGCTAAGAAAAGGAAGAATTTAAATCCCAGAATAATAATGAATATAAGATTCATATTTGGAACTTTTACAAAACATAAAAGGATTTATAAAAGATATATCAAAGAAATTAAACAACAGAGGATTTTAGCGAAGTCCACCTCAGAATCATAAATTCATAAAAATCACCCATGAACGCCTTAAACGCCATCTCTCGGCTAAGCAGGCTAAAGGGCTACAACATGAATTTATTTTTCCTGGTTAAACTCGAACCTTGTGTTTACCATTTCCTGGTTCATCTTTTTACCTTATGTTCTAACCAAAGACTCTTATATTACATTAAATTCCAAAAATTTAAATAGATCTTTTATTATCTCAATCTGATACCAAGAACAAATAAATATAGATCATGTCATAGTAAGGTAATAATTTAGCACGAATACTTTAGCCTGTCATTCAGGCTAATCTTATGAAATATAAAATTTTAAAACAATAAATAAAAACAGAAAATAAAAACAGTAAGAACTTACAAAGTTGTTATCAGAACTTCAAACTTTTATTGATATACTTCAGAAGGGTTTTTACAAGAGAGAATAGAGAGGGGAGCAAACTCAACCGTATCCTCCTAAAGACACAGAATAAACCTATAAATAAATAGAAAAGCCGGACATAAAACCCCGGATTCCATCTTAAAATAAAAACAGTACAATACTTTATTAAAGTAAATAATACAATGCTTTATTAAGGCAAATAGTAGTCAAAAAGTTTACAGTGATATACCACCCACTTTTTGTCACGATATGTCATGATGAGATGTGATATTCCACCAACTGCAGATTCTTCTTTGACGAATTTTAATCATCTTTAATATTGTCTTTTAAAGAATTTTTCAAATTCTCAAAAATGTCATCAATCTGAGAAAATTGAGGAATATCATCCTCAGGATCCTGCATCTTCATTAGATGAATAAATTGATTTTCACTAGATTCTGACGCCATAGATTTATCTGATTTTGAATCAGCACCTCCAATATTCTGGAAAAGATCGTTTTTCATTTCTTCAATATAGATCTCGATCAATTTTTCTTTGGGATATATTTCAGAATATTTCTGAGTAAAAATCTTGAAAGGACTCATAGAGGCTTTTTCCTTTTCTTGTTGATTATTAATTTCTTTTTGGTATAAAGAAATTTTTTCTTCCATTTGATGAAGAGTTTCATAACCATATGGTTTTCCAGTTTCTGGGTCATCTCTTAATAATTTGTCCCAAAATTTTGTGGAACTAACCCTCCATATGCAAGGGATACCTTCATCAGTGTAACCGAATTCTTGTTGCCATTTCCAGATCCATGGGATTCCAAATTCCATGAAAAATAGACATAGAGTCTTACCATCGATCCAATGTTCAGAAAATGATTCTTTAATACTTGGAGAAATATTTAACCAAGTATTCATGGGTTTTATAAAAACCTCTGGCAAAATCTTTGCGGATGGACCAAATATCTTCCACCAGATTAAAAACCAATTTGGAACTGGATAGTAAAAAACATTTACACAAATCTTTAAAAACCAAGTATGTTTTCTTTTTTCATTTTCATAAAACAAGGTTTCATTAAAACTTTCAATATAATCCCAAAAATTGAATTTAAAACTCATTTTATGATTTTCAGAATAAAATTCTTTTTCAACTAATGGAGATATACCACATTCTTCAATAGATATGATCTTCTTGATGATAAACTTTGAGAAGTTATAACTTTCTCTTTGCCGAGTATTACTGAAAAAGTGAGTTATGTCAACACTTTTTGTAGATATCAGAAGATTTTCATAAAATCCTCTTTGCTTATAAGAACCATATACATATGATGTATTGGTTAGATATCTTTCCATGATAGTCCATGAAGTTTTTTCCCATTGGGTATCTTTTTCTTCTATAAGAAGAATCAATTCTCGATGTTTTGTCTCGGTATATAGAGCTGAATCATTATCATCTTCTTTAATGATATTAGCATATGATGCTGAAGATTGATAATCTATATTACTTCTCTGCTTTTGTTTCAAGAATTCTTGAAATTCATTGTATAACTCATTATTTTGCTCAGTATTACTGGCTGATGAACTAGATAAGTTCTGAGCTATAAGCCTTTGTTTACCATGTTGTGCAATGATATTAGGGGGTTTTCCCCTACCTCCTCGCCCTCTATAAGAGGACTCTCCTCTTCCTCAGGAATACATATCTGTAGATAAAAACATTAAGATAAATATTCTCGAGTTAAGAAATCTGGTAAGTGATTATCTTCACCTTTTTTATAAATGATTTCAAAATCAAAAGGAGCTAAATGTGCCTGCCATCTTGCAAACATTTTTTAAGAAACATCATGTTTAAAATCTTTATTAAACATAAATTTTGCAGATTTACAATCAGTTTTTATAATAAACTTTTGATTATATAAATCATTTTGAAATTTTAAAATACATCTAACAATAGCTAAAATTTCTTTTGCTACTGTGGAATAATTTTTCTGGGCATTATTCCATTTACCAGAATAAAATCTAATAAGATATTCTTATTTATTTTGGGGATCTTTCTGTTTTAAGATTCCTCCAAAACCTATATCTGAGGCATCAGTTTCAACTATTTTATCCCATTGGGGATTAGCAAGCATAAGACAAGGAAGATTTTTAACATTTTCTTTAATATTTTTAACAACTATTGTATGTCTTTCAGACCAAGATAAAGGATTTTTCTTTAACCTATCATATAAGATAGCAGAATCTTTAGTAAGATTTTTAATATAGGGAGAAATATAATTTAGACTTCCTAAAAATCTCTGTAACTGAGTTTTATCAGTTATAATATCAGAAAATTTTGAACCAAATTCTATACTTCTCTGTATAGGAATTATTTTTTCTTTCTCAATCATATGACCAAGAAATCTAATATTGGTTTGAAATAAAATCATTTTAGATTTTGAGATAACAAGTCCATTTTGAATAACAATATTTTTAAACATATCTAAATGTTTAAAATGTATTTCAATATCATTAGAAAATACTAAGATATTATCAATATAAACAATTATAAAATTGCTGTAATTATAAAAATTATCATTCATAATTTGTTGAAATTCAGAAGGGGCATTTTTAAGGCCAAATGACATTACTGTCCCCATTCATAATGTCCTATTGGAACATTAAAAGCACTTTTATATCTATCAGATTCTTTAACCTGAATCTGCCAAAATCCTGATTTTAAATCAAATTTTGAAAATATGATAGCATTTACAAGTCTATCTAATAAATCTTTTTTATTAGGAATATGATGCCTAATCCATTTTAAAACCTTATTAAGGGGTTTATAATTTATGACTAATCTAGGAACACCTCTTTCCTGTTCAGAATGTTGATTAACATAAAAAGCAGTACATGACCAAGGAGATTGAGAAGGTTTTATCAAACCTTTATCTAATAAAGAATGAATTTCATTCTTGCATAATTCTAAATATTCAGAATTCGTTTGACAAGGACGAGCCTTGGTAGGAGTATTTTTCTCATCAAAATTCTCTTCATATGGAAGAGAGATAATATGCTTCTTTCTATTCCAAAAAGCATTTGGAAGATCATTACATATTTCTAATGAGAACTTATTATAAATAAGTTTATTTTTTCCTGTAATTTAGGATTTTGTAATTTATCATCTATAGTTAATATATTAACTGCTTTTTTTAAAGAATTAATCTGAAAAGTTTTCCTATCAATCTTTTCTTGCAATTCATTAAGAATTCTATGGACATGTTTAGTTATAAACTTAAAAGAAATAGGATTACCTTGAAAAGTTCCTATAATACCTGTTTCATTAACATAAGTTAAAGGATAAATTTGATAAATAAAAGGAAGACCAAGTATAAGTTGGCTAGAAATATTCTTTGCTAATAAAAAACTGGTTTGAATACAGTTTTTATCTTTGCAAATATAAACTTTTGGTAATTTATAATTTATTTCTAATGGTTCTCCTCTGCATGAGAGAGAGAATGAGTAGTTTTATGAAAATATTTCGTAGGAATTAATCCTTCCTGTATAACATTTAAATCTGCACCACTATCAATCATAGCAATGAAATTCTTTTTATAAGAATTTTCAATTAATAAAGTTATATTGATGTACCATTTTTGAGATATAATCATGCTTAAAACAGATAAATGTTTTTTATCTGGATCAGGAAAAGAAATGTCTTGAAGATTATCAAAACTATCAAAATTATTAACTGAATTATTATTATTAGTTTCAATGATTGAAACACGATAATTTAAACTATTATTATTGTGTTGTAAAATTTTTACTTGTTGTTTAAGATTTTCTATTTCTTTAACTAAATCTTGTATAGTAACTGGATTTTGTTTATTATATTTTTGTTGTAAAAGATTTTTTACTTCTTTCATAGACTAAGCTTGTTCTTGTTTAACAAGAATATTATTATTATTACTAGTTGAAGCAGTATTCTCCATTTGATCAATAATTGTGGATTTTAATACTGGATCCTTAATCATTTTAAGAAATTCTAAAATATTATTGTTAGTTAACACATTAATATTTAAATCATTAAATTGAGACATTAGTTGATAAAATTCATCATTTTTATCTTCTATATGATTTAAACAAGATTTTCCTTGTATACAATTATTACATTCATCTAAAGCATATTTTTCTGATTCACTATCTATTATTTCTTCTGAAATATAAGATTCTGAAGAATTCTCAGTTTCACTGTCAGAATTATTATTTGAATCCATTATTATTTTAAATAATGTTTCTTTTAGATTATCGTATATATCCAAATTATTAATTTTGTTTTTAGCCCAACATTGATTAGCATAATGTTCTGGCTTTTTACATTTTCTACAAATTATTAATTTATTTTTGTATTTTTCTTCTTTCCGTAAATCACGGCTTTCTTTTCTTTTCTTCTTTTTACCTCTTTGTCTATCAGACAAATGTCTTTTCTTTCTATAAAGTTTTTCATCTTTTTCTTTAATTTTCTTCTTACCTTTATTAGGTAAGTCCATACCAAATTGATCACAAAATTTACCTAATTGTTTTTTCTCAAGTAAATTATGTCTTTTAATTTGATTATTTAATATTAATTCATTACAGAGAGCTAAACCCTCTTTAATGCAAGTATTAATTAAATTTTCATAAGTATAATTATAATATGGAATATTAATCTCATCTTTTCTTAATACTTTTCTAATTCTTTCAAAAAATAGAAAATGTAAACCATCTATAAATTTAGCTTTCCAGAAACTATTATTACAATCTGGTATCTCATATATACGAGATAAAAATGTATCTTTATACCATCTAAATCAGTAAGTGTTTTACATTTTAGATTACTTAATAAAGTACGAATCTTTTCACTATCATCAGTGAATTTACCAGTAAAATGTTCAATCATAGTCATTATTAATGAATAAACAATATTTTCTGATTGAATATTATTTTCTATCTTTATAGAGTTAATAATATCTTCTTTCTGGAATTGATTTAAATAATTATCCCACCAACCTTTAAGTTGGCCAGTAAATCCTGATATAATCATTTTAGCAATATTTTTATCAGTATTACATGAAGTTTTACACACAGTACTATACATAAGCATTCTGTGAGCAGTATTATAAATTTGCTTATCACTAAACCCATCAATATTCCATTTATATATACTTTTTCCCATTATAACTATTAGCAAATATATATTCTTGTTCTTCAATAAGAACATCCATGGGAGTAGGTCTATTATAATAATATTTATTTTGGGTAGGTCTATCTGCACATTTAATTTTATTAATTTCTTCATCAGAATGATTCTCATCATTATCTAACTCTTCATTAAGAGTATTTAAATTCAGATTTTTAAATTTTTCTTCTAATAATTTTTCTATATCAGAAACAGAAGATTTAAACTTAAAATCCTTTATATCTGGAGGGGATTGAATAGAAGAAGTAGCAATAGAAACAATATTAGTTTCTTCTTCTTTTGTTTGAATATGAACATCTGGTTTAATTTGATTAATAGCCAGAATAATTTTATCAATACGATCCTTAAGAGAAACTATTTCTTCTCCTATTATCGTAAGATACAAATTTGTATAATTCTGTTTTTCAATTATCTGATTAATATGTTTAACAGTTATTTGTAACATATCATTTTCAAATAATTTAGAAAAAGCAGTAAAATTTAAAATTTTATTATTTTTTTCTATAATAAAAGATTGTTGAGGAGGATAAACAGATTTTTGAATCTGTCCTGAAGAAAGTTTATAATTTCTTTCAAGAATAGAAATATAATCTATAATAAATGTTTTAAAAAACCAAGGAACAAAATGAATTAATTTATTCTAGTTTTCACAATATTTATAAAATTCCGAAACAATATACTCAAATTCTTCTGCATAAAAACTTTTAAAGTACCAATTTCTGAAAGATTCCCATTTGGGTAAATAAAATTCTGCATTGATCCTTGCTCTAGCAAGAGATCCTTTAGTAAAATCAATTTTAGGTTTACTATCCATTAAATACTAAAATTCATTTCTGAAACTGTATCAGTTTCTCTAACTTTTTGAAAGTTACTTTTATGCACAATATTATTCTGATTAATAATTAATTCATCTACTGTATCTTGTACAGGAGACTCAACATCTTCTCTTATCTGAGAAGTAGAAGCTTTAGAAGTTTGAGGAATATCTACCAAATAATCTAAAGGCAAAATAAAGGAATGACTAGATCTTGATCTAGTATAGATAGAAGATGGCAATAATCATCTTTGTTCATTATTAAACTGTATTTGAACAGATCCTTCATTATTTTGTATAACCTGATGTAAATCCCTATTTATTATAGGATTTCTAGGAACAGCTTGTTCAATTATCCAGCTTTCTGGAAATTCAATTTCTTCCCATTTTATACATCTATGGGTTGTAATATTAGATCTATTAAAATTAGTTTCTCTAAGAATAGTTTCATTTAATTTTTTATCTATTCTTTTACACATAGGATTCAGTGTAAATAATGGTTTATAATAAATACGATAACAGATACATATTACTTCTGTACCAGGAGTATAATTATAACCATGAGTTTTAACATTTAATGTTAAAG
This sequence comes from Primulina tabacum, assembly GCF_025594145.1. Taxonomy (NCBI): domain Eukaryota; kingdom Viridiplantae; phylum Streptophyta; class Magnoliopsida; order Lamiales; family Gesneriaceae; genus Primulina; species Primulina tabacum. The sequence continues at coordinate 19,920,806 of NC_134564.1, forward strand.
AATCTAAAATATTAATATCAGACAAAGATAAAGATAAATTCTCAGATAAATCATATTCTTCATTTAAAATGTTTTGAATAGTTTCTTTAAAATCGAAAATATTCATTTGAATAAAAAGTGCTAAACTTTTATCTAGACTATTTCCATGGCTCTGATACCATCTGAGGCTTGGGACCAGAATGAGGAATCTGATACGTGGCTTTGTTTTACCAAACTTTTCCTTAGTGGCTTTCGCACACATGGAGGTTATTGGTTTCCAGCCTATATACCATATTCAACTCTGATTGAGCTAAGAAAATGAAAAATTTAAATCTCAGAATAATAATAAATATAAGATTTATATTTGGAACTTTTACAAAACATAAAAGGATTTATAAAAGATACACCAAAGAAATTAAACAACAGAGGATTTTACCGAAGTCCACCTCAGAATCATAAATTCATAAAAATCACCCATGAACGCCTTAAACGTCATCTCTCGGCTAAGCAGGCTAAAGGGCTACAACATGAATTTATTTTTCCTGGTTAAACTCGAACCTTGTGTTTACCATTTTCTGGTTCATCTTTTTACCTTATGTTCTAACCAAAGACTCTTATATTACATTAAATTCCAAAAATTTAAATAGATCTTTTATTATATCAATCTGATACCAAGAACAAATAAATATAGATCATGTCATAGTAAGGTATTAATTTAGCACGAATACTTTAGCCTGTCATTCAGGCTAATCTTATAAAAAATAAAAATTTAAAACAGTAAATAAAAATAAAAATAGTAAGAACTTACAAAGTTGTTACCAGAACTTCAAACTTTTATTGATATACTTCAGAAGGGTTTTACAAGAGAGAATAGAGGGGAGCAAACTCAACCGTGTCCTTCTAAAGACACAGAATAAACATATAAATAGATAGAAGAGCCGGACATGAAACCCCGGATTCCATCTTAAAATAAAAACAGTACAATACTTTATTAAAGTAAATAATACAATGCTTTATTAAAACAAATTGTGGGGCCCCGGGTTCGATATCTAATACTAATAATTTAAATGTAACAAACCAAATGATGTAATAAAATACATAATTTGTAGTTCACAAATCCACACAAACATCGTCAATATAATTTAATTGTCTCCAATGTTTGAGATATAATTTTCAACATGCCAAAATAAAGTAGTGAACCAAAGAAATCCAAACATCATCACATAGCTCCTAAGACCCGAGAATCCAACTCTAACTCGTATCTCCTCGCCTGGAACTGGACTCTGGCATCCCAAGCCTCGCCTCACCTACCGTCAAGCACATGAAAACAAGACGTAGCCGACGTGCCGGTGAGTATAAACCCAGTATGATACAATCAATAACATATGAGAATGAAAATTTCACAAAGTTCATATAAACTCATAAAGATGCAATATAATGCAATGAATGATCAGAAGCTGTGGGCTATCAATAAATCTCAAGATCAAGTGAATCATCTGGTCATAGGGTACCCAAGGATAGAGAATCCCCCAACAACATCCACCGACTCATCCGCTCAAGGTGGTGTGTTGTGTTCTACAATCCCAAGACTATGGTGCGCCTATAGAGAGTGTTCAGGTCATAGCAGCGACCTCCGCATACACTATGCCAACTCAACTATAGCCCCATACGTCCAACAAATCAGCAAATCAAGGCGACCTCCGCCATATCAAATCTGAATCAAAAAGCGGCTCAATATGCAATGCAATGATGCATTTCAATCTCATCAAGTCAATATCATAATAATCTCATCTCAAATGATCAATCATCAACAAATCACAAGTAATTCATCAAGCCATCAAATTTTCAATTTAAAATAAAAATGAGACTTTTACCTCGTATGTTATCGACCGTAACATACCTTTCAAATATTACCAAAGGAAGATCGAAATGTGTAGGTGAGAAGTCTTGAACCTCTGAAATCTATTATAACTCAAGGACTCGGATCACTTATCAAAACAGAGCTGTTTCTGTACAAAATTCATAATTAATTCAATACTGCTTCGAATCAAGATCCGTAAATTTCTTAACCTTAATATGCCATAAAAACATTCATTGAATCATTTTGTCAAACATGTGACGTACGTGCCAAAGAATTAGCTCCTTTACTTTGCCATTGGCTTCAATTCCATTTTAAATTCAAACCAACACAATTACAACATCTCCAACATCCCAATATCTCAAATATCAACTCAAATATCAATTCTAACTTCAACCCATATCCAAACTTGAATAGAAATGAGAAATACTTACCACATCTTGAAGATCTTGAAGAGAGGATCACAAATCTATACTTATTTCATATTTTTCTTGAACAAATCTCCAATATATTTAAGAATAATTTAGAAAATGGAAGGAAGGAGAGAACCCTAGCTTCTAACCGATAGAGAGAAGAGAAGGAGAAGGAAAATGAGTAAAAAGAGGATCCCATTCGATTTTATGCCTTCCCAAACACCAAAACACGTTTTTCAACTTGCTGGGCGCTCGAACGGTCACATATTACCGCCCTAGCGCCGAACTTACTGCCCAAAACTCAAAATTTCAGAACGGGGCGCGCTCGGGCGGTTAAAGATTACCGCTCGGGCGCCACTCTGCGCACAGCCACTTCAAAGATTGCTTCAGAAACGCCTCTTCCCTTCGGAATTAGGAAACGTGCTAAACTACAAAGTTGTAGCCCTATGTCTTTTCTTAAATCTTCCAAAATTTCAGGTCATTTGGAGGTCGGAGTAAAACGTTATGCTCATTCTCCCAACATGTGTCATTGTAGGAACGACGATATGCACGACACACTTCGGGGCGCTTTTGGCTCGTCTTCCCTAATGATTTGAACAAAACTCAAAACTGGAAAGTTATAGCGTTATGTCTTATCTTTCTAATGAAAGTGGCTTCACATCAATTGGATCAATATACAAAACATTATTCTAAAAACCATAACTTGTGCCATATTTTTCATACCGTTTCTGCACTTCCATTACCTATTTAGCTCAAATTCCAACTTTGATTCTAACCATCCATTATCTATTCCATTCTATAACATCATTATCATTCATACCATAACGTAAAGACAAGAACCATCACAACTACTGTCATATTATATCAAAATTCGGGCATTACACAAATAGTAGTCAAAAAGTTTACAGTGATATACCACCCACTTTTTGTCACGATATGCCATGATGAGATGTGATATTCCACCAACTGCAGATTCTTCTTCTGACGAATTTTAATCATCTTTAGTATTGTCTTTTAAAGAATTTTTCAAATTCTCAAAAATGTCATCTATCTGAGAAAATTGAGGAATATCATCCTCAAGGTCTTGAGCATCCTGCATCTTCATTAGATGAATAAATTGATTTTCACTAGATTCGGATGCCATAGATTTATCTGATTTTGAATCAGCATCTCCAATATTCTGGAAAAGATCTTTTTTCATTTCTTCAATATAGATCTCTATCATTTTTTCTTTTGGATATATTTCAGAATATTTCTGAGTAAGAATCTTGAAAGGACTCATAGAGGCTTTTTCCTTTGCTTGTTGATTATTAATTTCTTTTTGGTATAAAGAAATTTTTTCTTCCATTTTATGAAGAGTTTCATAACCATATGGTTTTCCAGTTTCTGGATCATCTCTTAATAATTTGTCCCAAAATTTTGTGGAACTAACCCTCCATATGCAAGGGATACCTTCATCAGTGTAACCGAATTCTGGCTGTCATTTCCAGATCCATGGGATTGCAAATTCCATGAAAAATAGACATAGAGTCTTACCATCAATCCAATGTTCAGAAAATGATTTTTTAATACTTGGAGAAACATTTAACCAAGTATTCATGGGTTTTATAAAAACCACTGGCAAAATCTTTGCGGATGGACCAAATATCTTTCACCAGATTAAAAACCAATTTGGAACTGGATAGTGAAAAACATTTTCACAAATCTTTAAAAACCAAGTATGTTTTCTTTTTTCATTTTCATAAAACAAGGTTTTATTAAAACTTTCAATATAATCCCAAAAATTGAATTTAAAACTTATTTTATGATTTTTAGAATAAAATTCTTTTTCAACTAATGGAGATATACCCCATTCTTCAATAGATATGATCTTCTTGATGATAAACTTTGAGAAGTTATAACTTCCTCTTTGCTGAGTATTACTGAAAAAGTGAGTTATGTCAACACTTTTTGTAGATATCAGAAGATTTTCATAAAATCCTCTTTGCTTATAAGAACCATATACATATGATGTATTTGTTAGATATCTTTCCATGATAGTTCATGGAGTTTTTTCCCATTGGGTATCTTTTTCTTCTATAAGAAGAATCAATTCTCGATGTTTTGTCTCTGTATATAGAGCTGAATCATTATCATCTTCTTTGAAAATATTAGCATATGATGCTGAAGATTGAGAATCTGTATTACTTCTCTGCTTTTGTTTCAAGAATTCTTGAAATTCATTGTATAACTCATTATTTTTCTCAGTATTACTGGCTGATGAACTGGATAAGTTTTGGGCTATAAGCCTCTGTTTACCATGCTGTGCTATGATATTAGGGGTTTTTCCCCCACCTCCTCGCCCTCTATAAGAGGACTCTCCTCTTCCTCGAGAATACATATCTGTAGATAAAAAATTAGGATAAATATTCTCGAGTTAAGATGTAGAACCCGTAAATCAGTCTACGTATAAGCCATGCATAATTCTAGTATTTTAAATTAAATTGACTTCATTGCATGATTATTTTAATGCTTTTCTTTGAAGTTAATTATTTTATTATTTCATGCAATAGTTTGATTTTTCAGTTATTTCAGTGAGGCCGGACTGGAGTTGGAGCTTTGAGATAGAATTTAAGATTCGATTAATATTTCCAGACTTTATTTTAGCTAGCAAGTAAGTTAATTTAAGTTAATAAGCAGGTTTGAGGATTTAATTTAAGTTACTTGAGGTGATTAAGAAATAAGCTCATTTAAGTTACTTAATTATGTGATTAATTCACTAAATTAATTAAAGATTAGTGAGGCTTTTAAGGGTTATTAATTTACTAGATAATTAACATTTTCCCCCTTCATTTATTTGGGAATTTTCGGCCTTAGCATCTAGACCACCCCTTGCCAACTCATCACCTTTTTTGACCCATTCTTGGTTGAGTTAGCATAAAGATCTTTTTAATTCTTGGTCCACCTTAATTAAGTAAATATTGAACATTATCCTAGTCTAAAAAGCTCAAAAATTCGGCCATCGCCATTCTAGATCCCTCCAAGATTTATTTGATTAGCAACAACAATTCAAAATTTAAATAAGAGTGGACTTGGTCATGATTTGGCCTTATATCTTGCACCCACTTCCCTCACTCCCCTAACCATCTTTCCCCCTCTCCTTTTTCGAAATCTGAGTGAACTCCTTAAGCTGAAAACCGTGAGAATTCAAGAGGCAAAATAGAGAGAAAATCGAGTAGAAGAAAACAAGAGAAGCAACTCCGTCTCCTCCGTGCCGCGTCGTCGTCGTTTCGTTCGTTTTCTTTCGAAACGAAACCAGGCATGTCTAGATTCTTTCAAACCTCAATCAAGTCCTATTATCAATTATTTTTCAGTACATGATCATGTTTTAATGAGCAAAAACCGAAATTTTAAGCAACTAGAACAAGGAATAATTCTGCACAGATTTTTGGTTCTACCATGCTTCACGATTGGTATGTTTTGTTTCGATTTCAGGGATGGCTCGTTCCAGGGGCTCGAAGCTGCATATGAAAATGTACTAGCACATGTTAGGGTCATGATAGAATGTTGGTTCCAGCCCCATACACAGTAGAATTTGTCAATGACAGCACATCCCCCATGAGTGTCATATTGAGCTTCAAAAATTCAGTTTTGTTGTCCAAGGGTAAGGATCTGATCATGGCTGCCCTAGGGGCCTATAGCCATGGTTGGATCACTCCCCTAGCATGTCTAAGACGAGACTAAGTCGCCCTTTTGGTGGCTTGGTCCATGGCTCATCGGTTTTCAATTTAAAAACAAGAACAGCCCCCTCCCCTCTCGGCTCCCTTCGGTTTTGACAGCATATGAGTTCGGCTTTGGTTGAGTTGGTATGGATCTTAGTTTGCCTATGGCCCTTAGCCACGGTTCATAACATGCCCCTAGATGTCTAGATTGTGGCATGGTCAATCAATGGCCACTGGAACGAGTCGAGACAGCAAGCGAAGCACAACACCACACACGCACGCATGAGGGCCCTCGGTAAGAGCTTTTGGTTGGTTGCTGGAATGGTGAGGATTGTGGCTGGCCTAGAGCCCTTAGCCATGGTTCAAATCATTCATTGGGATGTTGGTAAGAGTCTCTGGTCGGTGGTTAACGCCCCAATGGCCGATAGTCTCGAAAACAACACAAGATACGCGATGGTACAGCTGCTGGAAATTTACAGCAAGTTGCTGTGTTGGTTCGGAGGCTCGTTCGAGTTCTCGGTCGGCTTTTAGCCTATGGCATTGGACTGGACAGTGACCCATTAAGTTAGGAAGGTCATTTTTTTGACCATTTGTGATTCGGATCATTTTTGAGGTCGTACGAGAATTTACGGTGCGATGTGCCAAATTGACTCTCGAAAGAGCGTTTCTTGTTTTGGCCTCCATTTCACCGAGGTTTCGACCCTCATCATTTTAGGAGCATTAGTTCATAATTTTAAGCGTATTTTAATCATGACTATACGTCGGTTCAGTGTCGGTTCGGGTTGGTTCGGAGTCATGATTAAATACGAAGTCATTAGGCGTCATAGTCGCATTTTGAACTTAAAGCGCATAGTTGGCAAAGTTTAAGCTATTGCATATTTTTTATGACATATTTATGTTGCAGCGAGCCTGGGAACGATCCAATCCAGTTGGTAAAATTACAGGATTTTTCAGTTATGCCATTTAATTATATTACGTGCATGAAAATAGAAAATACTTATTTTTGAGATTTATGCGATATTGCTTGTGGTCAATTCACTATTATGGGAGCATTATTTTATACGGTCGCCAGTGACCGATCAGTTCAGTTTGGTACCACCCGGTCGCCAGTGACCGGTCAGCTCAGTTCAGTTTGATACTCCCCGATAGCCAGTTACCGATCAGTTCAGCTCAGTGCAGGGGCCACAGGCGTAGACCATAATCTCAACAGAAAATTTTTATCAGTTATTTCAGTACAGGGCTCCAAGGAGCAAACATTCTATTTACTATGACTTTCAGTTCAGTTATGCACGTATTATAATTGCTCAGTACAAGTTATTTTAAGTATGGCTCATGACATGATATTTTATCCATGCAAATTACATTTTCTCGTTACCTACGATATTTGCATGCTGAGTCTTTAGGCTCACTAGACTTGATTGTTGTAGGTACTGATGAGGCCAGGGCCGAGGGCGGGGACCAGTGAGCCAGCTTGGGTCGGCAGTAGTGGCACCCGAGGACCTCAGTTTCAGCACATGTCATTTTATGCTCAAACATTTTTACTAGTTGTTGGACATTCTTTGAATTGTTATTTTTGGCAAACTTTATTTTCTTCCGCTGCTATATTTTTTTTTAAACATTGAACTTGATTCATTAGTTGATTTTATGGATGAGGCACTCCATTTATTTTAAAAGAAAAATTTTTAATTTTCCGCAAATTTTCAAAGTAAGAATTTTCGGGCCTTTACAGTTGGTATCAGAGCGGTGGTTCTGTATAGGGTTACACTACTACTGACCACGAGAAGCTCACGAAGCCATGCCTTCGGTCTGTAAGTTTTACAGTTCAGCATTTTATTTAAAGCATGAATTATTTTGACAGCATGCTTCCATGAAATAATTTCGACCAGATTTTTCAGCATTTCAATGTTCATTTAAAATAAATTATGGAATTATGCATGTTAGTTACGTATGGGTTATGTTGGAACAGTATACCCCCTAGACGTCAAGTAGGACGCCCGAGAGGTAGTGGCGAGCACCGTCGCGAGGACGATGACGATCAGAGACAAAAGTGGCAGACACCTCCTCCTCCTCCTCCACCTCCACCACCGCCCCCACCTGACATGAGTGCCCAGATGCTAGCTGGGATGACACAGTTCTTCGCACAGTTTGCGGGGAACAATGCGGTGGTGACTAGGCCGACAGGGCCAGAGGCTGTTTAAGAGCGATTCATGAAGATGCGTCCAAAGGAGTTTTCTGGGACGTCTGACCCCATGATCGCCGAGGGATGGATCAAATCCCTCGAGGTCATCTTCGAGTTTATGGAGCTGGGAGACGCAGACCGAGTCCGATGTGCCACCTATCTGTTCACTGGAGACGCCCGCTTATGGTGGGAAGGAGCGTCAGTAGCTTTGACCTTGGCTACACTTTCATGGACACGCTTCACGGAGGTTTTCTACTCCAAATATTTTGCTGAGGAAGTTTGCACCAGGTTGACCACTGAGTTCATGAGCCTGAGACAGGGAGACATGACGGTTACGGAGTTCATCCGTAAGTTTGAGAGGGGCTGTCATTTTGTGCCCCTGATCGCGAATGATGCCAAAGCCAAGTTGATGCATTTCCTGGTGGGTATACAGCCGATCTTGCGCCGGGATGTTAGGGTGTCTGACCCTGCTATTTATGAGATTGCTGTCTCCAAGGCCCTAGCCGCAGAGCAGGATCTGCGGGATATCGAGAGGGATCGCTAGGGCAAGCGCCCAGTTCAGGTATCACACCGCCCTCCTCCTCATCCCTCCTCCTCATCAGCATCAGCAGCAGAACAAGAGGCCTTTTCATGGACCGCCTAGAAACAGAGGCCAGCAACAGCAGCAGCAGCGGGGACGCCCAGCCCCGAGGACTTATGAGCACCCAGTCTGCCCCAGGTGCTCACGCCGCCATCCTGGAGCATGTATGTCTGGCTCAGAAAAGTGTTTTAAGTGTGGTAGTCCAGACCACATGTTGCTGCAGTGCCCTCAGAGGAATCTGCCTATTCAAGGCAGAATTTTTGCTCTCCATGCCGCGGAAACCAACCCGGAGACTATGTTGTTGACAAGTACCTTTAAACTTTAAGTTATTATTTGAATTTCCGTGTTTTGGGAATAAGGATTAAGATTGAACTTAGAACTGTGATAGGATTGCATGCTCTACTCAGTAGTATTTTGGAGATTTAAGTTAGAAGAACTTTGACCATTGCATGTCTATAAGTTTAGTTCTTGTAACTACTGGATTCAACTTAGAGCTCCGCTCTTTCAGGGAGAATTTTTATATCTGGTTCCGCTACCAAGGCCTTGATAGATTCAGGGGCCACTCACTCGTTTATTTCGGAGGTCTTTGCAAACTTTCTCAAGATCAAGACCATTGGGCTAGACATAGCCTTTTCAGTAGTGTTGCCGTCAGGCGAGGAGATGGCAGCCACCAATGTTATCCGAGATATAGACCTTGAGCTGCACGGTAATCTTGTTTATGCGGACCTGATTATGCTACCGATGCCGGAATTTGACATTATCCTAGGGATGGACTGGCTATTGAGGAACAGAGTGTTGATAGACTTCCAGCGGAGATCCGTTCTTGTCCGACCGCTTGGAATGGAGCAGTTCTTATTTGAGCCGGACAGGTACTTTCCTTTACCGCGCATTATTCCTTATGTTCAGGCCAGGAAGCTCATGCATAGAGGGTGTCGGGCATTTCTAGCGACCTTTTTATCTATCCCCGAGGAACCCAGCCAGTCAGCCTCAGATGTTCCGATTGTCAGAGATTTCTTAGACGTTTTTCCCGAAGATGTCTCTGGTATGCCACCCGAGAGAGAGGTGGAGTTTTCCATTGAGCTTATGCCAGGTACGGCTCCGATATCCAAAGCGCCGTACCGACTAGCACCGACAGAGATGGCAGAGCTTAAGAAGCAAATTCAGGAACTTCTCGACAAGGAGTTCATTCGCCCGAGCTTTTCACCATGGGGCGCGCCAGTCTTATTTGTGAAAAAGAAGGATGGCTCGATGAGGCTTTGTATTGACTATCGGGAGTTGAACAGGGTTACAGTGAAGAATAAATACCCACTGCCGAGGATTGAGGATCTGTTTGACCAGTTGCAGGGAGCTTCGATTTTCTCCAAGATAGATTTGCGTTCCGGTTATCACCTAGTTGAGGGTGAGAGATGCTGATGTCTCGAAGACAGCTTTCAGGACTCGTTATGGTCACTACGAGTTCCTAGTGATGCCGTTCGGTCTGACGAATGCGCCAGCGATCTTCATGGATCTCATGAATCGCGTATTTCAGCTGTATCTTGACCAGTTTGTGATAGTGTTCATAGATGACATTCTCGTCTACTCCAAGAGTCGGGAGGAGCACAGCAGACATCTGACCACAGTGTTGCAGACATTGCAGAAGCACAAATTAGTCTCAAAGTTCAGTAAATGCAAATTCTGGTTAGAGAAGGTGGCGTTCTTAGGCCACATCGTTTCTAGCAGTGGTATTGAGGTAGACCCAGCAAAAGTTGCAGCAGTCAGAGATTGGGTTGTGCCTCAGAATGCATCCGAGATCCGCAGTTTTCTTGGGCTAGCAGGATATTACAGAAAGTTCATTCAGGGATTCTCCTCCATTGCCGTTCCACTCACAGCACTGACCAAGAAAAATGTGAAATTTGTTTGGAGCGAGGAGTGTCAGAAGAGCTTCGATACTTTGAAGCAAGCTCTTATCTCAGCACCATGTTTTGTCCATGCCATCAGGGCCCGCCGAGTTTGTCCTTTATACCGATGCTTCGAAGCTCGGTTTTGGTGCAGTTCTGATGCAGCATGGGAGAGTGATAGCGTATGCTTCTCGACAGCTGAAAATCCACGAGAAGAACTACCCTACCCATGATCTAGAATTGGCGGCCGTAGTTTTTGCCTTGAAGATTTGGAGGCACTATCTGTATGGAGAGAAATGCCAGATCTTTACCGACCACAAGAGCCTCAAGTATTTCTTTACGCAGAAGGAGCTGAACATGCGTCAGAGGCGTTGGTTGGAGCTTGTGAAATACTACGATTGTGACATTAGCTACCACCCGGGTAAAGCTAACGTAGTTGCGGATGCATTGAGCAGAAAAGTCGTAGTGATGGCTCATTTGACGATTCAGAAACCTCTTCAGTTTGAGATACAGAGGTTTGATCTCGAGACTTATCCTCGAGGTAGAGTTCCTCGTCTATCTACCTTGACCATTCAGTCTTCCCTTATGGACCGTAATCGCAGTGGTCAGTCAGCAGATGAGCAATTGGCACAGTGGAAGAAGAGAGATGAAGCCAAGGGCAGTGTCTTGTATACAGTCAGCGACGGTATTGTGAGATACCGAGACAGGATATGGGTTCCTAGCAGTGATTCTATCCGAGCAGACATCTTATCAGAGGCCCATATGTCCCCGTACTCCATTCACCCTGGGAGTACGAAGATGTACAAAGATCTGCAGCTATTGTATTGGTGGCCTGGTATGAAGAAGGACATCAGACGATTTGTGTCCGAGTGTCTGACCTGTCAGTTAGTGAAGGCCGAGCATCAGAGACCAGCAGGTTTGCTCAAGCCTCTTCCTATTCCTGAGTGGAAGTGGGAGAACATTACCATGGATTTTGTGACCGGATTGCCGAAGTCAGCCAGCGGATCGAATGCTATTTGGGTGATTGTAGATCGTCTTACCAAATCAGCGCACTTCTTGCCTATTAAGACGACATTCACCATGATTCAGTATGCAGAGCTGTATAACCGGGAGATAGTACGACTTCATGGTGTTCCAGTTTCGATCGTATCCGACAGAGATCCCAGATTCACTTCCTCATTTTGGAAGAGAGTGCATTCGAATTTGGGTACGAAGTTGCTGTTTAGCACATCTTTCCATCCGCAGACAGATGGGCAGTCGGAGCGAATTATTCAGATTTTGGAGGATCTTCTTCGCGCTTGCGTCATTGATTTCTCAGGGAGTTGGGAGTCGAACTTGCCATTGGTTGAGTTCACCTATAACAACAGCTTCCAGTCTTCTATTGGTATGGCTCCGTATGAAGCACTGTATGGCCGCAAGTGCAGATCTCCTGTCCATTGGGATGAAGTAGGAGAGAAAGCAGAGTTGGGTCCAGAGATTGTTCAGCAGGCAGCAGATGTAGTAGTCAAGATCCGTGATAGGATGAAGAGTGCTCAGAGCCGACAGAAGAGTTATGCCGATCAGCGGAGGAGAGATTTAGAGTTTGCAGTGGGCGATCATGTCTTTGTGAAAGTGGCACCTATGAAGGGTGTCATGAGATTTGGGAAGAAAGGGAAGCTCAGTCCGAGATTCATTGGACCGTTTGAGATCCTCGACAGAGTTGGGACGCTAGCTTATCGTGTGGCTCTTCCGCCGAATCTGGCCGAAGTACACAATGTGTTCCACGTCTCCATGCTGAGGAAGTATATGGCAAATCCTTCGCATGTGCTGAATTTCGAGCCGTTGCAGCTTACTACGAACTTGTCTTATGAGGAGAGATCGGTGCAGATCCTAGACAGACAGGGGAAGAAGCTTCGGAACAAGCTGGTTAAGCGAGTCAAAGTCAAATGGCTCAACCATTCTGAGGAGGAAGCTACGTGCGATGTGCCAAATTGACTATCGAAAGAGCGTTTCTTGTTTTGGCCTCCATTTTCACCGAGGTTTCGACCCTCATTATTTTAGAAGCATTAGTTCATAATTTTAAGCGTATTTTAATCATGACTATACGTCGGTTCAGTGTCGGTTCGGGTTGGTTCGGAGTCATGATTAAATACGAAGTCATTAGGCGTCACTAGTCGCATTTTGAACTTAAAGCGCATAGTTGGCCAAGTTTAAGCTATTGCATATTTTTCATGACATATTTAGGTTGCAGCGAGCCTGGAAACGATCCAACCCAGTTGGTAAAATTACAGGATTTTTCAGTTATACCATTTAACTATATTACGTGCATGAAAATAGAATATACTTATTTTTGAGATTTATGCGATATTGCTTGTGGTCAATTCACTATTATGGGAGCATTATTTTATACTGTCGCCAGTGACCGATCAGTTCAGTTTGATACCACCCGGTCGCCAGTGACCGGTCAGCTCAGTTCTGTTTGATACTCCCCAGTAGCCAGTTACTGATCAGTTCAGTTCAGTGCAGGGGCCACAGGCGTAGACCATAATCTCAACAGAAAATTTTTATCAGTTAGTTCAGTACAGGGCTCCAAGGAGCAAACATTCTATTTACTATGACTTTCAGTTCAGTTATGCACGTATTATAATTGCTTAGTACAAGTTATTTTAAATATGCCTCATGACATGATATTTTATCCATGCAAATTACATTTTCTCGTTACCTACGATATTTGCATGCTGAGTCTTTAGGCTCACTAGACTTGATTGTTGTAGGTACTGATGAGGCCAGGGCCGAGGGCGGGGACCAGTGAGCCAGCTTGGGTTGGCAGTAGTGGCACCCGAGGACCTCAGTTTCAGCACATGTCATTTTATGCTCAAACATTTTTACTAGTTGTTGGACATTCTTTGAATTGTTATTTTTGGCAAACTTTATTTTCTTCCGCTGCTATATTTTTTTTTAAACATTGAACTTGATTCATCAGTTGATTTTATGGATGAGGCACTCCATTTATTTTAAAAGAAAAATTTTTTATTTTCCGCAAATTTTCAAAGTAAGAATTTTCGGGCCTTTACATAAGAAATCTGGTAAGTGATTATCTTCACCTTTTTTATAAATGATTTCAAAATCAAAAGGAGCTAAATGAGCCTGCCATCTTGCAAACATTTGTTTAGAAACATCATGTTTAAAATCTTTATTAAACATAAATTTTGCAGATTTACAATCAGTTTTTATAATAAACTTTTGATTATATAAATCATCTTGAAATTTTAAAATACATCTGACAATAGCTAAGATTTCTTTTGCTACTGTGGAATAGTTTTTCTGGGCATTATTCCATTTCCCAGAATAAAATCTAATAAGATATTCTTGTTTAGTTTGAGGATCTTTCTGTTTGAAGATTCCTCCAAAACCTATATCTGAGGCATCAGTTTCAACAATTTTATCCCATTGGGGATTAGCAAGCATAAGACAAGGAAGGTTTTTAACCTTTTCTTTAATATTTTTAACAGCTATTGTATGTCTTTCAGACCAAGGTAAAGGATTTTTCTTTAACCTATCATATAAGATAGTAGAATCTTTAGTAAGATTTTTAATATAGGGAGAAATATAATTTAAACTTCCTAAAAATCTCTGTAACTGAGTTTTATCAGTTATAATATCAGGAAATTTTGAACCAAATTCTATACTTCTCTGTATATGAATTATTTTTTCTTTCTCAATCATATGACCAAGAAATCTAATATTGGTTTGAAATAAAATCATTTTAGATTTTGAGATAACAAGTCCATTTTGAATAACAATATTTTTAAACATATCTAAATGTTTAAAATGTATTTCAATATCATTAGAAAATACTAAGATATCATCAATATAAACAATTATAAAATTGTTGTAATTATAAAAAATATCATTCATAATTTGTTGAAATTCAGAAGGGGCATTTTTAAGGCCAAATGGCATTACTGTCCATTCATAATGTCCTATTGGAACATTAAAAGCAGTTCTATATCTATCAGATTCTTTAACCTGAATCTGCCAAAATCATGATTTTAAATCAAATTTTGAAAATATGATAGCATTTACAAGTCTATCTAATAAATCTTTTTTATTAGGAATAGGATGCCTAATCCATTTTAAAACCTTATTAAAGGGTTTATAATTTATGACTAATCTTGATTTTGAATATATGTATAAATTTATTTAATTTTCAAACTTTGGTAGATATATATTTTTGTCTATTTATATACAACTTTTAGGTTTTCAAATTTAAAATATATTATTCATTATATTATATTAGTATTTATTTATTATAACAATATTTCGGTCAGATTGGTTGCATCATTTTTTTCAGGTAGACCGATTCGTTCATCTATTCGATTATAAAACATTATTTAAATTAAAGAACTCCATATCCAGGATTTAAATAGGTTTTACTTGTTTCTCCATTTTTTTTTTCTCAAATCCAAATAAATTTATATCAACACATCTTAATAGAAATGGAAAAAGTGAATCTTGGGACAATTTCATAGATGAGTTTAAACAAATTTTAATTTTAAAAAATAATTTCCTTGTTTATTAGAATATTGGACCATATGTTTATCTTATTGATAGAAGGGGTGACGTAGGAGTGATTGAAATCTCCGAACATCCATAAATCTTGAGGCTCTAATTCTCAATTATATTCTATCTGTCAGTCAGTTAATTTCAGAACTTTCTTAAGATAACTGATTGATATTGACATAACAAGATTCCCGAGTTTAATTTTTCACCAAACTAACTCATCATTCAAAAAGGTGTTATAATTGTCGAGTGTTTATTCAACCCCCCTTCTAAACACACTGTCACCTATCAACCGATCCTATCAAGTGGTATCAGAGCTGTTGAATCTCGTTCCTGAATATTCATATCTACAAAATCTGATCACCATGTCTTCCTTCAAAAAAATTCCAATGTTCTAAAGAGAAGAGTTCGATGACTAGAAGATTAGAATGCAGTCTCATCTAACTGGACAAGATGATGGTATATGGTATATCATTACTGACAGACCAATGAGAATACTGAAAGCCAATACTGCTGTGGCCATAAATGATGGTGCACCTTATCACATTGAAAAGCCAATAGAATATTGGATAACAGAGGACAAAAGAAAACAAATTTAGGACAATGTGGCCAAAGATATCTTGTACAAAACGCTGGATAAAATCACTTTCAGGCAAAATAAAGAGGTGCAAAACTGCAAAAGAAATCTGGGAGAAGTTGATCCAGCTCTGTGAAGGAAATGAGAAAACCAAAGAGAATAAACTCTCCGGTAGCTGTTCAAAAATTTACAACATCAAAATGAATATTGGTGAATCTATGCACGAATATGATGAAAAAATCAGTGACATAATGAAAGAACTGGAATGCACTTGGAAAGGTGTATTCAAATAAAGAAGTTGCACTGAAAGTTGTTCGAGGTCTTCCCAAAGAATTGGATGTTAAGACCATGGCCATGCGAGAATCAAAGGACCTAAATAAGGTCGAACTTCAAGACTATATCATTTCAAGTTGCAATATGGCGTCTCATTAATTTTTACAATTTCATTTTATCATTAAAGTTGCAATATGAACCCTCATTCATTTTTAAAATTATGGATTACTCTTATTTGAATATAAAATGATATTCTAACGAAGATCTTATGTACTTTTTTGAATATAAAATGATATTCTAACGAAGATCTTATGTATTTGCTGATCTAAAAGCTTACGAGTTTGAGCTACAAACGAGAGAAGGAGAATCTTCCACACCAGCAGCTACAACAGCTCTTAATGCTGTCAAACTGGAACCAACTGATTCAGTTGAGAAAACTGCTGATCAGTTAAGCAATGACACAATGTCATTATTTGTCAAAAAATTTAGAAGATTCATTTCAAAGACAATATCAGATGAACAACACCAAGGAAAAACCAAATGCTTGCTACAACTGTGGAAAAACTGGACACTTCATTGCTGACTACCTTAAGCCAAAGAAGGATAGTCGAGTATCAGCTGAGAAGGGAAAGAAATCTCATGAGCACAAGAGAAGAACCAAAGATGATAAGAAATCATTCAGAAAGAAACACAAAGTTCTTCTAGCTGAGGAAAGTAAATCCAAATGGGCTGAATCTGACAGCGATGAATCAGAACCTGAAAGCTTGAGCAGCTCCAGTGATGATGAGGAAGTCAAGTGTCTGATGGCTGATGACACTGAACTAGAACCAACCAGGGTATTCGATTTTAGTTCAACTGACTTTACACGCGATGAACTTATTTCTACATTGCATGACATGGTCAACGAGTATCACAAGCTAGCTCTCTCAGTTTCGAAAGCTAAAGCAAAGCGCACTGATCCAATGACGATAAAACTGAAACTGATGAATCAGCTGATATATTGAGTCTTAAACATGAGATTTTCTGAGCTGAATGCTGAAAGAAGCAAGAATCAATCTATGATTCAGCAGTTAATGCTTGATAATTCAAAGCAAACTGAGCATATTCAGAAATGGAATAAATCATCAGTTGCACTAACTAAAATACAAGATATGCAAAAATCAATTACCGAAAAATTCGGTTTAGGTTTTATCAATCACTGATGAAACTTTTATCAGTGATACTCAACCAAAACCGAAAATGGGCAAAGGGAAATACATTTACTTTGTCAAATCAGCTATGGTACAAGAACAATCTGAGTCAAGTAGACTAGTTGAACAGGCTACTGAAAATAAGAACAAAGCTAATAGGTATGGAATCGGTTATAGCCATAAAACTTCAACTGATTTGTGTAGCTGGCAACCTAAAAGGTTCAGCAATAAACACCTGATTTCTCAAAATGGCTATTTCATTACCATAACTGTAAGCCAGTTCAGAAAAGATATATGCTAAACAACCAGTTGAACAAGGCTAAAATGCATATTGTTTCATCTGTACACAACGTACACAAGCTGGGAAAAACCATTTGGTACACAACAACTGGAAAGTCAGTTAGACTGATCCAAATCTAGGTTCCTAAAGGAATAATCAGTTTAGGACCCAAATAGATTTGGGTAAAAATTTATTCATTGTGTGTGATTACAGGTGAAAGGTACAAACAAAGAATCAATCTGGTATCTGGACAGTGATTTCTCGCGGCATATGACAGGGAATGCAAATTTGCTATTCCAACTGATCAATTTACACTGGTCCAAACATCAGTTTTGGAGAAAATTCAAAAGGTAAAACTGTGGGTAAGGGTAAGCTTATCCATGGTAACTTTACTATTAAAAATGTCTTACTAGTTGAGAATTTGAAGTATAACTTGATAAGAATCAATAAGTTATGCAACAATAATTTCTCAATTCAATTCAGCAGACACACATGCACAGTTAGAAACTCAACTGATGAGATTATCTTAACTTGCAATCGTTGTGGAAACACTTACAAAGTAAGTTGGAGTGATCAACCTAATGCACAATTTGTTTTATAGCTTCAAAATCTTCTAAGAACGGGTTATGGCATAAAAGGTTAAACCACCTCAGCTTTAAGTATTTGCTTATCTGAGTAACCATGATCTTGTAATTAGCTTGCCCAAAATAGAATTTTCAAAGGATAAAATTTGTTCAGAATGTCAGTTTGGTAAGTAAATATGATCTTCATTTAAAAACAAGGGGAGTAAATTATCCTCCATATGCTTAGAACTGATGGATATGAATCTTTTTGGTCCTATACCAGTCATGAATTTAGGGGGAATGACATACACCTTGGTGATCGTTGATGATTTTTCAAGATTTACTTTTTTATCTTTTTAAAATCAAAAGAACAAACTGTTGCACAACTGATTATAATTTTCAAAATATTATTAAATGAAAAATCAGTTGGTATTGATAGGATAATGTCTGATCGAGGGACTGAATTCATCAATCAAACTTTTTCACAAGAAAAAAAAAGCAAGCAAAACAATCAATTCCAGATCTAGAGAATCCCAAGAACCAGTTGCTGCATCGAATGAACCAGCAACTGCTCCTCCCTCTAAGGATGCTCAATCATCTCTCCTTCAGTTCGTCCATCCTCTACTACATATCTTCAGCTCTACACTGATGTTGAGTTGTCTTTGGCGAACATCGACGAAGTCATACAATCAGTCGCCATTGATATTGAACTAAATATTTTATCTACAAAAGCAGCTGAAGAACCAAGAGTAACCGAACAACCAGCCGAAGCGGCTATTTTGCAACAAACTAAAGAACCAGTTCAGTCGGCTGCCATGACTGAACAAGAAGTTCTAGCTAAGACTTACGTGGCTCAGATGCACATGGAACAATCTGAAGAAGTGCAAACTAAACGGCCACCTACAGTTGTTCAACCAACTTAAGAACCAGCCACGGTCTCAACTGAAAAGAGAGTTGATGAGCCCTTCAGCTCAACTGATCCTCTGAATTTCTTTCTTTCTCCTGAACTACGACATGAAGCAATACCAGAAGAAGTTTCAGAAATGATCACTGTTACGATTGAACCAAATGATAAAGCATTGGTAATTTTTCATCAAGAAGACAAGGAGCAGGAACTTGAATCCTCTGCAGCTTTGTCTCGTAATATACCAACGGACACTGAATCCATGGTCGAAGAAATTCAGTCCAACCTTCATGATGTGATCTCATCCATCTCTGATATCAAGTCGACTCAACTGCTGCACACCTTAAAAATTTATTTTATAATGGAAAAGACTCTCAAGAGTTTACAACAAGTCACGAAGGATATGACTTCACTCTTTTTCCAAATAGATCAGTTCAAGAAGGACCGAGTGACGATTCAAGCTCATTTCCAAGATCAAGAAGTATTCACAAACCGCATGGATTTTATTCAGAATGTAATCACAAAGAGAATGGATTTGTTGTAAGAACACATAGTATATGCCTTATCGAATGTCACTTCGGAAGTTCGTGCCTTATCCAGCAGAGTTGACAAGTTTGACAAAAAGGAGAAAGAGGAATAAAAAGAAGATTAGCAGAAGCAATCAAAGAAGATCAGATTTTTCAGTCAGCAGATGACTCTTTTATTCTTTCATTCATTATATTCAGTCTTCTTTATCAGTTCTCTTTTTCTAAGTTTTTTCAAATACCAAAAAGGGAGAAATTGTTGGAAACTTAATTTCGGAAGTTTGACAAACAGAGTGATTAAAGATTGAACTACCTGATCAAGAAGACTGAATATAACTGATGCCTAACTGAATATTAGTGCGCATACAAGGCAACTGAACTAAGCCAACTGAATTGTGTAGTCGACTGAATGATCAATTTGAATTGATGAGTCTAACTGCAATTAGTTGTAAGCTATCACATAGTTCCATTGGTTGTGTCAATTAACTGATAGTTTGACATGTCATCAGTTAAGGAATGTAACTATCAACTGACAACATTACAAAAGCAGACTGTAACATGTAGTGGGAACGCCGCATATCAGCATTGCTACAGTGTACAACTTTCAGAAGGATATTGACGTGGTAAACAACGAATAAAAAGATTCAAACACATTCATTATTACCGTTGGAAGCAAAGATAAATAGCCGTGAAGAGCATCTGAGAAAAATTAATTTTTTTGACACATAGAACCAAGTTGCTACTCTGTTGAAATTCTCACTAAGCTTTCTTTTCACTCAAATATTTCAAAAGATCATACTTAGCGTATATATTCATAGCATTCAAAGGCTATACATTGAGTTTACAAGAATAAAAATATATCGTTGTATTATTCGATCTTAAAGAGATCAGTTGTCCTAAGTAGTTTCTGATCAGTTGAGAACTGATAAACTGTATTGAAACCAAGAGTTTCAGTTTGATATTGTTAAGTCCAGAACTGCAATGGGGTCCTGTATAAGTCTTGTATTGATCAAAGTCTTTTAGTGTATATCTTATCTTATAGATAGAAGGGGTGACGTAGGAGTAATTGAAATCTCCGAACATATATAAATATTGATTCTCTAAATCTCAGTTATATTCTATCTGTCAGTCGGTTTATTTCTACACTTTCATAAGTTAACTGATTGATAGTGACATAACAAGATTCCCGAGTTTCGTTTTTCACAAAACTAACTCATCATTCAAAAAGGTGTTATAATTGTCGATTGTTTATTCAACCCCCCTTCTAAACACACTTTCACCTACCAACCGATCCTATCAGAAACGTATATGTATTTTATGGCATGAAATGAATTTATGCTTATGAAAGATCATGAAATTTATGTTAATTACAGTTCTTTTCTTTGTTGCATGTTACATATACGTATATTTTGTTATCGTGGTTAAGGTGTGTTGAGTCTTTAGACTCACTAGATGTAATTGATGTAGGTGAGCATGAGTTTGAGGAGACAAGGGGTGCAGATGACTGATCTGGCGGAGCTGGTGAGTGCGAAAACCCGAGGGCCTGCATTATTTACACAAATATGATCTTTGAGGATTATGTTTAAATAGTATTTTCAGACAGTTTATGATTTTAATGTTTCGAAGGTTTGACAGATTTTAGCATTGTGCTAGATGCTTTTGATTTCACACGGTAGATGTAACGTCCCGAAAATTTGAAGGTCCACGTAAACCACATGCATGAAAGTTATTAATTTTTTTTTGTATTTTATTAAATTGTTTTAATGCATTAAATGCATGTTTATTTCATGAATTTATGTTTTAATTCATGGTTTATTTAATGTTTCATGCATTAGGATTTTAAGTTGCATTTCGCGTTCGAATGAGGAACGGAGACCGGGGAAAAATAAGAAAAATATTTTTATTGAATGATTAATTTTAATTAATTAATATAAGGTGTTTTAAGTGTATTTTTCAAGAATTGGGATTTTTTGGGTATTTTTATTCGCCGGAGCATATTTTATCTGGTACGCAAATTTTATCGAATCGGTAGACATTTTGAGGGTTCGGGCAACATTTTCAAAAACTCACCTAAACAATATATTTTTTGGAAGTGCGTTTGGACTTATTGTGTTTATTTTTAAGCTTAATGGGCTCAAATTCCTTTTAATACTCTTTAAATCCCAATTAGGGCCCATTATCACTTGACTACTTATTTAAATAATGTATTAACCTAAACCTAAACCTAATTCCCACATAACAGCTACCCCTCCCTCTCCATTCAAAATCTCCCCTTCGGTTTTGGCAAAGAAAAATACATCAATCCTCATTCCTTTATTTTCCTTCAAGAAAAGATTATCCCCGCTTCTCCGGTGACTTCCGGACGCGCATTCCTTCAAGTTTTCTTGAATAAAATCGTTAAAGCACGCATGTATCTTCGTTTTCTCTTCATTCACTGCCAATATTATTGCTGAATTTTGAAAAAATTTAGGGGTAGGAATTATTATTTCAAGAATCTTAGTAACCGAAATGTTAATTTTTTTGAAATTTTGGTTGGGAAATACCTGTGAATTTGAGAAATTATTGTGATTTAATTGGAAAATATTCGATAATTATGGGTTGTATTGATAGAATCTCGTGAATTTATTAGGTTTGAACCGATTTAATGGCCGCATGAAGAATATTTATTTCAGGTATTGCCACCTGCATACTGCTAAATTCAGGAGCTACACATTCATTTATATCCGAGATTATTTTCAAGAGACTTGGGATCATACCAGAGGTCATGGATTTGGGTTTCAGAGTTTCGATTACTTCTGGTGTTCAGATGTTTACTTCGAGGATAGTGAAGAAATTGGATCTTCAATTACAAATGAATGTTGTTCAGGCAGGCCTAATTGTGCTACCTATGCCTGAGTTTGAAATCATTCTAGGTATGGACTAGCTTTTTTCGAATGGAGCTTCGATCAATTACGACAGAGGTTAGTATCTGTTCGACCGCCCGACGGGAAGTCCTTCGTTTTTTAGGCAGCTAAGAACCAGCAGATGCCGCACATCATTTCCTGTATTTGTGCGAGAAAACTTATGAAGAGAGGCTTCCAAGCATTCCTGGAGAGTATTGTCTCAGTTTCTGAGCCAGTCAATCAGATGCTAGAGGATGTTGTGGTGGTCGGGGATTTTCCCAGTGTCTTTCTTGAGGATGTTTCCGGCATTCCATTAGACCAAGAGGTGGATTTCTCTATTGAGTTTATGCCGAGTACAGTGCCGATTTTCTATCGTCTAGCACCTGCAGAGATGAAAGAGTTGAGGATCATATTTAGGATTTGTTGGAGAAGGGTTTCATTCGCCCGAGTTTTTCTCCATATGGTGCACCGGTACTGTTTGTGAAGAAGAAATACGACAGCATGCGACTCTGCATCGATTATAGAGAACTGAATAGAGTCACAGTCATGAACAGGTATCCTCCGCCTAGGATCGAAGACTTATTCGATTAGTTTCAGGGAGCATCAATGTTTTCGAATATAGATCTTCCATCAGGGTACCACCAGCTGAATGTGAGAGAGTCTGATGTGCAAAAGATGGCTTTCAGGAAGCGTTATGAGCACTTTGAGTTTATGGTGATGCTATTAGTATTGACTAACGTGCCATCAATCTTCATGGATATCATGAATCGTATATTTCAGCCGTATTTGGATCATTTCGTCATAGTTTTCATGGACGATATTATGATCTATTCGAAGAGCAGGGAGGAGCACAGTCAGTACTTGAGGGCCGCGCTACCGACTTTGAACGACAGACAGTTATATGTCAAGTTTAGCAAGTGTGAGTTCTAGATAGACAGAGTGACATTACCACATTATTTCCAGGGATGGAGTCGAGATGGATCCCAGCAAGGTTGAGGCAGTGAGAGATTGGCCAGTGCCTAAAAATGTGTCCGAGATCCGTAGTTTCTTGGGACCTGCTAGATACTACAGGAAGTTTATTCAGGGTTTTCCTTCTATGGCGGTACCCATGACCGCCTTGACGAAGAAGAATGCCCAATTCATTTTGGGATCAGAAGTGGCAGGAAAGTTTTGAAAAGCTGAAGCAAGCATTGACTTAAGCACCAGTTCTAACGATGCCACTAGGGCAGGGAGAGTTTGTTCTGTATACAGATGCTTCAAAGCTAGGTTTGGGCGTAGCTCCGATACAGCATGACAGAATGATAGCATATGCATCCAGACAACTGAGGCTTCATGAGAAGAATTATTCGGCTCATTATCTCAAACTAGCAGCAGTATTATTCGCTCTGAAAATTTGGGACACTATCTGTATGGGGAGAAGTGCAAGATTTTCATAAATCACAAGAGTTCGAAGTACTTATTCACATAGATAGAGCTGAATATGAGACGATAGAGATGGTTAGGGCTTGTGAAGGACTATGACTGCGACATTAGCTACCACCTGGGGAAGGCTAATGTGCTCGTAGATGCCTTGAGCAGGAAGAATGTAGTGATTGCTCAGTTGTCAGCTCAGAGACCCTTGCAGATAGAGATCTAGCGATTTGATCTTGCAGTTTATGCTAGGAGCGATGCTCCGAAACTCTCTACCCTGACAGTGCAGTCGACGCTGAGAGACATGATTAGAGCAAGACAGGCTTCTAATGAGTAGTTATAGAAGTGGAGACAGAGGGATAAGTCTAAGGGTCTGAGATTGTATTCCGTTGAGGATGGCGTAGTCAGATACCACGACCGACTGTGGGTTCCTAGCAGAGATTCACTGAGAGCAGACATTATGATGGAAGCCTACAGCACCCCGTACTCTATTCACCCAGGGAGAACGAAGATGTATAAGGATTTGCAGTCTTTGTATTGGTGTTTGGTCATGAAGCGAGATATTTTGTGTTTCGTGTTTGACGTGTCAGCAGGTTAAAGCAGAGCATCAGAGACCTGCAGGAAAGCTGAGACCGCTCCATATTCCAAAGTCAAAATGGGAGACTATCACTATGTATTTCGTGACAGGGCTACGGAGGACCGTTAGAGGGTATAATATCATTTGGGTGATAGTTGATCGGCTTACCAAGTCAGCAAATTTTATACCGATCAAGAAGACTTTCACCATGACTCAGTAGTTGTACATCTGAGAGATAGTCTGATTGCATGGGAACCCAATTTCCATTGTGTGAGACAGAGACCTGAGGTTCACATCTGCATTTTGGAAGAGTCCTGCATCAGGCATTGGGTACCAAGTGTTCGAGTAGGTGCACGTTGAGCCAAGTGTTGGCCGAGGGTTCACATCGAAACTCTATGTATAAAAATTTTTATTTTAATAATATTTGAAATTATTGTTTTAGCACATCTTTATCTGTATACTCATGCTCTTTGCATAGATAAAGTCCTTGAATATAAAAATAGTAGAAAGAATATGAGATGATCATATGATGAGTATCATGAAACTCATATTTGAAAACTGTATATTCTAAATAGTTCCTAGTCGATTCAGCCGTCGTTAAGAATGATAAAGGCCGCTCGAGTTTGAGACTAGTATCTGAGATGTGAGAACCATGTTTCATTGATAGGAGACATTGTGATGTCCGAGCATGCAGATAGGTGCTCCTTGTAGAAGTGCACTGAACAAACCTCTATAAAGTACTTTCTAAGTGGTTCTTACTTATCGAGTGGAAACGTCCTAGTTTATAGTTGTACACCATTAGTCCTTATGATCCGAGACAACATTGTGACTCTATACGCTAGCATTGTACTTTAACTTGTTTACCGACTCATATGGGGTCATAACGTAGCAAGGTTGGATGTTTTGTTGATATATTGTAGTCGGAGATTCACCGCTTACCTTCGGGTATGGATATCCTATGTGATCTCATGTATCTGTAGTTTGAAATCTCTGATCAGAGTGTTGGTGGTAATTAAGAAAGGGGTTTCTTAGATCAAACAATCGATGCAACTACGACATGACACATAGTATCGATTCTTTGACAGTACCCATAGTTGTTGAATCGGTCGGTATATATGATATGAAGGGACCGTACTGTACGCTAACCATTATGGAATGGTTCTGGCAAGCACTATCATTTGATACCTAGGGAATCATGTAAGCGATGCTGCTAGGCATTTAACATGATTGGTTGTATACTATCAGACTTGAGTTCTGACGTTTTTATTATCAAGAAGTTGTTAATAAAAATGGAGCAACTGGGATATGCTCGTATAAGGAGATGTTTAGTCATGAATCACATTGAGATGTGAACACACTGCTAGTTGTATCGATGAACCATTGAGGGTCACAAAAGTGATAACTTTCTAGATCCTGTTGAGAAAGAAATTAGTTTAATGTGTTGAACGGATTGTAAAAGATTTTATAATCGCAAAGAAAAATAGAAGTATGACTTCTATAAGAGGATTATGGGAAATGTAACTTTTAATTTGTGGAAGTGTTACTAAATTAAAATTTTGCTCAAATAAATAATGTATTTGGAAATTGTGATTTTCATAAACATTGTTATGGAATAAATTAAATTAATTCAAGTGTTGAATTAATTAAATACTAGTGGACATAGTAGAGTTCAAATAATTAAATTAATTCAAGTGTTGAATTAATTAAATAACATTGAGTCTTGTAGAGCCCAATTGGAAATAATTATTCCACAAGTTGGCTTGAGTAAATTCAAGTAAAGATTTAATTGATCTCAAATGTGTTTGAGATATTTAAATAATAGTCTATAGGCTTTGTAAATGTTACAAACCCAAATAAATTGCAAGCAAGTGAGGTGAAGAGTTAGGAGATAACTTTTTCAATAAACAACGCATATCATGCAAATGCAACTTTTAACTTTTTCAAGCACAAAAAAAAGTTTTTCCTTCTCTCCTCCAAGCATGCTATGGCCGAAATTTTGAGCATTTTTCTTCAAAAAATTGCTTCTTCATTTTGATGTTGAAAGCCAAACTTCTCAATGAAAAATACTCTAGCATTTCTAGTGCAATTGTAGAGTGGATCTTCCTAGTTAGTGGTGGATCTAATTTGAAGGAGAGAATCCATTTGAGCAAGGTGTGCTCTTGGAAGCTTATAGATTGTCTACCATTCAAGAGCTAAGTTGTTTACAACTAAACAACTTAGTTGGAGCCAATAATCAATCCATTTGATTGATAGGTAAAAATTCTAAACACACTACGTATGATTTTGTGTTTGTTTTGTTATTTGCTACACACTAAGTGGGCTGCTCGGTTTTTGCTATTGTAAAATATGATTTTGAACTTCCGTCGCGCATCCGGGCACCCGTAATTGATCTCCTTCACCAAGTTGCTATTCGGTACAGCCTTCCATCCTCAGAGCGACTATCAGTCTGAGAGAGTGATTCAGATCTTGGAGGACCTACTTAGAGCTTGCGTGATCGACTTCCAAGGTAGCTGGGAGCCGAAGTTACCTCTCATTGAGTTCACATACAACAACAGTTATCCAACATCTATCGGTATGGATCCATAAGAGGTGCTTTATCGGAGAAAGTGTAGATCACCGATCTATTGGGATTAGGTAGGGGAAATTGCAGAGTTGGGTCCAAACATTGTCAGACAGATTGCATAACTAGTGGTAAAGATCCGGGATATGATGAAAACTGCACAAAGTCGACAGAAGAGTTATGCGGATAAGTGGTGCAGAGATCTAGAGTTTGCATCGGGTGATCACGTGTTCGTGAAAGTTGCACCTATTAAGGGTGTGATGAGATTTGGTAAGAAAGGAAAACTAAGTCCTAGATTCATATGACCATTAGAGAAACATGAGAGGGTTGGGACACTAGCATGCAGAGTTGCATTACTGTCGAATCTAACGGGAGTTCATAACGAGTTCCACGTCCTGATGCAGCGGAAGCACCTTTCGAACCCTTTGCATGTGCTGAATTATGAGCCTCTGCATTTGACACCGAACTTGCTTTCAATGAAAGACCTACCCAGATTTCAGACAGACAGGAGAGGAGACTATGGAACAAGCTGATTCAGATGATCAAATTCAAGTGGCTGAATCATTTCGAGAAGGAGGATACTTGGAAGACCGAGCCTGAGATGAGGAGCCGCTATCCAGAGCTATTCGGTACTGTTTTAAATTTCGATGATGAAATTCAATTTAAGGGGGGGAGGTATTGTATAATCTAGAAATTCGAACAACGTAATCTGACTGCATGCAAATCTATGGTTTTATTAAAATGCTTATTTAATTATTTTTAAATGCATTTTTATGACATTAATATGTGTTTTATTTCATGACTTACTAGATTGCATTTATTTGGGCTTTTAGCACTATTTCACACTCGAACGAGGAACGGAGACCGGGGATAGTTTAAGAGTAATTTTTTCATTAAATATTTATTTTTAATTATTTAATATATGGTGAATTTATGTGGAATTTTTGAAAATAGTCATTTTTAAAATATTTTTACATGTTGAGCCATATTTTAACCAGTAATCAATTTCTAGCAAAACGAAGGACTTTTTGAGGATTCATGGAATATTTTTGAAAACGAAGTTAAAAGAAATATTTTAGAGGGTGTTATTGGTTTTAATGGGCCTATTTTATTATATTTTGGGCCTAGTCTCCTACACATTCTCAATTTTAAAACTTAAGCCCAAAACCCTAATATTATTTTTGCATATAGCCGACCACCCCTCAACCCTAGCTTCCACTTCCTCCAGCAGCTCCTACCCTCGAGTCCAGCAGCATTTTTGCTCGGTTATTGTGTGAAAAATGCAGCCAAGGTCCTCCTCGTCCCTCGGGTATCCGCTCTATGCGTTGTTGTCAAAATTTTCAAGCGTATATACGCAAAGGCACGCCCAATTCCTTTCTTTTCTCTTCTATCACACAGTATTACATGTTTTTAATTGATTATGCATGATGTTTAAAGGATCTAACGATTTATGATATTTGGGATAGGAAAAACAAATACAACCTTGGATTTTCTTGCATGCTTCTCACGTTTTTTACTTGTATGCAAGGGGGCTGCCATATTTCGGAGTTTAGGGGCCGTGTTACATCAAGTTCGAAGGTTTCTAGGCGTAAAGATCAGTTTTGGATCAATCCATGTAGGGGCCGATCAGGTTTTCTCATTCTAGGGCTTGTGACGGCTAGATCGGGTGAAGGGGTGAGGGCAGCGTGCATGGGCTCAGTCCGGGCCATGGTTCTATTAGAGTAGATGCCCGTCTAGCCAAGTGTTGGCCGAGTGTTCATGTTAAAACTCTATGTACAAACGATCTTTATTTTAATAATATTTGAAATTATTGTTTTGGCATATCTTTATCTATATACCCATGCTATTTGCATAGATAAAGTCCTTGAATATACAAATAGTAGAAAGAATATGAGATGCTCATATGATGAGTATCATGAAATAAGTGCTCCTAGTAGAGTTCACTGAACAACCCTCTATAAGGGACATTCCAAGTGGTTCTCCCTTATCGAGGGGAAACGTCCAAGTTTATGGTTGTACACTATTAGTCCTTATGACCCGAGACAACATTGAGACTCTATATGCTAGCATTACACTTTGACTTGTTTACCGACTCTCATGGCTCATCAGGTGGTAAGGTTGGAAGTTCTGTCGAAACATATAGGAGTCAATGTATTGTAGTCGGGGATTGATCACTTATCTTCGGGTATGGATATCTTATGTGATCTCATGTGTATGTAGTTTGAAATCTCTGATCAGAGTGTTGGTAGTAATTAAGAAAGGGGTTTCTTAGATTAGAATATCGATGCAGCTACGACATTACACATAGTATCGATTCTTTGACAGCTCTCTATATACCAATAGTTGTCGAATTGATCGGGATATATGAGATGAAGGGACCGTACTGTACGCTAACCATAATAGAATGGTTCTTGCAGGCACTATCATTTGATACCTAGGGAATCATGTAAGCGATGTTGCTAGGCGTTTAACATGATTGGTTGGGTACTATCAGACTTGAGTTCTGATATTCTTATTATCAAGTAGTTGATAAGTAAGATTTAAGCATTTGGGGTATGCTCATATAAGGACATGTTTAGTCCCGAATCACATTGAGATGTGAAACTACTGCTAGTTGTATCAATAAACCATTGAGGGTCACACAAGTGCTAACTTTCTAGATCCCGTTGAGAAGATAAATAATTCAATGTGTTGAACGACTTATAAAAGAGTTTATAAGCACAAGGAAAAATTAGAAGTATGACTTATATAAGGGGAATATGACTTTTAATTTGTAGAAGTGTTCCTAAATTAAAAGTTGGTTAAGTGAACAATGTATTTAAAAATTGTAATTTTCATAAACATTGTTATGGACTAAATTAAATTAATTCAAGTGTTGAATTAATTAAACACTAGTGGACCTAGTAGAGTCCAAATATTTTAATTAATTCAAATGTTGAATTAATTCAATAATATTGGGTCTTGTAGAGCGCAATTAGAAATAGTGGGCTTGAGAAAATTCAAGTAAGGTTTAGTTGGTGTCAAATTTGTTTGAGACATTTAAAATTAAAGTCAATGGGCTTTTTAATTGTTACAATCCCAAATAAAATTGCATGCTTGGGAGGTGAAGGGTTGGAGGGAATTTTTTCAACAAACAATGCATGGCATGCTCATGTAACTTTTAAATTTTTACACAAGCAAGAAAGTTTTCTTCTCTCCTCCTTAGACCTATGTTGGCCGAAATTTTTCTTAAAAATTTTCTCACATTTTGCTTCTTCAATTGTTGATAAAAGCATATTCTTCTCAAAATAAAAATTCTCTAATTTTCTAGTGCAAAATTAGAGGGGATCTTCCTTGTTGGTGGTGGGCTTGATTTTTAATCGAGGAGTGCTCAAAGGAAGCTTATAGATTGTCTACCTATTGAAGAGCTAAGTTGTTTAACAACTTAGTTAGAGTCATCATCAATCCTTTGTGATTGATAGGTACATTTCTTAACACACTATGTTCGTGTTTATTTTGGTATTTGCTACACACTAGAGGGGTGCTCGGTTTATTATATTGAGGACAATTTCTAACCGGATTAGATGAACGATACAACAAATCGTTGGCCGGTTTTGGAGGTATCTTAGGCCCCATGTTGCTGCCCGTTTCGGGCAGCAAGTGCAGCCCAAACCCCCCTCATTTTAATAAAAAAAATTGTGAGTTGGTCGGAATCCGGCGACGGAGCTCCGGCGACGGAGCTCCGGCAACGGCGATGACGACTAGGTTTTTCAAAAGTGTTTTGGAATATCAAATTGTCATGGGCCTTGAGTTGTTGTGCCATTAGATGACTAACATAATTTGTGAAATTTAAATGACCAAAATATTTTTGATGAAAAATGTCTTATTGGGCCCTTAAGTTTAACTGTACAAAATTTTTATATTTTCTCATAAATAAATAATTGAAGTTGGACTTTAATTATTTATAGTAAATTGTGATTTACAAGAAATTCGGTTATAAATAAATTAATTAGAAAGTAAACAAACTCAAAACAAATGAGTTTGTTTACTTTGTTGATTTAGCTATAATCGTGGCGGTTAGTGATTGGATCAAGATATATAATATTGGATCAACTGATTATTGTGATAATTAATTGATGGCGTATGATATGTGATATTATGCATGAAGGATGATCAAAACCCCAATCCCAATTTGCTAGGTGTATGCTAGGATATTTTGTGTTGAATGATTGTAATAATTATCAATTTATAAGTAGGCTTTGTTTATGGCACGTTCCCACCCCATGAGATGTATCCCTATTTGCCATGGATATTTATTTATAAATATTAGTATAGTGGAAGATCAAGATTGGAAGATGGTGGGCCTTGATGATTATGAAGATTGAAGACATGTAAATATTAGAGGCCTATGTAATTGTGCATTTGCATCACATGCATTCCATAGGATTTGACCTAGGCCCGTGTTTTGCTCACACGGGCCATTAGTTTTTGGAGCGATTGATCATCCTTGTTTATTTTACTGTTTATAATATATACATGATATATTATAAATAATGAGTATGTGCGTTATTATTATGATAATAAAAAAGTTGCATGAATCCAGGCAAACATACTATCAAACATGGCGAACTTTTAAACAAAAATTAATGATGCAACCTTTCAAAATTAAAAACCTCATTTTGAATAAGATTCAAAATTAATATCAAGTCCAAAAAGGGGAATTATAAAGGTGTTTATAATTTCCATGTCTTCCATCGATAATGGGTGCATGATGAACGCTACCCATGCTCGGGGCTCGGCTTATATTATTGGGGGAGCCCTGGAAAACGGAAAGCTGTGACATCCATTGACTTAGTGATGTGAACTACGTGGAACTTCCATGATTTCGGCTCATATTATTGAGGGAAATCATGGCGACCGTCCATTTAGGTTCAATATCGATGGGTAAGGCTTGACACATAAATATGAACGACGTCATATTATTCGGTCCTAATCAAACGTAAGACAAAAGTTTACGTAAAGGTTTGCATTGAGATGCAATTGGAAATTACCTTTTAGAAATTATGATTGGCTGATATTATTTGGGATCATAATTTGTTAATTGGACATTACGTACCTACTGAGGAAAGGAGTTTCCCGTTTTCACAGGGTAGTGAAAAATGTCAAAACAATGGGAGCGAAAATTTATGAAGTAAAATTCCATACTTTGTTTCTTACTAAATATTTTAAAATAATCATTAACATTTATCTGTTTTTACTTTTTCAGTACAAATTTGAAAATGTCTTCGATTCGCAACCCATTATCTGCAATACTCGACAAACACCTTTTAAGTTGACCTAATTACCTCAATTGGCTAAGAAATCTGAAAATCGTCTTGAATTCGTAAAAGGATATATAATGGCCCGAAAATTCGTACTTGAAAATTTGCGAAAAAATTAAAATTTTTCTTTTTAAAATAATCAAAATTGCCTATTCACAAAATCAACTGATAAATCAAGTTTAAATGTTCAAAATAGCAGCGGAAGAAATTATTACTCGCCAAAATAACAAGTTAAAGTATCCAACAACTGATAAAATGTTTGAGCATGAAAAAATGGCAAGTGCTGTAAATGAGGTCATCGGGTTCCACTACTGTCGACCCAAGCTAGCTACCTGGTCCCCGCCCTCGGCCCCGACATCATCAGTACCTACAACAATCAAGTCTAGTGAGCCTAAATACTCATCATGCATATATCGTAAATAACGAGTAATTAATATAGTAAAATTTGCATGGGATAAAATATCATGTCATGAGGCATAATGTGAAAATAACTTGTCATGAGCAATTATAATACGTGCATAACTGAACTGAAAATCATAGTGAAAATGTTTGCTCTTTGGAGCCATGTACTGAAATAGCATGTATTAATTTTTTGTTGAGATTATGGTCTACGCAAGTGGCCCCTGCACTGAACTGAACTGACCGGTAACTGGCGGACCGGACCGATAACTGGCGACCGGGTTTAGTAATGAATGTCTGATCAGACTAATGCCACAGTATACTGGGTGGTACATAACTGAACTGAACTGACCGGTAACTGGCGACCGGATAATACAATGCTCCCATGATAGTGAAATGGCCACAAGCAATATCGCATAAATCTAAAAAATGAATATTTTATATTTTTATGCACGTAATATAATTAAATGGCATAATGAATATCCTGTATTATTTTACCACATGGATTGGATCGTTTCAGGCTCGCTGCGACCTAAATTTATCATGAAAAATATGCAAATGAATTTTCTTGACCAAACTTTGTAATTGAATCCAAAAACGAGACAATTACGCCCAACGACTCCGTATTTAATCATGACTCCGTGCCAACCCGAACCAACACCGAAACATCATTTAGTCATGATTAAAATACACTTAAAATGATGAAATAATGCTCCTAAAATGACGCAAGTCGAAATTTTGGTGAATGGAGGCCAAAACATGAAACGCTCTTTCGAGAGTCAATTTGGCACATCGCACCGTAATTTCTCGTACGACTTCAAAAATGATCCGAATCATGAACGGCCAAAAACATGACCTTCCTAACTCAATGAGACACTGTCCAATCCAAGTCCATAGGCTAAAAGCCAAACAAGAACTCGAATAAGCCACTGAACCGCATCAGCAAGTTGCTGTCCACAAAATACAGCAGCTGTGCTTTGGTTTCCTTGCGTCGTTTGCGAGGCTAATTGCCATTGGGGCTTGAACCACCGACCAAAACCTCTTACCAAAATCCTTAGGGTATGGTTTGAACCATGGCTAAGGGCTAAAGAGCCAACCAAGATCCACACAAACACCCACAACCGAGAGGACACATGCAGAATTTAAAAGGGTCGAAGGGGCTGTTCTTGTTGTTTGATTTAAAAACTGATTCCACCATGGACCAAGCCTCAAAAGGCGATTTGGTCACATCCTAGACATCATTATGAGAGGTTCTAACCATGGCTATAGCCCTTAGGGCAGCCAAGATTAGATCCATCAACCTTTGACATCAATCAAGAAAATCGAATGCAATTGGGACATGTTCGGGGAGTTGCTGTCCTTTCGATTTCCAGCAAGCATGGGGGCTGAACTAATGGATCAACGTGGTCCTAATCCATCCTAGTACATGTCTAGATGTAGCCTTGGGAGCCTGGAATCGAACCATCCACCTGTACTCACAAAAACAAGCGAACCGTGAAGCATGAAAGGAGAACAAAAAAATTCTGCACTTCATTATTCGAAAATGGTATGGAAGGATTTCGGTTTTGAGCTTAAAATAATCATGATTATGATGTTTCAAAATACTACTATGGCTTGATTGAAGATTTAAAAAAATATAAACATGCCTTGGTTTCTTTTTGAAAAGAAAACGAACGAAACGCAATGACGCGGCGTGGAGGAGACGGAGCGCTTTGCTACCTTCTTTTCTTCTACTCGATTTTTCCATCTTGTTATTAGCAATGAGGCTCACGTTTTTCTACTCTGGAATGCTCTCAGTTTTGGTGATGGGGGAGGGGAAATGGTGGTTAGGAGAGTGAGGGGAAGGGGTTGCAATATAAGTGGGACTGAAAGACCAAGTCTCCTCTCTTTTGAATTTTGAATTTGATTGATATCAAATGATTGTTGGAGGGATCATATGACCGAATCCTACATGCTATACAAGGCTAGGATGTTGATCTAATATTAATTAATTAAGGGTGATTAGATTACCATGCTAAGGAGTGACAAGGAAAGAGTCAAAGGGTGAGTTGGCATAGAATTGTTGTCTCACTAAGGGGTGGCCGAAATTTATTCAATAAATGGAAGGAAATATTGTTTGGTTAGTAAATTTTTAAACCTTAAGAGCCTTACCTATCCTTTAAATAATTTAGGGAATTAACACCAAAAATTATGGGACCTAAGTGAACTTATTTCCTACTCACCTCAAGTTACTAAAATAATTCCTTAAACCTCCTTTTTAACTTAAATCAACTTACTAGCTAGCTAAAATAAACTCTGGGAATGATTTCTAAATCTTAAATTCTATCTCAAAACTCCAACTCCAGTCCGGCCTCACTGAATTAACTGAAAAGATAAAAATTTAAACTACTGCATAAAATAATTAACTTTAAAGAAAAGCATTTAAATACTCATGCAATAAAATCATTTTAATTTAAAATACTATAATTATGCATGGCTTATACGTAGTCTAATTTACGGGTTCTACATGATAGCATATACATTTACTGATTCGTCCCCTGTTGAGGCTCCGACTAACTGCACTCCTGAGGAATTGCAGACTTACAAGGATTGTTGTGACCATGACTTGCGAGCAAAGTGTTGTATGCAGGCTTCTATGAATGATGAGCTGTAGAGGAGTTTTGAGGATACAAAGAGTGCTGCTGACATTCTTTTGCATCTCAAGGAGCTCTTTAGTGAGCAGACTCGACCTCTTAGGCATGCTACCGTCAATGATCTGATCACTTTACGCATACGAGATGAGGCCTTGGTCCATGAGCATGGCCTAAAGATGATTGGGCTTGTGGACAAGCTCGTTGGCATGGATCTTACGTTGCCTTTGTAGTTGACCATTGACGTGTTGCTCTTGTCGCTGTCTAGATCATTTGATCCTTTTGTGGTGAATTTCAACATGAACAAGCTGGAGCCTACCCTTGAGGAGTTGGTGAATATGTTTGTTACCTTTGAGTCCACCATCAAGAAAGAGAAGTTTGTTCTTTATGTGGGTTCTTCATCTGGTACGAAGACTGGTCCACCTGGGAAGGGACAAAAGCGTTCTTTCCAACGTCCCAAGAAGAATGTGCCCTTGAAGAGGAAAGCTCCGAATCCCATTGTGGCAGCCACACCAGTTAAGGCTAACAAGACTGCTGATATCTATCATCACTTCAGGAAGCCTGGACATTGGAGGCATAACTGCAGAGAATATCTTGCCCAGAAAGGTTCTGGAAATGTTATGTTCTATATTGAAGTCAACATTTCAATTAACTCTACTTCTTGGGTATTAGATGCCGGCTATGGCTCACATCTCTGTAATGATTTGCAGGTGATGGGAAGTTTTTTGAGACTAAGGGAAGGTGAGACCTTCTTGAGGATGGGCAATGGGGCAAGATTTGCTGCTAAGGCTATTGGAGATGTTTACTTGCTTTTGAATAATGATTTTTAGTTAATTTTAAGAGATGTTTTGTTTGCACCTGATTTGGTGAAAAACATTGTTTCCATTTCTATACTTGATAATTATGGATATTCTTGTTTATTTAGCAATGGTGTTTGCAACATTTACAAGAATGAATGTTTGATAGGTACGGGTGAACTTGAAAACAATCTCTATAACTTAAATTTGAAAGATACTCAACTAAATAATGTCCAAGCAATAACAACTACAAACAAGCGAAAACAAGATACTCTAATTTCGGTACAATTATGGCATGCTCGATTATGACATATTTCCCTAAGAAGGATGAACAAGCTAGTGGGAGTAGGCATGTTTAAAAGGAAAGATGACCAAAATTCCCTTTAAGAGCCATGTAGAGCGAGCCAAAGAATTATTGGATTTGATCAATATCGATGTGTACGGTCCGCTTAGCATCACGACTAAGCATGGACATGCCTACTTCATTACCTTTACCGATGATTTTTCAAGGTATGGGTATGATTATTTGATGAAATACAAATCTGAAGCCTTTAAAAGCTTCAAAGAATTAAGAAGTGAAGTAGAGAAACAGTTGGGACGAAGCATCAAGCCACTTCGATCGGATCGAGGTGGTGAATACTCGAGTGCCGAGTTCCAAGAGTATCTTAGGGAGAATGGAATTCTCTCGTAGTGGACTCCGCCTGCTACACCGCAGTTGAATGGTGTTTTGGAGCATCGTAACCGGACTTTGATGGACATGATTTGGTCTATGATGTGGTTCACAGAGTTGCCGCCATCCTTTTAGGGATATGCGCTAGAGACACTGGCACTGTTGTTGAACAATGTCCATTCAAAGGCAGCTGATAAGACACCATATGAGATATGGAAGGGCAAGCCTCCCAAATATTCTTAACTCAAATATGGGGATTCCCTGCTTATGTTAAGCAGCCATTAGGAGATAAATTGGATAGTCGATCCATTTTATGTTACTTTGTGGGATATCCAATGAATTCAGTTGGATACTATTTCTATCATCCTCAAGAAACAAAGGTGTTTGTTTCTAGGAATTCAATCTTTTTGGAAAAAGAATTTCTATTAGATAGAAAAAGGGAGATGATAAAACTCGAGGAGGTTCGAGAGACACCCACAATTGTAGAACCCACACCCGAAGAGTCAAGAGAGGAGATACAAGCTCATAGAAGATCCCAAAGAGTTTCGAGACTACCTATAAGGTATGGTATGCTTCTAGAAGAGGGAAATGATGATCCAAACCACAGATGTGATCCAGCAACCTTTAAGGAAGCATTATCTGATGCCGATTCATCCAAGTGGATTGAAACAATGGAATCTGAGATGAATTCCATGTATTCGAACCAAGTGTGGAACCTTGTGGATCCACCTGAGAGAATTGTTCCCATAGGGTGTAAATGGATACAAGAGGAAACTTGGGGCGGATGGGAAGGTATTGACCTTCAAGGCGCGATTGGTAGCAAAAAGATATACTCAAAGACAAGGAGTTGACTTTGAGGAAACCTTTTATTCCAGTTGCAATGTTCAAGTCTATAAGGATATTGCTAGCCATAGCTGCATGGTATGATTATGAAATATGGCAGATGGATGTCAAGATAGCCTTTCTTATTGGGGATATTAAGGAAGAGATTTACATGTCTCAACCTGAAGGGTTTGCATCTATCGGAAGTGAGCAGATGGTATGCAAACTTTAGAGATCTATTTATGATCTAAAGCAGACATCTAGGAGTTGGAATCTCATATTCAATAATACAATCAAAGAGTTTGGTTTTACTAAGAATCCTGAGGAACCCTGTGTGTATAAGAAAGTCAGTGGGAGTGCTGTGACATTCCTGGTGCTTTATGTTGATGACATTCTACTCATTGAGAATGATATGGGGATGTTGCAATCAACTAAAATATGGTTAACGAGTAAGTTCTCGATGCAGGACTTGGGTGAATCATCTTTTGTATTGAGAATACAGATCTATAGAAATAGATCAAGATGATTGCTTGGTCTCACGCAGTCCACATACATTGATTACATCGTTAAGCGATTCTCGATGGATGAGTCCAAGAGAGGACGTCTACCAATGTGTCATGGCGTGCCCTTATTCAATTCTCTGTCTCCCAAGACTGATGCAGAGATAGCCGCGATGACACGCATTCCATATGCATCCGCAATTGGTAGTATCATGCGTGAAATGATATCTACACATCCTGACGTGGCTTATGCACTAAGTGTAGTGAGTAGTTATCAATCGAACCCTGGTCTTCCACACTGGAAAGCTGTGAAAGACATCCTCAAGTATTTGAGAAGGACCAATAAGATGTTCTTGGTCTATGGTGGTGGAGAACTTAAATTGGAAAGCTATACTGACTCTAGCTTCCAAAGCGATACTGATGACTCAAAGTCAACCTCTGGGTTCGTATTCATGCTCAATGGTGCTGCTGTCTGTTGGAAGAGTTCCAAGCAAGACAGTACTGTGGATTACACCACTGAGGCTGAATACATTGCTGCATCAGCTGCAGCAAAGGAGGCTGTTACGTTGAGGAATTTCTTCCAAGAGTTGGGCGTCATTCCTAATGTAGTTGCTCCAGTCCCGGTGTTTTGTGACAACACGGGAGCCATTG
Organism: Primulina tabacum; assembly: GCF_025594145.1. Lineage (NCBI taxonomy): Eukaryota > Viridiplantae > Streptophyta > Magnoliopsida > Lamiales > Gesneriaceae > Primulina > Primulina tabacum. The sequence continues at coordinate 19,959,444 of NC_134564.1, forward strand.
CTCAGACAAAGAAGCCAAGGTCTCATCAGAAATCAAAACATGTATTGAGAAAGTACCACATCCTCCGAAAGATTGGGGAAAGAGGAGAATTGTCGATTGACAAAGTCGGCTCCGCAAATAATGTTGTTGATCCACTAACTAAGCCTTTACCTGGACCATTGTTTGAGAAGCATCATGAATCGATGGGCTTAAATCATATGGGTAGTTGGCTCTAGTGCAAGTGGGAGATTGTTGAGTAGGTGTCCGTCGAGCCAAGTGTTGGCCGAGGGTTCATGTAGAGCCCAATTTCAGTACACGTAAATCCATGCATTATTTAATTTGTTAAGTTATTTATTTAATTTTAAAATGATTTAAATTGTGCATATTTTATGACTTAATTGATGTTAAAGGCTTAAATGTTTATTTTATGCACTTTAAATCGTTTCCTGGAAGTTTTATGTTTCAGGCGAATTTTCGATGCGGGATCGGGAAGATAAAAGATCGGAGGCGATTTAGGTGATTTATGAAAATGTGGTATTTTATGTCAAGGCAAGAAAATTAGCATTTTAATGAGTTATGATATTTTATGCATCTTATAGCCTAATTTGTTTTATTGGGTGATTTTAAGATAGTAAAATTTTCAAAAGTTAATTTGAGATAGTTGGGGGATTTCAACTTAGTGTATTATTTAGTATGTTAATTAATGGGTTAAGATTTTTATTAAATATTTTAATTACCCCAATTAACTACTAATCAACCACCTAATCTACCCAAACCACCGCCTAATCCCTTTCTCCCCTATCAATACGTTTATTTTTTTTCTTCTAAATCAAATCTAGTTTTCTCCCCTCTCCTCCTACCCTCAGCAGCCGTCCCTTCCCCTAGCTTTTCTTCGCTGGTTTCACTCAGTTTAAAGCAAAGAAAAATTGTGCAGTAAGTCGTATCCGATCGGTTCCCGCATCTCCCCGCCTCGGTGTTCGGTATTTTAGCGTGTTTCATATAAAAAAGGCATGTATATTATTCCGTTTATGCATAGATCTTGTCATAGTATTTGTTTTTATGTTTATTATGTGTGAAAATTCATGTATGTTGCACAAAGTTTGAGCAAAAATTGGTTGGATCGATTTTGAAACGATTTTAGATCTGAAAACTAGAAATTTGCTGTCATTTTAAATACTGCGACTTTTCGGTCGATTTTCTGGAAAACTTTCAACATATAAAACGTAGTACTTTTTGATACCTTAATTTTATAGTAAATTCGAATTATTTAGATAACAAATGGGGAGTTATGATTGTTTTCGTTGGAGTGCTCAAACTGTATTCTTTCTGAAAATGTGTTCTTGACAAATTCTTGAAGTTTATTTGTAGCAGGATTCGTTGAAAACCATAGGTTGATCGCTGCTGCATTTAAGTATTGTGAGTATGATATTGGGATGAATTATCGATAGGCAGTTGGTTGCATTAGAAGTCTTAGGAAACATTTTGGTGTCGAACTATCGTGTTCACGGTTTGAGTTGCATTGTATGGCTTGCATCGTTGTTTTGGGCATTTGTGTGAGTTTGAATCACTACCATAGCTGTCCTAGGATGAGTCTCAAGGTGTTGGTTCAAGTCGATAAGGCGTGGGTTAGAGTTTGCAAAAAATTTGTGCATTTGGGCTCGAGTTGGCGCAGGGTTAGCGCCGCATCGCTCAATGGGGAGCACCACAGCGCCCGACTCTCGCAAGCCTAGCGTCGCGGTGCTGCCCTTGGGGAACCGCAGCGCTAAGGCTGCGGCACTGCCAGCGCCGCGGCGCTAGTGCCTGGCGCTAGGCAGCGCTGCGTGCCCAGCGCCTAGGTGCTTGAAGATGACTTTTTAAATCATTATTTAGGTTCATGTCTCCTATGTTTTGAGAAATATTCACACATCATATTAGGATTTGTTCCGGGGGTCGATGTTATAGTTTAGTACATTGATTAAACGAGGTCAAGTCACGAGTGATTTTAGATTGTCATAAGAAATTTTCATTCGGGTGGTGAGCACAACGATTACGTCGAGGCTATGAAATATTAAGTGTATGTAATCATGTTGGTATGTGCAGCAGTGGCTCCAAGCGATATCCAACGAATCCCTCAACGCCAAGTAAGTATGTTCGACGTGCAAGGAGAAAATATTTTTAAGTTTTTGAGGTATGCTAAATGTCTTGTGACCAACTTATGAATGGGATTGGATGTCGGTGAATGTGGCCGAGGACCTCTCCACCCCGGTAAAGCATGACCAGGGATCAATCCACCCGTTAAAGCATGAACGTGGATCTCATGTATGTGGTAGTGGACTTTCCCTGCCAGCCCAGTACTGTGGTTTAGTCTGATCAGGCGTATTTATATAAGGGTCACTTGCTTTGAAACATATCTCTATGAAAAATGAGGAAGTTTATGTATGTTCATGTATGTATGATGCAAGCATGTTTAAGAAACGCTTTACGTTGATGGCACGTCTATGTTATGTATGTATGTTCAAGCTTTAATATGCATGTTCAAGTTTAAAGTATGTAAGCCCTATTTTAAAGATGCATGTGGTTTTACTACGTAATACTTGTTATGTCCAGTTTATACATGTTGAGTCGTTAGACTCACTAGACTTGATCGATGCAGGTGAGGATGAATTTGAGGAGACGAGAGGTGAGGACAAGTGAGCTGGCTTGGAGTGAGCAAGAGGCTAAACCCGAGGACCGCCCATGTTTTTTTAAGTTCTTATGCAATGCTTCAACTACTCTGATTTCACGTTTTGATTACAATGTTTAAACAAGTCTTGTTCTTTAGCGAACTTTATTGTTTATCTCTTTCATGACAAATCCTTTGGATGAATATTTGATTGTTGACCGAGAATTGAAAGTTCATTTTGTATTTAAGAAATTTTTTTTATATTTTTCCGCAAATTTTAAAGTAGTTTAAAAGTACGGAATGTTACAGTTGGTTTCAGAGCGGTGTTCTTGTAAAGGATTACGCCTACTGCCAGTTGCGAGAAGCTCACAAAGTCACACCTCAAATCTGTAAGTTTTAAAGTTTTAAATCATTTCATGTATTTAGCATCCAGTCATGATTTCAGCATGTTCATATTTAAATTCAAAATTTCTTGCATCTTATGACATTGGTAGTATATTCTTACATGTTGGGTTTACGTGTTGGGTAAATTTTGAAACAGTATGCCTCCTAGACGTATGGTTAACCATGAAGCAAGGGAGGAGGACAGAGAGGCTCCAGATGAAGAGAGGGTCACTCCCCCTCGCCCACCTCCTGATATGCAGGCACAGATGCTTGCAATTATGACTCAGTTTTTCGTACAGTTTGCGGGGAACCAGGCTGCAGTGGATACAGGGGCGAGGCCCAGACCAGAGGCTGTGTATGAGAGGTTCAGGAGGATGGTTCCAAAGGAGTTTTTGGGGACCACTGACCCGATGATGGCCGAGGGATGGATTAAATCCATCGAGGTGATTTTTGCATTTATGGAGCTGCAAGATGCAGATAGGGTCAGGTGTGCCACATTCCTTCTGGCAGGGGACGCCAGACTGTGGTGGGAAAGTGCATCATTGTCAGTGAACTTGCAAACACTGATGTGGGATGGGTTTAAGGAGGTATTCTACTCCAAGTACTTCACTGAGGAAGTACGATCCATACTGACCAGGGAATTCATGACGCTGCGACAGGGAGAAAGCAGTGTTGCAGAGTTTGTCAGAAAGTTTGAAAGGGGGTGTCACTTCGTGCCCTTGATAGCTAATGATGCCCGGTGGAAGCTGAGGCATTTTATTGATGGGTTGCGGCTGATCTTGCACCGCGATTTGAGGGTTGCTGGTCCGACTACTTATGCCGGTGCAGTATCTAGAGCCTTGGCGGCAGAGCAGAACCAAAAAGACATTGAGAACGACAGGCAGGGCAAGAGGCCCTATCAGGCACCGCAGCAAAAACATCAGCAGCGAACCTCAGTTTAAGAGGCCATTCCAGGGGCAATAGAGGAATAGGCCATTTCAGGGACCGCCGAAATGCAAGGGTTCTGTTCCACAGCAGAAGGCTCCTCAGAGGCCGGGTGAGTACCCGGTGGGCCCGAAGTGCAACCATCAGCATCCGGGACAATGTTTATTTGGATCGGGCAAATGCTTCAAGTGCGGGGCCAGCGATCATATGTTGAAAGAGTGCCCACAGTGGAGGCAGCCAACCCAGGGAAGAATGTTCGTTATGCATGCTCAGGAGGCGAACCCAGACACGAAATTATTGACCGGTAAACTCATTTAATTAAGCACCGTATTATTTTGCCACGCATGTTTTGAATTTGATTTGGGATTATTAGTGCGTTCTTTAGTATTTTTGTGACTTGTGTAGAGATTCTCTGTTATGCATGAGGTTAAGGTTAGAATTTTGGGATATAAGTTTTGTCTGTTGTGCTAACGTCTCTCACGCAATATTTTCATAAAGAGAGTAACCACGAAGGCCCTGATAGACTCAGGGGCCACTCACTCCTTTATCTCGGAGACGTTCGCTAATCATTTAGACATCAAGTCCATTGGGCTCGACGTGAGTTATTCAGTGACAGTCCCATCAAGGGAAGAACTATCAGCTACTAGCGTGGTCAGGGACATCGATCTTGAACTGCAGGGCCACCTAGTGTACGCCGATCTAATTGTGTTGCTGATGCCAGAATTTGATATTATCTTGGGAATAGACTGGCTGATGAAGAATAGAGTCCTTATTTATTTTCTTAAAAGGTCAGTCTTGGTGAGGCTGTTGGGCATGGACCAGTTTCTCTTTAAACCGGATAAATGGAAAAGTTTCTCTTGCATGATCTCTTGCATACAGGCACGGAGACTTATCACAAGGGATGTCAGGCTTTCTTGGCCAGTAATATTTCTGCACCTGATGTGCCCACTCCATCTATATCTGATGTACCAGTGGTCAGAAACTTCCATGGCGTTTTTCCCGATGACGTCACTGGCCTTCCACCAGAGCGAGAGGTGGATTTCGCTATTAATCTTGTGCCAGGCATTGTGCCAATCTCTAAGGCACCGTACCGACTAGCTCCAGCTGAGATTTTAGAGCTTAAGCAACAGATTCAGGAGCTTCTTGACAAAGAATTCATTCGCCTAGTTTCTCACCATGGGGTGCGCCAATGCTCTTTGTAAAGAAAAATATGGGAGCATGAGGCTGTGTATTGATTACCGAGAACTGAACAAGATAACGATCAAGAATAAATACCCGCTTCCAAGGATCGAGGACTTGTTCTATCAGTTGCAGGGAGCTACAGTTTTCTCTTATATAGATCTTCGATCAGGTTATCATCAGCTGAAGGTAAAATATACAGATGTTCATAAGACAGTCTTCAGGATTAGATATGGACATTACGAGTTCTTAGTAATGCCATTCGGACTGACAAATGCTCCAGCTATATTTATGGATCTTATGAACCGAGTATTCCAGCCCTACCTAGATCAGTTCATCATAGTGTTCATCGACGACATTCTCATTTACTCGAAGAGCCAAGAGGAGCACAGTCAGCACTTGGGTACAGTTTTGCAGGTTTTTCAGAGTCGCAAGTTGTTTGCAAAATTCAGTAAGTGTTAATTCTGGTTGGAGAAGGTAGCATTTTTGGGTCATGTAATTTCTAGCAGTGGCATTGAGGTGGATCCAGCTAAGGTTGCAGCGATTAAGGAATGGGTTGAGCCGAAGAATGCGTCAGAGATTCCCAGTTTCCTAGGTTTAGCAGGCTACTAAAGGATATTTATACAGGGATTTTCTTCTATAGTAATGTCACTCACTTTATTGAATAAGAAGAATGCTAAATTCATTTGGAGTGACGAGTGCTAGAAGAGATTTGATAATTTGAAGTAAGCTCTTATCACAGCGCCACTTTTAACCATGCCAGCAGGGCAAGGCGATTTTTTGTTGTACACCGATGCTTCTAAGCTCGGGTTATGCGCAGTTTTGATTCAGCATGGTCGGGTTATAGCTTATGCCTCCAGACAGTTGAAAGTGCATGAGAAGATCCGACTCATGATCTTGAGTTAGCTGTCGTTGTCTTTGCGTTGAAGATATGGACACATTATTTGTACGGCGTGAAATGCCAGATATTCACTGTTTACAAGAGTCTCAAGTATTTCTTCACGCAGAAAGAATTGAATATGAGACAAAGACAGTGGTTGGAGTTGGTAAAAGACTACGATTGTGAAATTAGCTACCAACCAGGGAAAGCTAATGTTGTGGCAGATGCTTTGAGTAGAAAAGTTGCAGTCGTAGCACAACTGTCAGTACAGGGATCTCTTCAGTCAGAGATTCAAATATTTGGGTTAGAGGTTTATCTTAAAGGCAGAGCTCCTAAGCTGTCTAACCTGACAGTCCAGTCTTCTTTGATAGATCGAACCCGTAGAGGTCAAACTTAGGATGAGCAGCTACAGAAATGGAGACTGAAGGTTGAAGCCAAGGGCAGTGTACTCTACACAGTGATTGATGGTATTGTAAAATACAGAGGAAGGATGTGGGTGCCTAGTGTTGATTCGGTCAGAGAGGATATTCTGACAGAGGCACACACATCTCCGTATTCCATTCATCCAGGAGATGCCAAGATGTACAAGGATTTGCAGATCCTGTATTGGTGGCCAGGTATGAAGAGAGACATCCGCTGATTTGTGTCTGAATGTCTCACTTGTCAGCAGGTGAAGGCAGAACATCAAAGGCCAGCATGGATTCTTAAGCCACTCCCTATCCCCGAGTGGAAGTGGGAGAATATCAGCATGGACTTCGTTGTTGGGTTGCCAAGGTCAGTCAGAGGATCCAATGCTATTTGGGTTATAGTGTATCGACTCTCTAAGTCAGCGCACTTCTTGCCAGTGAAGATGAACTTCTCCACAACGCAGTATGCGGAGCTCTATATCAGGGAGATAGTCCGATTGCATGGAATCCCAGTTTCTATTGTGTCCGACAGGGAACCGAGATTTACATCATCTTTTTGGAAGAGTTTGCATGCAGCCATGGGGACGAAGTTGCTAATTAGTACAGCTTTCCACCCTCAGACAGATGGCAAGTCTGAGCAAGTGATCCAGATTTTGGAGGACTTGCTGCGAGCCTGTGTAATTGATTTCCATGGGAATCGGGAATTGAAGCTACCTCTTGTGGAGTTTACCGACAACAACAGTTTCCAATCATCTATAGGTATGGCTCCCTACGAGGCATTGTATGGAAGGAAGTGCAGATCGCCAATTCATTGGGATGAAGTCGGTGAGAAATCAGAACTTGGTCCAGAGATTATTCAGCAGACTGCAGATGTGGTGGTCAAGATTCGAGACAGGATAAAGACCGTCCAGAGTCGTCAAAAGAGTTATGCTGACAAGAGAAGAAGGGATCTAGAGTTTGCCGTAGACGATCACGTTTTTGTAAAGATAGCACCTATGAAGGGTGTTATGAGATTTGGGAAGAGAGGTAAACTTAGTCCGAGATTTATTGGACCGTTCGAGATTCTTGACATAGTTGGGACACTGGCTTATCGTGTAGCCCTACCGCCGAATCTGGCAAGGGTACATAATGTGTTTTATGTCTCAATGCTGAGGAAATACCTAGCGAATCCTTCGCATATTTTGAGCTATGAGCCGTTACAGCTTGCCCCAAATCTGTCGTATGAGGAAAGACATGTCCAAATCCTAGCCAGACAGGAGCGTAGACTTCAGAACAAGGTGACCAAGTTGGTCAAAGTCCGGTGGCTTAATCAAGCGGTGGAGGAAGCCACTTGGGAGACCGAGGCAAATATGAGAATTCGCTATCCGGAATTGATTGGTAAGATTTAATTTCGAAGACGAAATTTATATAAGTGGGGGAGAAACTGTAGAGCCCAATTTCATTACACGTAAACACATGCATTATTTAATTTGTTAAGTTATTTATATAATTTTTAAATGATTTAAATGGTGCATATTTTATGACTTATTTGATGTTAAAGGTTTAAATTTTTATTTTATGCACTTTAAATCGTTTCCTGGAAGTTTTATGTTTCAGGCGAATTTTCGAAGCGGGATCGGGAAGATAAAAGATCTGAGGCGATTTAGGTGATTTATGAAAATGTGGTATTTTATGTCAAGGAAAGAAATTAGCATTTTAATGAGTTATGATATTTTATGCATCTTATAGCTTAATTTATTTTATTGGGTGATTTTAAGATTGTAAACTTTTCAAAAGTTAATTTGAGATAGTTGGGGGATTTTAACTTAAACATTTTTTTTTGAATTAGTGTATTATTTAGTATGTTAATTAATGGGTTAAGATTTTTATTATATATTTTAATTACCCCAATTAACTACTAATCAACCCCCTAATCTACAAAAACCATCGCCTAATCCCTTTCTCCCCTATCAATACGTTTCATTTTTTTTTCCTTCTAAATCAAATGTAGTTTTCTCCCTTCTCCTCCTACCCTCAGCAGCCGTCCCTTTCCCCTAGCTTTCCTTGCTGGTTTCACTCAGTTTAAAGCAAAGAAAAATTGTGCAGTAAGTCACATCCGATCGGTTCCCGCATCTCCCCGCTTCGGTGTTCGGTATTTTAGCGTGTTTCATATCAAAAAGGCATGTATATTCTTCCGTTTATGCATCGATCTCGTCATAGTATTTGTTTTTATGTTTATTATGTGTAAAAATTCATGTATGTTGTACAAAGTTTGAGCAAAAATTGGTTGGATCAAATTTGAAACGATTTTAGATCTGAAAACTCGATATTTGCTGTCATTTTAAATACTTCGACTTTTCGGTCGATTTTTTAGAAAAACTTTCAACATATAAAACGTATTACTTTTCGATACCTTAGATTTGACAGTAAATTCGAAATATTTGGATAAGAAATGGGTGAGCTATGATAATTTTCGTGGGACTGCTCAAACTATATTCTTTCTGAAAATGTGTTCTTGACGAATTCTTGAAGTTTATTTGTTGAAGACTTCGTTGGGAACCGTAGGTTGATCCCTGCTGCGTTTAAGTATTGTGAGTATGATATTAGGATGAATTTTGGTGCTTCTTCTTGTGTCGATAGGCACTTGGTTGCATTAGAAGTCTTAGGAAACATTTTGGTGTCGAATTGTCGTGTTCACAGTTTGAGTTGCGTTGTATGGCTTGCATCGTTGTTTTGAGGCATTTGTGTGAATTTGAATCACTACCATAGCGTCTTAGGATGGGTCTTGAGGTGTTGGTTCAAGTCAATAAGGCGTGGGTTGGAGTTTTCAACGAATTTGTGAATTTGGGGTCGAGTTTGCTCAAGGTTAGCGCCGCAGCACTCAATGGGGAGCGCCGCAGCGCTCGACTCTCGAAAGCGTGGTGCCACGGCGCTGCCCTTGAGGCGTCGCAGCATTAAGACTGTGTCATTGCCAGCGCCGCGACGCTAGTTCCTGGCACCTAGGTGCTAGGCAGCGCCGCAGTGCTGCCATGCCCAGCGCCTAGGCGCTTGAACATGACTTTTTAAATCATTATTTAGGTTCATGTCTCCTATGTTTTAGGAAATGTTCACACATCATATTAGAATTTGTTCCGGGGGTAGATGTCATAGTTTAGTACATTTATTAAACAAGGTCAAGCCACGAGTGATTTTAGATTATCATAAGAAATTTTCATTCGGGTGGTGAGCACAACGATTACATCTAGTCTATGAATTATTAAGTGCATGTTATCATGTTAGTATGTGTAGCAGTGGCCCCAAGCGAGATCCAACGAATCCCTTAACGCCAAGTAAGTATGTTCGATGTACAAGAGAAAATATTTTTAAGTTTTTGAGGTATGCTAAATGTCTTGTAATCAACTTATGAATGGAATTGGAAGTCGGTGAACGTGGCCGAGGACCTCTCCACCCTTGGTAAAGCATGATCGGGTTTAGATCAGGATTGGAAAGCAGTAAAGCATGACCAGAAACCAATCCACCCGTTAAAGCATGAACGGGGATCTCATGTATGTGTTAGTGGACTTTCCTTGTCAGCCCAGTACTGTGGTTTAGTCTGATCAGGCGTATTTATGTATGGGTCACTTGCTTTGAAACATATCTCTACGAAAAATGATGAAGTTTATGTATGTACATGTATGTATGATGCAAGCATGTTTAAGAAATGTTTTACGTTGATGGCACGTCTATGTTATGTATGTATGTTCAAGCTTTTATATGCATGTTCAAGTTTCAAGTATGTACACCGTATTTTAAAGATGCATGTGGTTTTACTACGTAGTACTTGTTATGTCCAGTTTATACATGTTGAGTCGTTAGACTCACTAGACTTGATCGATGCAGGTAAGGATGAATTTGAGGAGACGAGAGGTGAGTACAATTGAGATAGCTTGGATTGAGCGGGAGGCTAAACCCGAGGACCGCCCATATTTTTTTAAGTTCTTATGCAATGCTTCAACTACTCTAATTTCACGTTTGATTACAATTTTAATCAAGTCATGTTCTTTAGCAAACTTTACTGGTGAACTTTATAATTACAAATACTTTGTATGAATATTTGATTGTTTATCAAGAATTGAAAGTTCATTTTGTATTTAAGAATTTTTTATTTTATTTTTTCGCAAATTTTAAAGTAGTTTAAAAGTACGGTACGTTACAGTTCATGTTTAAACTCTATGTTCAAACGATCTTTATTTTAATAATATTTAAAATTATTGTTTTGGCACATCTTTATCTGTATACCCATGCTAGTTTCATAAATAAAGTCCTTGAATATACAAATAGTAGAAAGAATATTAAATGCTCATATGATGAGTATCATGAAGCTCATATTTGAAATACTGTATATTTTAAACTGTTCCTAGTCGATTCAGCCGCCATTATGAAGGATAAAGGCAGCTTGAGTTTTAGACTAGCATATGCGATGTGAGTACCATGTTTCATTGGTAGGGGACATTGTTATGTCTGAGCATGCAGATAGGTGCTCCTCGTAGACTGCACTGAACAATCCTCTATAAAGGACTTTCCTAGTGGTTCTCACTTATCGAGTGAAAACGTCTTAGTTTATGGTTGTAAACCATTAGTCCTTATGACTCGGGACAATATTGAAACTATATATGCTAGCATTGCACTTTGACTTGTTTACCGACTCTCATGGGGTCATCAGGTGGCAAGGTTGGGTGTTCTGTGGAAACATATAGGAGTCGATGCATTGTAGTCGGGGATTCACCGCTTACATTCGGGTATGGATATCCTATGTGATCTCATTTTTATGTAGTTTGAAATATCTGATTAGAGTGTTGGTTGCAATTAAGAAAGGAGTTTCTTATATTACACCATCGATGCAATTACGACATGACACATAGTATCGATTCTTTGACAGCTCTCGATATACCAATAGTTGTCAAATCGATTAGGAATATATGAGATGAAGGGACTGTACTGTACGCTAACCATAAGAGTCTGCATTCAGGCATTGGGTACCAAGTGTTCGACTAGGTGCACGTCGAGCCAAGTGTTGGCCAAGGGTTCACATTGAAACTCTATGTATAAACAATTTTTATTTTAATAATATTTGAAATTATTTTTTTGGCACATCTTTATTTGTATACTTATGCTTGTTGCATAGATAAAGTCCTTGAATATACAAATAGTAGAAATAATATGAGATGCTCATATGATGAGTATCATGAAACTCATATTTGGAAAACTATATATTCTAAAAAATTCCTAATAGATTCAGCCGTCGTTATGAATGATAAAGGCAGCTCGAGCTTGAGATTAGTATGTGCGATGTGAGTACCATGTTTCATTGGTACTAGAGTGCACTGAACAGTCCTCTATAAAGGACTTTTCAAGTGGTTCTCACTTATCGATTCTTTGAATGTACCAATAGTTGTCGAATCGGCCGGGATATATGATATGAACGGACCATACTGTATACGCTTACCATAATGGAATGGTTCTTGCAGGAACTATCATTTGATACCTAGGGAATCATGTAAGCGATGCTGCTAGACGTTTAACATGATTGGTTGGGTACTATCATACTTGAGTTCTTACGTTCTTATTATCAAGGAGTTGATAAGTAAGAATGGAGCATTTGGGGTATGCTCATATAAGGACATGTTTAGTCCCAAATCACATTGAGATGTGAACACACTGCTAGTTATATCACTGAACTATTGAGGGCCACACAAGTGCTAACTTTCTAAATCCCGTTAAGAAGAAAAATAGTTCAATGTGTTGAACTGCTTGTAAAGGAGTTAATAAGCGCAAGGAAAAATTAGAAGTATGACTTCTATAAGGCGAATGTAACTTTTAATTTGTGAAAGTATTCCTAAATTAAAAGTTGGTCAAGTGAACAATGTATTTGAAAATTGTTATTTTCATAAACGTTTTTATTGACTAAATTAAATTAAATCAACTGTTGAACTAATTAAACACTAGTTCACCTAGTAGAGTCCAAATAATTAAATTAATTCAAGTGTTGAATAAATTAAATAATATTGGGTCTTGTAGAGCCCAACTAGAAATAATTATTCAACTAGTGAGCTTGAGTAAATTCAATTAAGATTTAAATAGTCTCAAATTTGTTTGAGACATTTAAAATTAAAGTCAATGGGCTTTGTAATTGTTACAAGCCCAAATAAAATTGCATGCTTGGGAGGTGAAGGGTTGGAGGGAACTTTTACAACAAACAATGCATGTTATGCTCATGTAACTTTTAACTTTTTACACAATTAAGAAAGTTTTCTTCTCTCCTCTTTGCACCAATGTTGGCCGAAATTTTTCTTAAAAATTCCCTCACATTTTGCTTTTTCAATTTTTGATAAAAGCATACTCTTCTCAAAAGAAAAATCCTCTAATTTTTCTATTACAAAATTAGAGGGGATCTTCCTTGTTGATGGTGGGCTTGATTTTGAGCAAGGATTGCTCAAAGGAAGCTTGTAGACTGTCTACCCATTTAAGAGCTAAGTTGTTTAACAATTTAGTGGGAGCAATCATCAATCCTTTGTGATTGATAGGCACATTTCTAAACACACTATGTTTGTGTTTATTTTGGTATTTGCTACACACTAAAGGGGTGCTCGGTTTTCTTGTTTAAAATATAATTTTTGAAATTACGTTGCACTTCCGGGCACCATAAACAATCTTCTTTTAGTTTCGGACCGTGTTTGGTCCGTCTCGGGGCTTGGGATGGTCCATGAGCCGCTGGACACAAGGCTTGGGTAGGATCGAGGGCTTTGTGGCAAGCTAGGTTGTGGGTTGGATGTTCGAGTGATCCAGCATGCAGGGGCTGTAGGCATGAGTTTGGTCAGTCCAGGAGGGGATCATGGTTAAGTCTTGGTCCCAGGATAGTTGGCTAGGGGCTGGTCCAAGCGAGTTTGGTCTAGGGTCGAGAAATCGGGAGCTGGGTGCGCTAGGGTTTGGATCTTCTTGCGTGCAAAAAATTCCAGCAACTGGTTAAGGGATTTAGAGGGTCTTAGGTGGTCTTATTATGTGGTTTAAGGGCTGGTCATGTGTGGTTAAGTCATGGTTTAATTTTGGGAAAGTTTGGTTGAGTTTCGGGACAATTCGGATTAAAACCGGGACCCCGGTACAAGTTTTAAAACAAATTATAAGATTTATTGCATGGGCTCGAGTTTACGTCTATGAAATGGTTATAATTAATTTTTTAGGTGTTTTGATAAGTTTGGATGGATTCGGGTCGAAATTTTAAGGTTCTGGGTAAAATGATCAATTAGGGTTTTCAAGGGCAAAATGGTAATTTTATACTCGGGTCGAGTTAGCAGTCCTGGCAGTGCCCTAATAATTGAAAATGCATGTTTAAAATGTATATGTTAATCACGAATATGAATTTTTATGAAATGCTGAAAAATACATTGCATGCTTGTTTTTAAGAAAATGCATGTATATGCATGAATTTTACAAGTGATGAATACGATGACATGTTTTGAAGGAGAAGAGTTGGTTGTGACTAATACGAACACGAACACGAACATGTAAGGCCAAGGCTCAGTGGATGGGTAAAACTGTTGCTGATGTCCCCGTCGTCGGGTACCGCGGTTATACGTAGATGGATCCATCGACTTAGAGCCGATACAAAAGTCACAACTAATAATTTGAACTCAATAAAGGAAAAATAACACGTATATGATGATATGATGAGACATGATTTGAATATGTTTATGTTATGTTATGTTTAGGTTCACGCTTTTAAAGATCATGAAATTTATTTTAATTACAGTACTTTTCACATTTGCATGATATGTATATGTATTTGTTTTAACTTTTCAAGTGTGTTGAGTCTTTAGACTCACTAGGCTTGATTGATGTAGGTGACCATGAGGATGTGGAGACTGGAGGTCCTGAAGATTGAGTATGCGGGGCTGGGGGTGCACATGATAACCCGAGGACCTTGCATTTTTCCGCATATTATGGTCATGATTCATGGGTGTAAACAATGTTTTAAATGTTTTTGCACCTTTTTATACTGATGATTTGACATATGTTGAGTTATTTTTAAAAAGTAGACTAGGAGATTTGGTTGCATTTTTAAGATTTGATAACTAAAGTTATTTTATTGAGGAGTTGGATGGTAGTTTATAAAGCTTGTTTCGAAATTTTCATGAATGTAAGTGTATGGATGGTTTCTGATGGATCGGTTTGGGCACCTTTGAGGGTGCTTCAAACACAATATTCTCAATGAGCTGCAATAGCTCGTGTTCTAAGAATATATATACCGATGAATTAGATCGAGTTTGGTTTCAAACCAAGCGGAAAACACTCAAAGTAATCCTTCGTTAAGAAAAACTGATAGATTTTAAACTCTAATGACTTGTGTATACTGATCAACTGAAATAGGGGGAATCAGTTCTGGCTTCTATCAGTTCAGCTATGTACTTAACTGAACTGATATTGTCAAGGCCCTGCTCACTTGTGATATTGTCCGTTTTGGCTCGAGGGCCTCACGGCTTTAAAATGCGTCACAAGGGGTTGCTATACGCTCATTTAAATGACCAGCATCTCTCCCGTTGTTTAGCGATGTGAGATTTCGCATAAGGACCATCTCACCCTCCCTTTCGGGACTCAATGTCCTCGTAGAGGTTTGCCCCACCATCCCAAACCCACGCGCAGTCGCTCTGATACCAAATGTTACGGCCCAGCCCACTTGTGATAGAAGGTCCTTAGGCAAAATCCCACATCGTTAAACAACGGGAGAGATGTTGGGCATTTAAATGAGCGTGTAGCAACCTCTTGTGATGCGTTTTAAAGCCGTGAGGCCCACGAACCAAAGCGGACAATATCAAAAGTGGGCTGGGTCGTGACAGATATCTGCTGAACTAATCAAATCAGTTTAAAACTACATTTAAATAGTTAATACATAAAATATGTTTATGGATGTTCGGAGACTTCAACTGCTCCCACGTCAACCCTTCTACCACCTCGGGTAGGATCCACAAGAAGACTTTGATTTATACAACACCTTGTACAAACCCACCTAGATTAGGACTTACCCACTGCCTAACTGAACTTCTAGTCTAGACTGAAGGCATCACCTTCCAGCCAACACTTATTTAATGTCTGTGTGTCAAAGACTACATACACAAGTTTTACGTCTTTGTGCAGGATTGTATTTGAGTGGAGGTGTGTGAGAATTGATCTTTGAAAACAACCCGAAAAGTGTTCTCACACTGAGGGAAATAAGCTTCTAAACTAAGCTGATATAACTTGAAGTGTTCCTTCTTTGTAAGCTGATATGCAATAAGCGTGCCTTTTTCTTTTCTTTCCTGTTTTTCCAATTGTTGTTGTTGATGGTCTTGATCTATATTCATAGCAGCAATGCGACCATACATCAAGACTCGTCACATGTGATCATTGTAGTTTGACTGTGTTCCTTGAAATTTTTGTCTCGACTTTTCCGATAGCCATTATAGAAAATTTGTCTTTAACCTTTGCTTCAACGTCCATTACTGTACTATTGATAGTACAGTTGCTTTTCCTTAATTCGCGTAGCTGTATTCCACCTTTTTTAAGCTTGTCGTGGTTTGCAAACTGATTGATTCAAAACTGATGCTCTGACAGGTCAGTTGAACAGGTCTTCAATTGGGCTGGTGAAATCAGTTGACTCGTCAGTTTAACTGATTTCACTATTTCAGTTGAAATGGTCAGCTGGGCTCTTCATCAGCTGACTGGGCTTCTGAAGGTCTTCTGTTGAACCATCTATCAGCTGGACAATCAATTGAACTGGTTCACGATATATTAGTTGAGTTTATTTAGTTTCGTGCAATCATTTGGGGGTTTTAGTTTGCGTCTTGATAGCTTCAGTTTTGTCTCTAGTAACTGATTAGTTCGAGACCTGATCAGTTTCAGCTACCTGCGCACTTAGGTAAATCATTAGTAACAAATTAACAAGTTTTTTTTAACATCAAAATCAAGATTGTGAACATAAAATGTTCCAAAAATCTTCCCCTTTTGATGATCAAAAAACTTAAACAGTTAAAGCGATTTTAAATTTTTAAAATTTAAAAATGATTCTCCCCCTTTATGATAAAATTTTAAACTCTAATGACTTGTATAAACTGATCGACCGAAATAAGGGGAATCAGTTCTAGCTTCTGTCAGTTCAGCTATGGACTTAACTGAACTGATATCAGCTGAATTGATCAAATCAATTTAAAATACAATTAAATAGTTAATGCACAATATATTTTTATGGATGTTTGAAACCTTCAACTGCTTCTACATCGCCCTTTTCTACCACCTCGGGTAGGATCCACTAGTAGACTCTGATTTATACAACACCTTGTAATGTCTGTGTGTCAAAGACTACATACAAAAGTTTTACTTTTTTGTGCAAGACAGTATTTGAGTGGAGGTGTGTGAGAACTGATATCTGAAAATAACCCGAAAGGTGTTCTCACAAATTGAGGGAAATAAGCTTCTACACTAGCTGATATAACTTGAAGTGTTCCCTCGACTTGGCTGATTGCTTCTATGTAAGCTGATATGCAATAAGCGTGCTCTTTTTTTTTTCTTTCTTGTTTTTTCCACTTGTTGTTGTTGATGGTCTTGATCTATATTCATAGCAGCAATGCGACCGTACATCAAGACTCATCACATGTGATCGTTGCAGTTTGAGTGCGTTCTTTGAAATTTCTGTCTCGACTTTTCCGACAGCCATTCTAGAACATTTGTCTTTAAGCTTTGCTGCAATGTCCATTATTGTACTTTTGATAGTACAGTTGCTTTTCCTTAATGCAAGCAGCTAGATTCCACCTTTGATAAGCTTGTCGTGTTCTGCAAACTGATTGATTCCAAAATAATGCTCTGACTGATCAGTTGAACTTATCTTCAGTTGGGCTGGTGAAATTAGTTGACTCTTCAGTGGAACTGATTTCACTCTTTCAGTTGAACTGGTCAGTTAGGCTCTTCATCAGTTGGACTCTTCATTAGCTGGCCGGGCTTCTGAAGGTCTTCTGCTGAACCACCTATTAGCTGGACAATCCGTTGAACTGGTTCACTATATATCAGTTGAACTGATTAAGTTTCGCGCAATCAGTTGGCGCTTTCAGTTTGCGTCTCGATAGCTTTAGTTTTGTCTCTAGTAACTGATCAATTCGAGGCCTGATCAGTTTCAGCTTCTTGCGCACTTAGGTAAATCATTAGTAACAAATTAACATGTTTTTTTAACATCAAAATCAAGATTGCGAACATGAAATGTTCCAACGGTTTCGGTCATAGCTTCATTAATTTTTTTTAAACAAATCTTCTATAGTATTTTAGTACTAGACGTCATATATATTCTTCCGCCGAGTGCTAGATTTAAAAGTGTATATATATTTCAGCACACATTTAGGGTCGTTTCATTCTAACTTGTTGAAATTCAACATATAAATTGTGATTATCATCTTTTAAATATAAAAATTTATTATGTATTTTTTAAATCAACATTTTCAAGCTCGTGATATTTATTTGTTTTCAAATCAATGGAACATATGCATTATTATTTGTGAAATTTGAAAGTTTTTAATGATGTTAATGCCAATTATCCGGTTTTTATTATCTTATTTCTCATTTAATTTTAACACATTTTTGTGACATTCCATGTATTTTTGTGAACATATTAAATCTAATGATGATGCTTCAGTTAATGAATTTATTTCATTAAAGAAAATAAGAAAAATATTTTTTACAAATTCTTGAAATATTTTTATGTCATTAGAGATCCTCGACTTAAATTAGATGATTTACAAGATTGTTAACATTATATTATGAATCATTAGTCCCTGTTACGCAAAATGTTATTAATATTTAATCATTGATTTTGTTTAATGTTAAAACTCATTTATATGATATTTATAACTAATATAACACCAAATATAGTTGATAAATTGTTCCAACTGAAATACAATACACTACCATTAGTATTTCTAAATTTATTAAAGTACAAATTTTATTAAGATACCGCACGAAACGTCCATGATGATGGAATTTGAGAATTATTTTACCACTATTTTTATTTTTGTAATATAGTTGAGGAAACTTTCGATATTTTGTGATGGTGGTAGCAAAAAACAAAAAAATGTCCAATTTTGTCTGTAATGGAAAAATGAATTATAGCTTGCCCTGTTTTCACTGTTGGAGTTGAACAAGTTTTTAATTTTATTGAAAATACATCGGATATGAGACATTCTAGCTTAAGAACAAAAAATTTGGAAGTCCAATGATTGGTCAAAACTTGCTTGCCAAACAGAACATATTAAAAGTGATAAAGAAAACCAAGACGAAATCGAAGGAACATCTAAACCAAGGACGAGAGAAAATGCAAGTAAATATGATTGAACATAATAAAATCTAATATATTTTTTATACAAGATATTGAAGGTTGAAATGTGATAGAATTTGCTTTGAATTAATGTAATATATTTTTTATTGAAGAAATATAATAGTTTTTTTTATTGAGCTAATGAAATATTTGATATATTTTTTATAAGTTTAATTATGCAAATTGTTTTTCTAATTTTTTTTAAAAAAATTTAAAATTTTTTTAAAAAAAAACAAACAGATCGAAACGGACTCGGAAATAACTGGTAGTCAGACTCCAATTCGGACCGCCAGTTCCAAGACTGGGACCGTAACCAGCCATAGGCGGGTCGTTTAAGATTCGAGATTTTCTTGACCCTGATCCCATAGGTCTGATCCGAATTGAATCCGATTCGTTACCAGGTCTTCCTAAAAAGAACCATCTAGTGTAAAAGTCAAAGACACAACGTTGTTGACTATACATGTACTTGCTTGTCAATAAAAGAAGGGAAAAAGAAGGGTACTCAAACTACATTTTTGACAAGAAATACAGCTCTCTCCAAATACATTTTACAGGCATAAATATTAGTTATTAAATTAATTCAAAATATCGACAATTTAAATACCGAGGAATAATTACACTACCATGATCTTAGTCCATCAGTTGTCATACCTCAAGCTTCATAATCACGGTAGACCATGGAAATGTTTGGAAAAGGTTCTAGAAATTATTTGTTAGATTCTAATTAAGTGATATTGCTTAGAAGTATTTGTGAATGTCCGTTTTGTTTCAACTTTTGTAATTTTTAATCAAATGTTAGAAACAAGATTGACATATCTTTTTTTAAAAATTTATGTTTTTTTGTTAATTGTTGATACCCCCGGATAGAGGATGGGCTCGGCCCGCTCTCGATGGCCCATTTCGTTGGAAGCCCAGTACTTAGAAGAGCGGGGGAGGTCATCTGGGCGGTCATCCCAGCCGACCTCCCATATCAGCAGTTCCATCGATCAGAAAGTTTGGCCGATCTCCCGCGCCGACCTCCCCAAATGGAGCCGAGCCGACCTCCAGGACGGTGAAGTCAAGACGATTGGAGACGTCTCGGCCGAGCTCCCATAAGGTCCTGGCGGCAGGCGGGCTCATACCTACGAGAGCTCTTACTCAGACGTTAGGTGCGTAGCCCACAAAGATCAAAGCCCAGAAAGGTAAAGCCCATTAAAGATCAAATCAAATCTGGCACAATATCTAAACCAAATCCGGTGCAATATCTAATCAAATCTTCCGAAAATTCTATGGATCTAAATCTACCAAATTAGGACTCTATGGTTCTCCTATAAATACCAGGTTCCGTTCATTGTTTTAATTCATTCATATATTCACATTCTCTCAACACGCACATTACTCTCTCAGTTTTCTATTCTCTGACTTGAGCGTCGGAGGGGCTACGCCGGAACAACCTTCCGGCCCCCTTCTAACACTCTTGTTTGTGCTTCTTGATTTCGAGGTGTCCGATCCGAGCTCCCAAGGTGAATATCCGACCTCCAAGCCACCCTCCTAGAGTGTTATCCGAGCTCCACCAGTGAAGATCCGACCTCCTAGTTAGTATAACCGATTTCAGCAACATCAATTGGCGCCGTCTGTGGGAACAATACTGAGAAGACGTAGACATGTGGGGACGAACAGGTAGAAGAACAGGCCCTGCCGGCGGCAACCGAGGTCCTGCAGGCGGAAACCATGGCCCTGCAGGGGGCAACCGAGGTCCTGAAGATGGTCAACAAGGCCACCGGGAGGGTCAAAGAAGAGGAGTGGTTGATCTTAGCTTAGATCAACTGGCCCATTTGATTAACAGGTCTGTGGATGAGGCCCTCCGCCGAAATCGGCCCCCGTCACCACCACCACAACAACCTCCCAATCCTCCTCCTCCTCCTCCTCCTGAACATCTAGAAGCCATATGGGAGGAAGTCAGAAGGTTGGGCAGGCAGATGGGAGGCCGACCTCCTATGCTAGACAGCGAAAGCCCCCTCTCTCCTGAAATACTGAATGAGGACCTCCCCATTAAATTCCGCCAGCCAACTGTTAGGGATTATGATGGGAGTACTGACCCTGAAGAACACCTCGGGAGGTTTAATAATTCCGCGCTGCTCCACCGATACTCAGATGGGGTCAAATGCCGGGTCTTCCTTACCACCCTGGTAGGGCCCGCTCAGAGGTGGTTCGATCTGCTCCCACCGCATTCCATTACCAGCTTCCGAGAATTTAGCACCTTTTTTATAAACCAGTATGCTACAAGCAAAAGATATTTGAAGACGTCATTGGGTTTATTCAGTTTGAAACAAGGAGATGCAGATTCACTGAGGGACTTCATTAGGCGATTCAACAGTACAACCTTAGAGGTCCCTGCTGCAGCAAGAGAAACCTTGGTAAATGCTTTCACACAGGGCTCCGAGGGGGACAGTTTTTCAATTCCTTGTTGAAAAATCCCCCCCACAGTTATGATGAGCCCCTGAGCAGGGCTGAAAAATATGTGAACCTTGAGGACGCACAGAGGAAAAGGCGAGTGGATGTCCGACCCGGTGATAAGGATAAGGGAAAGGAGAAAGTGGAGCCCAGCAGGAAGAGACCTGCAGAAAGAACAGAGGAAAGAGGCCGAGGCCCTGGACCCTTCCCCTATGCCCCATTGGCCATGAGCCTGGAAAGAGCCATGGCAATTTGTGAAGAAAGAAGAAAGTTAGAGCGCCCGAAACAAGCCGAGAAGGGACCGCGCCTACCTCCCTCAGATAAGTTCTGTGAGTTCCATCAAGAATACGGTCACCTTACGAACGATTGCCAAAGATTGGGTGAAGAGGTCCAAAGGATCATGCAGAGAGACCCTCACATGAAGAACCTCTTAGCCCGATCGGAAATAAGGGGCCAAGATAATAGAAGAGGCCGAGGATCTCCCTGGGTGAACCAGAGACCACAACCCACGGAGAACCGACCCAACCAGGGTGGTCGGAATGACCCCCCACGACAGCAAGGGCCTCAGGTCCAGCAGATAACTAATGATCCGACCCGAGGTATAATCCATATGATAACGGGGGGCGCCACCGAAGGGGATTCAGGCAGAGCTCGCAAAGCAAATGGTCGAAGATTAGAGAGCCTGGGGCTAGACCTCGCTCCCAAAGCTGACCCTATTATTAGCTTCGGGCTGGATGATTTAAAAGGTATTGTGGCACCTCATAACGACGCTTTATTAGTCACCCTTACTGTCGCCAACTATGACGTCGCAAGAGTATTTGTCGACACCGGAAGCTCAGTTAATATTCTCTTCAAGAGAACCCTTGATCAAATGAAGGTGGAAGGCTTCGAGTTTGATCCTGTCTCTACGCCTTTATTTGGCTTTACCGGACATGCGGTCCAGACCATTGGACAAATCATGCTCCCCTTGTCTTTAGGGGCTGGACCGCACCGCATCACCAAAATGACGTGCTTTACTGTGGTGGATGCCCCTTCTTCTTATAATGGTATACTTGGCCGACCGGCCCTTGCTGACTTCCGAGCTGTGAGCTCTACTTATCATCAAAAGCTGAAATACCCTGCAGGGAGTGAAGTGGGAGTCGTCGGGGGAGACCAAAAGTCCTCACGACGTTGTTATGTAGAAGAGGTAAAAGTGGAAGTCAAAAGATCTCGGACCGAGGTGGGGATGATTGTGACCCAACCAAAAGTGGTCTCAAGAAAAGAAGTTCAGCTCGCATCAGAAGAAGAGCCGAAAACAATAGAAATAGGGGCCCAACAAAGCGTCAGAGTGGCGGCTGATCTTGATCTCGAAACTAAGCATGACCTGCTGGCTTGCTTGAAGGCTAACCTTGATATATTTGCATGGTCCTCACAAGAGCTCCGAGGGGTCAGCCCCAGGGTCATAGAACACCGCCTCAATATACTTCCTGAAGCTCGGCCCATCAAACAGAAGAAAAGGCATTTCGGTCCCGAGAAGGACAAGGTAATAAAGGAACAAGTGGATGAGTTACATAGGGCAGGGCACATAAGGGAGGTCTTTTTCCCGACATGGCTATCAAATGTTGTCCTGGTCCCAAAAAGCTCTGGAAAGTGGAGAATGTGCGTTGATTTCAGAGATCTAAACAAAGCCTGCCCAAAAGATTGTTACCCCTTACCAAGGATAGATCAACTGGTTGACTCCACTGCAGGTCACCAGTACCTATGTTTAATGGACGCTTATCAGGGATATCATCAGATCCCCCTAGCAGAGGAAGACCAAGACAAAGTGAGCTTCGTCACTTCCGAGGGGACATTCTGTTATGTGGTAATGCCTTTCAGGTTAAAGAATGCTGGAGCCACCTACCAGAGGCTCATGGACAAAGTTTTCTCGGCTCAGGTCGGAAGAAATGTGGAGGTCTATGTGGATGATATTCTGATAAAGTCCAAAAATTCGGCAGGCCTCATAGCCGACCTCCGCGAGACCTTTGCCAACTTGAGATCTTATGGGTTGAAGCTTAATCCACAAAAATGCACATTCGGAGTAAGGAGCGGGAAGTTCCTGGGAAACATGGTAACAGAAAGAGGTATTGAGGCTAATCCCGAGAAAGTAAAGGCCATCCAATCTATGTCACCTCCTGGGAATCTCCAGGAGGTCCAGAAGCTCGCCGGGAGAATCGCTGCTTTATCACGATTCATTTCGAGAGCAGCGCATCGAAGTTTGCCTTTCTTCCGTGTCCTTAGGAAAGCTAAGAAGTTTGAGTGGGATGAGGAATGCGTCAAGGCATTCAATGATTTGAAGGAATATTTGGCTGAGCTCCCCATACTAGCCAAGCCAGCTCTCGGGGAGCAGTTATATGTTTATCTCTCGGCCACCGACGCGGCCGTAAGCTCAGTCTTTATCAAGCAGAGAGGCACCGAACAGAGTCCCGTATATTACATTTCCCACGCACTCAAAGGAGCAGAGCTCAAATATACTGTGGTAGAAAAACTTGCACTAGCTTTAGTCACGACGGCTCGAAGACTGAGGCCATACTTCCTCTCTCACCCCATTACCGTCCTCACTAATAGCCCTCTAGGGAAAATAATGACGCATGCTGATATCTCCGGAAGATTAGTGAAATGGACCACTGAATTGGGAGAATATGACATTCAGTATGGACCTCGGACCACAATCAAAGCACGGGCCTTGGCCGATTTCCTGGCTGAGACTTTGCATGTCGAGGTAGAAGACCTTTGGAAAGTCTATGTGGATGGCTCATCCACCAGCGAAGGCAGCGGAGTTGGAGTATTATTGATCTCTCCAAAAGGGGATGAACTAAAGTTGGTTGTGCGGCTAGACTTCAGGGCATCCAACAATGAGGCAGAATATGAAGCAGTCTTAGCAGGTCTAAGGGCAGCTCGACAGGTTGGGGCTGCTCGGGTTCACATCTTCTCTGACTCTCAGTTGGTGGCCCATCAAATGAATGGATCTTACGATGTCAGGAATGAAAGACTGGTGGAATACGTAAAAGCGGTGGAAGCGGCTAGAGAGTTTTTCACGGAACTGGTTTTCAAGCAAATCCCGAGGGAAGAAAATGAGGGAGCTGACTCCCTTGCTAAAATGGCAAGCTCGCTTCACAGCTGGAAGACGAGAGATGTGGTAGTCCAAGTGGAACTAAGTCCGTCTCTCGACTCCCCATCTCTCGAACCCGAAGACAATGACTGGCGTGCTGAATTATTGGGATATATGAAATATGGGGAGCTTCCAAGAGATCCGAAAAAGGCATATAGGATGAAACGGAGGAGCCTTCGGTTTATACTTATCGACGGAGTTCTCTACAAGAGATCATTCTCTCAACCTCTGCTCAAGAGCCTAGGCCCCAAACAATCCAACTATGTGCTGAGGGAGATTCATGAAGGCTGTTGCGGAAATCACTTGGGATCTTATTTCCTGGCACGGAAGGCACTCCTGGCCGGTTACTTCTGGCCAACTATGCTAAAGGACGCCCTAGCCGTCGTCAGCTCACGCTACAGTTGCCAACGTCATGCTAAGCTCCAACATCAACCAACCGCACTAATGAAGAGTATTGTGGCGGCTTGCCCGTTTGACCAGTGGGGAATCGATATTGTGGGACCTTTTCCCATAGCCCCAGCGCAGAAAAAATTCTTGCTTGTCGCCATTGATTATTTTTCGAAGTGGGTGGAGGCTGAGGCTTTGGCTAAGATCACTGAGAGCGAGGTCCTCAAATTTCTCTGGAAGAACATTGTGTGCAGGTTTGGGGTCCCGAGAAAGTTGATATCTGACAATGGAAGGCAGTTCAAGGGAAACCGGATCCAAGCCTGGTGTAAGGAGATGAAAATTCAGCAGCACTTCACGTCCTTGGCTTATCCTCAGTGCAATGGTCAAGTGGAGGTCACCAACAGGTCCTTAGTGCAAAGCCTTAAAACCCGACTTGGAAATGCAAAAGGAAAATGGGTGGAGGAACTCCCCAGTGTGCTTTGGTCATATCGAACTACTCCAAAGATTGGCACCGGGGAGACACCTTTCAGCCTGGTTTATGGGAATGATGCAGTGCTTCCGGCTGAGATCGGCGAAGAAACCTCCCGAATAATATTCTATGATGAGCAGAACAAAGAGAGGCGAGCAACAGACCTAGATTTCGTGGAAGAAAAGAGGGAAGCCGCGGCCATAAGGATGGAAGCTTACAAGAGACGCATAGCGCAAACCTACAATAAGAGGGTCATTCAAAGGAGCTTCCAGGTTGGAGATCTGGTTTGGAAGAAGATTCAAGAAGTGGAGGTCGGAAAGCTAGATCCAAGATGGGAAGGACCGTTCAAAGTGGTAGAGAAGCTCAGCTCAGGTGCCAATTACTTAGAAGACCTGGCGGGGAAGAAATTGAAGAGGCCTTGGAATGCTTTTCACCTCCGCAAATATTATGCTTAGATATTGTTAGAGCTTTAGTTTCTTTTATTATGTCAGTTACTTTTGTTGGAAGGACACCATGTTTTAATACCTTGTTTGGATTTGTTAATAAAATCATGCATTTTTGTTAAAGATTATTGCAGATAAGGGTTTTCACCCTCAGTCAGTTCAGGAGCCCAGAGCTCACCTCATCTTGGCTACGCCAAGTTTCAAAGGGTTTTCGCCCTCAGACAGTGCAGGAGCCCAGAGCGCACCTCATCTTGGCTACGCCAAGTTTCAAAGGGTTTTCTCCCTCAGACAGTTCAGGAGCCCAGAGCTCACCTCATCTTGGCTACGCCAAGTTTCAAAGGGTTTTCGTCCTCAGACAGTTCAGGAGCCCAGAGCTCACCTCATCTTGGATACGCCAAGTTTCAAAGGGTTTTCACCCTCAGTCAGTTCAGGAGCCCAGAGCTCACCTCATCTTGGCTACGCCAATTTTCAAAGGGTTTTCACCCTCAGACAGTTCAGGAGCCCAGAGCTCACCTCATCTTGGCTACGCCAAGTTTCAAAGGGTTTTCACCCTCAGACAGTTCAGGAGCCCAGAGCCCACCTCATCTTGGCTACGCCAAGTTTCAAAGGGTTTTCACCCTCAGACAGTTCAGGAGCCCAGCCGACCTCTCTCAGCATGACCTCATTGGTTTACTATTTTATCATTTCTTGCCGAGCTCCAGGAGCCCAGCCGACTTCTCAGCATGACCTCATTGGTTTACTATTTTATCATTTCTGGCCGAGCTCCAGGCGCCCAGCCGACCTCTCTCAGCGTGACCTCATTGGTTTACTATTTTATCAAGTGTCTGGCCGAGGTCCAGGAGCCCAGCCGACCTCTCTCAGCGTAACCTCATTGGTTTACAATTTTATCATTTCTGGCCAAGCTCCAGGAGCCCAGCCGACCTCTTTCAGCGTGACCTCATTGGTTTACTATTTTATCAAGTGATTGGCCGAGCTCTAGGAGCCCAGCCGACCTCTCTCAGCGTGACCTCATTAGTTTACTATTTTATCGTGTCTTGCCGAGCTCCAAGAGCCCAGCTGACCTCTCTCAGCGTGACCTCACTGGTTTATTAGTTTATTGAGTTCTGGGTCGAGCTATTAGGGCCCCGAGTGATTTCATTAAATTGATTTTATCAAGTTCTAGGCCGAGCTCCAAAAGCACGGCCGATCTCTATCAGGGCGTCATCGGGTTATTGTTCCCTAAGCGTTTTGCTGATCTCACAAGAGACGAAATAATGAAATGAGTCTTCATTAATATTCAGTACAAGGATAAAGGGAATAAAAATGAAAAGGACCTGGGGTGGGGAGCCTAGCTACTCAGACTTCAGGGGGGAGGTTATCCACAATCTTTTGAGCATCAAGAAAATCAGCTGAGGACCCCTCCGGAGGGTAACCAGCCTCCTTGAACTGAGCTACAGCACCATCAAAACCCACGTATATGAAGCCAAGGGCCTTCACAGCAACGGTAAGGGCAAATTCTTCGGACTTCAGGAAGTCCTCCTTGAAAGCCTCAGACCCCTTTTCTAGGTCGGCAAGAGCGACCTTGGCAACCTCCTGAGCAGCTTTGATCTCCTCCTGAGACGCCTCGAGTCGGACCTCCGCCACTCGTAGCTCATTCTTTAATTTCAGGGCCTCCGCTACAAAGCCCTGGCGCATGTCGTCCTCCCGCCTCTTCGAATTGGCCTTTTCCTTCTCCAGGGCCTCCGTAAGGTCAGCCAGCTTTTTCTCCAGCTCGGTTGAGGTGGTCTGGAAGGCCCTCGTATCCTTGGAGGATTGCTTCCGGAAATTGGTGGCCTCGAAGGCCACCTCGGAATTCAGTAAGGCAGCCTAAAAAAAGGGAGCAGTAAAAAAAAAAAAAAAACAGAGAGAGAGAATAGAGATGATCACCTCAGCGCTGGCAGAAGTTGACCTAGAGACGAGCTCCGACCAATTGAGCTCTTCAAGGAAGTCGGCATCAGCCTGCGAGACGACGTCCCGCAGCATGGCTCCAGCCAGGGAAGTGGGCCCCGACCCTATTATCCGGAGGTCATCCCGGTACATGTCGTAGAGGTTGGATCTGCAACGGAGGACCTTGGAGCGAGGGTCCGGCCTGAACTGACGCAGGGGCATAGCCTCATTCTGAAAAGGCCCGAGCTCCCCGCTGCTGCCGGACTGACCCACTGGGCCAGGGGTGCCCGGGGCACGGCGCTTCCTGGAGGGTGCACTCTGAGAGGCCTCTAGAGCCTCGGTAACGGCCACCACAGTGACCTCCTCAGTACTAGCCTCGGCAACCACAACCTTGCCTTTGCTCGCAGCATCCGAGCTGGCCTGTTGCCTCTTGCGGGCTACAACCTTTTGGATCAGGGCATTCATGACTCTACTTGCTAACACAAGTAAAAAATAAAGGGAAAGTCAGATCTATCATAAATATACGTGTCAAAAAAAAATAAAATTTTTCGAGTGTTAGGACGAGCTGAGTTCCATACCCTCATCGCCCTTGGGAGTGACTTTGGCCGAGCTGATCCCATAGTAGCGCAAGAGGTTCTCAGCTAGAAGGGTGGGGGTATGGAAACGCCGACCCCGGATGGCCCCGAACGGCCCCAGAAAAGCTTCACTCTTACGGAAGCCCGAGATGGGACAGGGGAGCTCAGGGAGAGCAACCCTCCATTGGGATTAGATGTCCCACTGATCGGAGGGTTGAACAAAGAAGAAGTGGTTCTTCCAATATTTGTTAGAACTCGGGGCCCCCTCAAAGAACTGACAGTTTGGCCAAGCTGAGAAGTAGAAGGGACCCTCTTCTGACCTCTTAGGGAGGTAGAAGTGGGAGAAGGAAATAGGGTCAACTTCGAAACCTAAGGCTTTGAAAAGAACTACATAATTACACAAGGTACGAAAGGCGTTGGGGGTAAACTGGCCGAGGTGAATTTGGTAGAATTGGCTGAGCTGTTGGAAGAAAGGAGGTAGAGGAAATCGAAGTCCACCCTCTAGTTGGTCCTGATAGAAAGTGTAATAGCCATGAGGGGGGTTGTTCGCCCTCTCCTCGGAGTGAGGGAATATAAAATTATAATCAGAGGGGGCATAAGAGAGAGCTCGGATGCGAGGCTCATCCGAGGCATCCAGCCACGAAGGGTGGAGCTTGAACCAGGGATCAGACGTCCTGATCGGCTCCATGGGGTGGCTGAGACTGAGCTGGTTCAGGGCTGCGCCATCATCACCAGTAACAAACCGGGAGTTGATCCCCGGAGCATCGGGACACGCACCTGACCCTGAGACGACCTCCGTGTGGGGATCATACTGATCCACCTCTCGGAAGATCCCCTCGGAGGTCGACAGGGAAGAACGATTGGGGGAGACCATAATAAAAATACCTATTGAGGATTGGGAGAGCTAGAATAAGGAGTAGGAAAAGGAGAATTCCTTTGGGGGGGTCAGAGCCGAGGTGAGGGGATCGAAATGTAAAGTTTGATCGAGTGGGATTTGGATGGTATTTATAGAGGAACCTTGAGAAGATCGGACCATCGATTTCGGGCGACGTGGACGGCTTGGATCTTCTCGAGAAACGTGCAACTAGCCGTTGGCTTGACAGGTGGCAGTGACGGTTCATATTTAGGTTGGGAGCCTACAGGGCTAAAAATGGCAAGCCTCAGCCCTTCACAAAGCTCAGAACATGTCATAGAATGACTAATCCAATGTGTCTAGGGACCGCGGGTCTCAGCTCAGCTCAAACAGAAATATGTCAACTCAGCACAGCAAAGAGCCTTACCTAGCAGAACGGTTCAGTTAGGAAATTCATCTGACAGCCCAGAACAGTCAAAGAAGCCAAAGACTCAGCTCGGCTAGAGGTTTTGCCCCTCACATCAGGACAACCAGCACGTTATCACGAAAGATCAGCACAGCCTAAAAACTTCTAAGATCAGTATAGCCAAGGGCCACCGAAAGCACACGCAACCACGAGCCTCTGGTTTGTAACGTCAGCTCACCCAGTCACTCAGTCATCTTAATCTCAGCACGGTTCAATGGTTTTGAGCTCAAAGTAATCATAGGCCACCGAGAGCTCATACAACTACGAGCTTCTGGTTTTCAACGTCAGCTCGACTTGAGGGGGGGACTCGTGATACCCCCGGATGGAGGATGGGCTCGGCCCGCTCTCGATGGCCCATTTCGTTGGAAGCCCAGTACTCAGAAGAGCGGGGGAAGTCATCTGGGAGGTCATCCCAGCCGACCTCCCATATCAGCAGTTCCGTCGATCAGAAAGTTTGGCCGATCTCCCGCGCCGACCTCCCCAAATGGAGCCGAGCCGACCTCCAGGACGGTGAAGTCGAGACGATTGGAGACGTCTCGGCCGAGCTCCCATAAGGTCCTGGCGGCAGGCGGGCTCATACCTACGGGAGCTCTTACTCAGACGTTAGGTGCGTAGCCCACAAAGATCAAAGCCCAGAAAGGTAAAGTCCATTAAAGATCTAATCAAATCCGGCACAATGTCTAAACCAAATCCGGTGCAATATCTAATCAAATCTTCCTAAGATTCTGAGGATCTAAATCTACCAAACTAGGACTCTGTGGTTCTCCTATAAATACCAGGTTCCGTTCATTGTTTTAATTCATTCATATATTCACATTCTCTCAACACGCACATTACTCTCTCAGTTTTCTATTCTCTGACTTGAGCGTCGGAGGGGCTACGCCGGAACAACCTTCCGGCCCCCTTCTAACACTCTTGTTTGTGTTTCTTGATTTCGAGGTGTCCGATCCGAGCTCCCAAGGTGAATATCCGACCTCCAAGCCACCCTCCTAGAGTGTTATCCGAGCTCCACCAGGGAAGATCCGACCTCCTAGTTAGCATCACCGATTTCAGCAACATCAATTGTTTAAAGTTACAATTTGACATTTGTATCTTAAAAAAAATTATCATATACTAAAATACTCTGAATTTTTATAAATATTTTTGGCGATCTTGTAAAATGCTAATTTTTTTAATATATCAGTTTTAATAGTTTCAAATGAAATTCATAAAATTCCAATTATATTTATTACAATATTTTATTTTTTAAAAACTATTTTGCATTTTTTTATAATTATCAATTCGAGAATTTTTTTTTGCATATTTTTGTGCATTTATACAAAAATTTTCATGTGTTTTTTTTTAATCTTTTATAATTTTCAGTCATAATTTGATTCAATATATTCAAAATATAATAATAATTTTATAAATACATTGTCAATGGTGTTGCTAATAATTTAAATGATAAATGGTGTATAAATTAAGGATATCATTGTCAATATATTAAAAATTAAGTTTGAAAGTAATTTTTTCAAAACACTTAAATTTTAGCTTATATTAGCTTTAGTATTTATTTCTAAACATTTCCTACTTTTTATTCTCATCAACTTCAAAATAATCTTTACAAGAATTATTTTAAATTAACGAAAACTATCTCAAACAATCTATATACATGCTTGACTTCATCAGCAACTACTGCATATCCCTCATTATTATATAAAAAAAATTCATAGGAGTTTATTATATCCTATTAATTTATTCAAAATATCGATAATTCAGGGATCAATATAAATTGGAATATTACATATGGTTTTTAGTATAATCAATTAATTAGATAAAACTGATTGAAAAAGTTGGCCGATTGATGATTTTAGTGGGAAAGAAATTCTAAGTGGAATCGGCAGTAGTTTGAACTAGAAATGTACATCATCAATATTTCTTGTTCTTGAATTATATGTAGTTAGAAAAAAGTTTAAGCCAAGTTGAGCACAAATTGTGGGAGTCACGCATTTTCATGTAAAACCCATTATCCAACATGTTTCAGTGAGTCAAATTTGATCAATATTTTCTTACAAATTCTTGAAGGTCAACCAAACCTATGGCGGCTTTTATAAGACAATTAGCCATGGTAAGTCTCACTTTTTCTGTAAGAAACTGCAACATCTTTGAATTTAAAACGAGAAAGGCCGGTTTTCTATTCTTCCTGAAAACTTTTCATGAATATATAGGGTTGTTTTGCAATAAAACCTAATTTTCATTTTGACATTCAAAAAGTAGGACTAATCTCCATCTACCACCACTATAGATTGTTTTATAATTATTTATTATTGTTATTATTTTTGCAAAATATTGTTTTTCCCCCTTCCAAATATGCTTCTTTTTAACTAATATTATCCATGTTTTGTTTACTTTATATATAGACTTCGAGGTCCTGTTAAGTCCAATCGATGGTAAAATTATGAGGAATTGATTATTCTAGTCTATTTCAAAGTCATAATTTTAAAAACGGTCTTCTTTATTACATAATTTGCATTATGTCTTATATAATTTTTTTAAAAAACGAGAAATTGTTTATTCTAGTCTATTTAAAACTCATAATTTTAAAAATGGTCTTCTTTATTACATAATTTGCATTATGTCTTAATAATCTAAAAATCTTAAAATACCATTTTTCTATGACCACAGATGTTCCATTTTCATGATTCATTTATTTAATTATCTATTATTTCTTTTTAAGAGCTGATTTAACATTTGTTCTGTTATATTTAATTTATAATATATTAATTTCTTTAATACTACTTACTTATAATAAAATTATGAATTGTTAGTTTGAATTAGTGCATACGAAACCACCAATGTTATATATTTTAATTACGATTGTTGCTCATGCCAATAATATAAACAAAATCATCAATCACCATGATTATGAAACGTAATAATTACATCAATGTGATTTTACACAAATATAAACAAAAAATCCGATAGTTTCAATTAAATCTCTACCTTATTCCATGCTAACAGTTTATGAGTATGCACAACAAATCTTCAAAAAAATAAAATGCATAAAAATTCAACCTGGCAAAAGAATCATTTCAAATTATCACCACTCTATGTCCAAATGCATGAAATTCATAAGATCATTTCAGAAATAGCGAAAATCAAATAAAAACGAACCAAATCCTAGTGAAGCAATAATCCCATTCGAAAAAAATTATAAACATAATCAAGTCAAGTCAAAATCGGAGCAGAGTTTTTGCAAATTTTCTTATTATGTCCAGTGGAACCACATGTAGAGCAATGACGCATATGAGATATTTCACCCATGGATCGTATGTTTCTCGTTCATGTTCTTCCACATGATTTCCTCACACATGGAGGTAGAATAACCCTTCCTTGAACTTCTTCTAGAATCAACCAATCTATTTCGTTATCTACATGATGAATTGGCTCAGCATAGGAGATTATCCAACATATAGTTCTATAATATTCAGAGCACAAACTATAAATTGAAATCCATCCCTCTTAAAAGTGCAGCAACAAGGGCGTGTCTACATGGAATTTCTATTATGTCAAATTTCTTACATGAACATGTAAGTTGTGCAATATTCACAACATCCATGTTAGTCTTATCCAAACCAACCTGAAACTCGTGTGCTGCAATAGGATTCACTATGAGAATTGAAGAAGCATCAAGTGTCTTGCGTAAGATTTCTTCAAGCTTTGGAGTCAATTGTGTCGTGCATGCTTCTGCTTCTACACTACGCTCATAAAACCATTTTTGCATAACTGATCGTATGTGTTCAATCAACGCAGTGATCGGATAATCCCTTTGAGATTTTAATAAAGAATTCACAGACTCGGCATTATTTGATGTCATAATATTATAGTGGTTCCCTTTAAAATGAACTCGTGACCAAGAATAATAACTTGCATCCTCCAAATATTTCCAAGTTTCTCATTCTTTTCGTATATTTCTGTCATGTAATTTTCAAACTCAGACATTCGGTAAGCTTCTACTTCATATTTGAACAAAGGCATGAGACCCTTTGTATGAAATTTTACCTTAATATTCTGCTCTATGTGCCAAATGCAATAGCCATATTGAGATTGTGGAAATAGCACTCTGATTGCTTTAGTAATACTCTTGTGTCGATCGGATATAAATACCAATCGGTTGGAGTCACCAATTTGTTCTTTCAATTTTGACATAAACCACGACCATGATGAATCATTCTCATAATCCACAATTTCCCAAGCAATTGGATAAATTTGTCTATTGGCATCTTGACATGTTGAAACTATCAAAGTCCCTTTATATTTACATTTCAGAAAAGTACCATCTACACATATAACTGGTCTCATGGAAGAATGGAAACCACATATACTTGGTCCTAAGGACAAGAAGAAGTACAAAAAACGGTTACCTTTATCTGTCTAGATATACGTAGTTGTTCTAGGATTATTCTTCTCCAAGATGTAACAATATAATTCAAAATTCCCATAACTGTCTTCAGGTGACCCCCTAATAAGCTCAAATGCACGCTCTTTGGCCTACCATGCCTTTTGATAACTCAAGTTTATACCGAATTCTCTACGTATATCACCAATTATGGTAGATGACTTATACAATTGGTTAAGATCTTGCAATCTCGACTTGATGTGCTGACCAATTGCCGAACTACTTGCTTGCTTGTGTCCATTATGCCGGAAATCCAATGAACATGTATGCTTAAATGTATATTTACGAACCTGAAATTAGTCTGAATCTTCTAGCTTTGTTGTCCTCATACTCCATTTGCAGTTATCATCAACACATACAACTGAAATGACAAACTTGTTAGATTTTTTAACTTTGAATTCAAATTTCTTCCTCAAGGCAATCATGTGTAACTTTGATTGTAACTCTCTTTTGTTTCGAAAAAACTGATCAACTTGAACATTAGACTCATCATCAAATGATTCAGATGACCCCACTTTCTCTAACGTTCTATACTTTTTTGAGCGACTTGATGAAGTTCCAACAATGTTCTCATTCATTTCCATTGGTACAAACACGTGTGCTTCATTCTCACTGCTATTCTGAAATAAATCATCAACGTCGTTTTCAATTATTGAATTCGGTATAGAAGCAGAAATGACATTTTGGTGAGCATCTGAAACAATCACATAACTAGTAAAATAATTGTCTGCACTACCACTGATAATATCTCTATCTTCCAATTCGTCATAATTCTGTTGTATTACAACAAATTGATCACTATCCAAAACATGATTTGACACCCCTCTTCCTTCAACATCCAAACATTGCACAACATTTTCAATTCCAGAATTTTGTAATGTAACATTAACACAAAGAGAAGAATGATTACCAACAATAATTTGTTCAACATCTGAAGTTAAATCAATTGATGTTCTCTTTTGAAGAGATATACAAAGAGGAACTTGTTCATGAATAGAAATAAACCAATGTAGATAATCATCAGATAAGATTTCAACTGGAGAAATTGGAACGTGTATCATACACGGGACAACAAATTGCATCATGATCTTATGAGTCAAACAGTTAACATTCAGAAAATCTTGAACCTTATCTTACTACTCTATGTATGAAATTGTAGTTGTTACCAGCAAATACTTTGTATCTTTTCCATTCCAAACCCAACTACCAGTCGCATTTTTTTTTTGTAAATTTTCCAAAATAAGAAAATAATGAGACTCTTGACTGAATCCATACCTGCACAATTTTGTGAAAACATTATACAGTAACACATAAATCACATCTTTATACTCCTCAAATAAATAAATCAATTACATTTTTATATATAAATCACATCTTTATACTCCTCAAAAAAATAAATAAATCCACCCAATCACGTACTCCAATGTTATTTTTTGTTGATAAATATCACTTCATTCTATCAATGTTTAATCTATATATATTTTATATATTTTGAGTAACAAGTCAATGTCATACCGAGCCAATTGTAATGACTCACCACACAATTGACCACATATAATGAATCAATTTTTTTTATTTTGATTCTTTTATATCTCATATCAAATTTATCATGTTACTTAATGATGTGCGATTTATGTGGGAGTATCAGCCGCATAACCCCTAAGCACAAATCCAGCCACACCTCTCTTCCGCCGCCACTCACTCCGCCACCATCCCACCGACTCATCACCACTCCTCGGAAAAACTCTTCCCATAAAAAGAAACCGAAGAATTCCAATTTTTCTAACTCGATTCTTTCAAAATATTCATGGTTAAAAAAAATTAAACCTACTAATTATAAAAAAAATATGAAAATAATCAAGTCAAATATTTAAAAAATCAAAATCAAAATTAGAGCAATCTATTCTAGGCAATATATTCTAATGATTTGACATAAATAAAATTGATAACAAAATGAGTTTGTCATAACCCATATATCTACGCACATAATAATATCAATATAAAATAAATTTTTTTTTACGTAAAAATTAAGTCAAAAAATAAAAATAAATTCATACTTGTTTAAAGAAATACGATTGATGTGTTTCACGGCCGCCTCTATACGCACAGAATTGATGAGATAATAAAATAAAGAATTTGAGATGAAAAAATTGATGGTGAAAATGAATTAAAAAATAGGGATATCTTTGTAATTTGATATGTTAAAAAGATTATTTTGAGCAATTAATTTAACCGAATACTAAAATTGATTATAATAATTGTGTGAAGTCTATTTAATCAAATCTCTCTAAAATTAATTATATCATGAGATTACAACGGTGGGTACATCACCTTTTCTTCCTAATTAGTCTTGGTTAACATATCGGTTGATCCGGACCGATCAAGCATAATGTGGCCCAATCCGGAATCAGTTAACGTAATCCGGAATCGATCATGCATTTAGTAAAATTATTTCCAAAGAGATATTGAGTTTTTAATTTCACTTATGGATCTCAAGCCCAAAATAAAGCACAATTTTGAACCCAAGATTAGCACGGCCCGATAATTGCATAGCAGCAGGCCATAATAAAGTCTCTATACAATGAGGAATGTGGCTAATTTCAAGATTGTTTGTTTTAATGGGAAATAAGATGAGTGAAGTTTGCTGGAGTCAGAGCCATATTTTGAGGGTAAAAATTTCGTCGTCGTAGTCCTTAAAGGGCCATAAAATAGAATGGAGCTCGTTTTCCACAAGTAAAATTAATTTTAGGTAAATTTTATTAAGCTGAACCAAACAGCCCCTAACATTTGCTATGCATGAATGTATATTCTGAAATATTGTTTAAGCGTAAGTTTTTCCTTTTTTTTCTTGCAGAAATATACATTTTGTTTTAGTATTTAAACCAATTAAATAAGGAATTATTAAAATAAAATTATAACGAATTTTCATATGCTAATTGAATATACAAGAAAAATCTAAAAGGTGTGCAACCTGACGTTATTGGTTTCAAAGATATTTTTTAATATTTCACATTTTAATTGGCTTAGAGTTAGTAGGCCGTTGTAGACCCAGTTGAATTGGTTTTTTCGGATTATGTCAGGCCTATTAGAAGCTTTGCAGAACATCGACGCCCAAAAATGAAATTCTCCCATCGCAGACACATATACTCAACCCACCACGATTTATTAATCTTAAAAAGTAACGATTTAACATTTTTGCATCATCTCAAATTTTATAATTATAATAATTAAAGTTAGAAAAGTAACTATTTTATCCATATATAGTTTTCAATTTATTGTACTTTCATTTTATCGGGTATACTTATTAGTATTGTTTGGTACACATGATAGGAGAAACATGTGATATATAATATAATGATAAGTTAATGACAAATAAGATGTATGATATTATATTTAATGTTTGGCATGATTTTAATAAGAGTGATTAAATTTATATATTAGATTGTAATGACAAAATTAACCTTATCATAATAAATTTTATAATTTCAAAGTTGTTGCTTGAGTTCATATTTCTTATCTGTTCATGCGCCGACAGTGCTTGCATGATTTATTTATTTATTCCTAATTTTATATAATATATAATATGATAATTGAGTCATTAATTTTGTGACAAGTCAAATATCAATTTTTAAAGTTAATCGAGTGATAATAATAATTTTATTTAGATTTATAAAAATCATTTATATTATTATCTCGAGTTCATTTATATAATTATCATATTATATAATATATAAAAATAAATAAAAATATTTATTTGATTTTAATTTCTACCTACTAGTAGAGATGTATAAAAATCATTTATCTAATTATGATCTAGTGATACTAATTTATAACTTGATCATATATAGGGTTTATGATTTTTATATATTGAGGGTAATTAAGTCATTTGAGGTATTTTTTATCATTAAATAAAAATTATCACATCTCATAAAATGAATATTTTATCCTTGTATAAAATATTTATCACGGCCTCGTGATATTATCATGCATTTTCTAAAAAAATACCAAACGTGGGATAAGTAGGACTATTTATCAATCCTTCTCTTATCAAGTGTACCAAACTATAACATAGTGACGTAGATTAATACTAAACGCATATGGAATAGCCCATCTCAACCACATCGTAACAAAATAAATAGCAGTACAAAGATATTGCCTCAGAAAAAATGTGGCTAAGCACATTGGACTCGGAAGTACTATCCGGTTCCTTGATGAGCCGCTTCTGAAGGACATTAACTTACTCGATGAAGATCATGCGTCCTTATTATGTTTCATCAGCACAGAAGTTAATGATGAGTTCTCTTAACTACTGCTTTTTGAATCTCATTAGTCGAATATAGTTGTTCGTCATTAATCCTCATGATCCAGTA
The DNA here is from genome assembly GCF_025594145.1 of Primulina tabacum. Lineage (NCBI taxonomy): Eukaryota > Viridiplantae > Streptophyta > Magnoliopsida > Lamiales > Gesneriaceae > Primulina > Primulina tabacum. The sequence continues at coordinate 19,997,653 of NC_134564.1, forward strand.
CGTTATTATAACAATATTCAAGAAGCGTTGCTCCTTCGCTTTTTCTGACTCCGTGAAGGTTACAAGATAGAATGTTTGTAGGATTTTTAGATTTTCAGCTCATAAGTTGTGATAACTCATCCATGTTGGATCGTGAGAACTGCTTGAAGTGGTTATGATATCTCGTTAAATCTCAAGGTCCCACAAGACCTGACCTAGACTAAGATAGGCTAAAGTAGAAGACCGAGGAAGCACTTCTCAGTTGGTAAAATAGGGGTCGAAAATTGTCCACATAGACCGCATAATCTTATTTAAATGCCAGATATTAACTGTGTTAGAATATTTTAAGTTTCAGAGTTTGACAATTATTCACAAGAGAATTGAATAAGAAAACTGATAAGACAAATTGTAACTGAAAGAAGATTTAAACCTGATAATATAATGTTCAGTAAACAAATCGATATATAGAACTGAAGAAATCGGTTAACTGAACTAAAATAATCCTCATCAACTGATGTATCTCAAACTAAAAGGACAACAGTTTGAAATGAAAATGTCCAACTGAACTGATCCACTGATCAGTTACCTCATGATCAGTTAGCCACGACATCAATTGAAGCATCTGCCGACAGACTGAAAGTTTGTACAAAAGTAGAACAGATGTAACAGAGCAAGACAGTCTGATCCATAAACTTTGTGTTTTCTAGTTGATTACTTTTTCAGTTTTCACAATATTTCTACATTGAGTATTCAATCTATATTTCAGTTCATTTCCGCACTATAATCAGTTGACTGATTTATATTGACATACAATATTTCTGGATCAGTCATATACAAAATTGATTCATACTTAAAATATTTCAAAATGTCTGATCAAACTGATAATCATGTCGTCATTCAACAAAATTCTCATGTTCTCCAGAGAAGAATTTGATGATTGGAAGATCAGATTGCAAACTCATTTAGCTGATCAAGACGATGACATGTGATACGTCATAACTAAAGGACCCATGAAGATTATGAAAGCTAATACAGTTGTTTCTTTTTTTGATGGAGCACCACATCGCATAGAAGCCAAGAGATAAATGGACTTCAGAAGACAAAAGAAAGGCCAACTTGGACAATTTTTCCAAGGATATCTTGTACAAGACATTGGATAAAAACACATTCAGTAAAATCAAAACGTGTAAATCAGCTAAGGAAATCTAGGAAAAGCTAATTTAGTTACGTGAAGAAAATGAGCAAATGAAGGAAAACAAACTTTCAGTTGCTGTTCAAAAGTTCGATAATATCAAGATGAAAGCTGGAGAATCAATGAATGAATTTGATGAAGGAGTAAGCTGCATTGTAAACAAACTGAATGCACTACGAAGAGTGCACTCAAACAAAGAGATTGCATTAAAAGTGATGTGTGCCATTCCCAAAGAATGAGATTTGAAAACTATGGCCATGAGAGAGTCAAAAAAACCTGAACAAAGTGGAACTACATGACTTATTCGCAGATTTAAAAGGGGGTATTTTATTTTTTTAACCTTGGTTAACTATTTATTTAAGAAAATGACCTCCTACACTTGAGGAGGTCATTTTCTTAAATAAACCAAAGTTATTTTACAAATTTCCCTATTAAGAGCCTATGAATTTGAGATGCAAACCTGAAAAGGTGAGCCAACCATTCCACAAGTTACAATTGCTCTAAGTGCACTAAAGATGGAACCAACAGTTTCAGTTGAGAAGTCAGCTAAACAATTGAGCAATGACACAATGTCACTGTTTGTAAAGAAATTTTGGAAGTTTATGAGAAAAAATCAAGGTACTTTCCAAAGAAATTATCATATAAATGAATCAAGAGAATAACCCAATGCATGCTTCACTTGCGGAAAAACTGGTAACTTCATTGCTGATTGTCCAAGACCGAAAAAAAACAACAGAAGATAAGTTTAAAACGGTAAAAAGCCCTTAAAGCACATAAGACGATTCAAGGATGAAAAGAAATCATCCAAAAGAAAGAATGCAGTATTGGTAGCTGAACAAATAAATCAAAGTGAGCTGAAACTGATAGTGAACAATCTGAAACTCAGAGCTCAAGCATCTCGAGTGATGAAGAAGATGTTAAATGCCTCATGGTACATGATGCAGAGCTGGAATCCAGCTGTGATCAGGTATTTAATTTTAGTTCTACTGATTTTACACGAGAAGAAATTATATCTACACCGCACGATATGGTCAATGAGTACCGCAAGCCAGCTATCTCCTTTGAAAAATCTAAAGCTAAGCAAAATGATACCTCAAATTGACACAACTGATAGTCATAAATCATTTAAGAGCTTTAAAATCAAAGAGGAGATTGCTAAGTTTGATAGCTGAAAAGAGAGAAAGCAAATCTTTGATTTTGCAGCTAAGATCAGAGAACTCAAGACTGACTGAAGTAATTCAAGCTTGGAACAAGTCTTCAGTCACGCTGACTGAAATGCAAGGGTCACAAAAACCAAATGGAGATAAGACTTGTTTAGGATTTAATAGCCAAAATGAACCTTCAACTAGTGGTACTATGCCAAAACTGAATACGAGCAAAGGAAAATATATTTGCTTTGTTAAATCAGTCATGGTATATGAAAATCATGAGTTCAGTTAGACGGTTAAGAATCCAACTGAAAATATGAATAAGGCAAGACGACACGGAATTGGGTACAGTCCCAAATGCTCAGCTGAATCGAGCAACTGGTCACCCAATATGTCCAATTATAGTAAAATAAATTCAGCAAGAGGCTTATAATTATTATAATAGTAAGCATGTTCAAAAACGATATCGGATGAACAATAAGGACAAAAGAGCACAAACACATGTTTTATCATCATCACCGAACTCATCTATCACATACAAGTTAGGATAGGTTATCTGGAACGCAGAAACTGGTAGATCAGTTCGACTGATCTAAATTTGAATTCCCAAAGTACTAATCAGTTCTGAACCCAAATAGATTTGGGTACCAAATGTATTCATTATCAATTATTGCAGGTTACAAGTAATTTGATCAAATATTCAGTCTGGTACTTGGACAGTAGATTCTCAAGACATATGACTTGAAACAATGAACTGATATCTCAACTGATCAAATATTCTTGTCCCAATATCAATTTTGATGACGTCTCACAAGGTAAAACTGTGTGTAAGGGTAAGTCTATCTATTATAATATTACTATTGACGATATCTTAGTGGTTGATAATTTGAAATATAGTTTAATCAGCATTAGTCAATTATGCGATTATAATTATTCAGTTGAATTTAGTAAAAAAGCATGTACTGTAAAAAATGCAACTGGTGATATCATTATAACAGAAAATAGATGTGGAAACACAAAAAAAGTGAGTTGGAGCAAACAACCTGATGAGCTAGTTTGTTTTGTAGCTTCAAATAAATCTCAAAACTGGTTGTGGCATAAAAGATTAAACCATTTGAATTCTGAAGCCATTGCATAACTGAGCAAACACGAACTAGTAACTGGTCTGACTAAATGTGACTTTTCAAAATATAAAATTTGTTATACTTGTCAGTTTGGAAAGCAAGTTAGATCCTCTTTAAAAAACAAAGGAAGTAAATCTTCAACCCGATTCTTAGAACTGATGCATATAAATCTATTTGGTCCAATACCAGTCATGAGCTTAGGGAAATGTAATACATACTTGTGATTGTTGATAATTTATCAAGATTTTCTTGTTTATTATTTCTCAAGTCAAATGATCAAACTTCTTCACAACTGATAAAATTGTTCAAAAGACTTTTAAACGAGAAATCAGTTGGGATTAATAGAATAAGATCTGATCATGGAACTGAATTTGTCAATCAGACTCTATCTCAATTTCTAAAAAAATCTAGGAATCAGGATGAGTTCTCAGCTGCAAGAACACCACAACAGAATTGAAACTTCTGCTATTAAAATACCACAAGAATTTTTTTGAAAGCTATTTTTGAAAATTACTCAAACACATGCATTTAATATAATCATTCAACTACTGAATAAAATCACTGCAATTATATAATTTAACCTCGTCAAATTCCTAAACAGCTGTTTTCAAAGAACTCAAATGTGACGTTTAAAACCATGTCAAACCATCAACATATAAAAGATGTAAAATTTATAAAATAAACAATGTTTCTCTCATGACCCATAAACATATAATGTCCGAAAAAGTATGATCCTCGGATTAACACACGCGCACACCTAGCTCTGCATACTCAGTCTTCGGCGCCTCCAGTCTCCACATCATCATGCTCACCTGCATCATTCACACATAGTGAGTCTTCAACACACCTGAATCGTGATAACAAGTACATATTCGTATCATGCAACAGTGAAAAGTACTGTAATAAAAATACATTTCATGATTTTAAAACCATGAACTAAAACATAACATGTCAAAGCATAAATGTGTATGTAACATATCTCATCATATCAACATATACGTGTTCATTTTCTTTTATTGAATTCAGATTATTAGTTGTGACTTTCGTATCAGCTCTAGTCGATGGATCTATCTATGTATAACCGTGGTACCCGGTGGAGGGGACATCAGCGACAATATTACCCATCCACTGAGCATTGGCATGTTCTTGTTCGTGTTCGTATTAGTCACAACCAACTCATTTCCTTCAAAAACATGTCATCGTAATCATCGCTTACTAAAATCATGCATATACGTACAATTTCTTAAAACCAAGAATGCAACGTATTTTCTGTATTTCATAAAAATTCATATTCATAATAATCATAAACATTTTAAACATGCAATTTTGGTGATCAGGGCATTGCCAGGACTGCTAACCCGACCCAAGTGTAAAATTACTATTTTGCCCTTGGAAACCCTAATTGACCATTTTACCTCTGAACTTCAAAATTTCGATCTAAACTTCAAAATTTCGACCCGAAGCCAATCAAACCTACTAAAACACCTCAAAACATATTTACAATTGATTCCTAGACGTAAACTCGAGCTCGTTACATAACTTATTCGATTCGTTTTAAAACTTCAACCGGTGTCCTGGTTTCAACCCGAATCAACCCGAACTTTCCCAAATTTAAACCATGAATTATACACACCATGCCAGCCCCTAAACAACACAATTCCAGCCATTTAGATCCACCTAAATACGGCTGCCACTTGCTGAAAATTTCTGCACCTTGCAACCTTCAAACCCTAATGCACCTAACACTCAAGAATTCGATCCTGGCCCAAACTAGACCGGACCAGGCTTGAACCAACCACTCCTAACTCACCACTGGACCCTCATAGACCTGACCTAACCACTGCTCTCAGCCCCAGGCACACAGCTTACTTGATTCCACCATGAAGTACCTGATCTAGCACCAATTTGCCCTATCCCGCCATATAGCTTCGATCTACGCTTTGCCTCACTACACGCCCACCACGGACCATCCCAAGGCCTTGACATGGACCACTCCTGACCTAAGCCAACCCTAGGAATGAACCCTACACGTCTGATATCCCTTTTCCACCCGATCTAGCCAATATACATCTACACGCCTCAAATCGATTGGCCCCTTGTCTAGACATGAACCGATGCACTCTCAGCCTTAGTCACCTTATATCTCAACGTTTATAGCCCCTTGTAACCTAGATCTAGCAGTCCCTTGCACATAAGCAATGGAAAACGTGAGTACATGCCAAAACGTATGCATATTTCGTGTCAAAACCGTGCAAATCCAATGCAACATGATAGATCTAAGAATTTCTCATGTAAAAACATACAAATAAGCATATAATGATGTGAATGATGAGAAAAACGAGTTATAGGGCATGCCTTTGCGTATTAAGCTCGAAAACTTAGAGATAATCGCGTAGAATGTGTACCGAAGAGATGGAGAAGAAATCTTTTGAAGAACTTTGAGAAAACCTAAGGAGGTAGACTGCTGAATTTCGAAGAAAGCTGGTGCTGAAATGGGGAGGGGTGGCCGAATGCTTAGGGTAGGGAGATTAGGGTTTAGATGGTAGGTTAAATATAATAATTAATGTATAATGGGCCCTTAATTAAAAATATCGAGGTTAAAAAGGATTTTAGGCCCATTATACGATAAAATAGTCTCAGGGAGCCCAAAAACATTCCCTTAAAATATTTCGTTTAGATACGCTTTTGAAACCTTACCTAAACCTTCAAAAATTTCCCCGACTTGCTAAAATTTGCGTATCAGTTTAAAATATGACCTGGCGAGTAAAAATATCCTACAAAGCCCATTTTCAAAAATCACCCTTATTTATACCATATATTAAATAATTAAAATTATTTAATAAAAATTTTTCCCTTAAATGTCCCTTGTCTTCGTTCATCATTCGAGCGCGAAATACTACTAAAAGCCCTAGTTCATCAAATCATAACAACCATAAAATAAAACATCTATCCATGTCATGATCATGCATTTAATACAATAAAAATAATTAAACACATATTTTATAAAAACCCTAGATGGCATGCAGTCAGGTTACGTAGTTCGAATTTTCTTGACCTTACAAGAATGGTGTAGCTGAACGAATAAATCGAACTCTTAAAGAGGCAGCTAGAACAATGCTAGCTTATTCAGGTATTTCTCAAAGATTTTGGGCAGAAGCAGTTAACACAGCGTGTTACACTCAGAACATATCAACGATTAATCAGAATCATTCGAAAAAACCTTATGAGATCTGGCATGGTAAGAAAAGCATGGTTTAATACTTTAGAATATTCGGGTGCAAATACTTCATTCACATCAATGGTAAGAATCACTTAACTACCTTTAACTTAAATCAGATAAAGGTGTATTCTTAGGATAGTCCATCAGTTAGTAAAGCATATAGGATATTCAACAAACGTACTCTCAATGTTAAAGAATCTATACATGTTGTATTTGATGAAACTGTACTAACTGATAAGCCAACTGATCCAGTTGAGCTGACTAATCGCTTAACAGATATAGGTTTGGAGGATGACATAAAAATGAAAATCACGCTATCAAAAACTTCTTTCAAACACCAGAGCCAAACACATAAGTTGATTAACTTTAATTTATTTTAGTTCCAAAATAAAAAACGTGAATAATCGTGGTTGTCAATTTAAATTTATTCAATTTTGAATTTCATACGTTTTATTTTCGTTTTTGTATAACTACTCAATTCAATTTCTAAAAATATTTGCAACGGCTGTTCACCCTATTTTTATGGTCAAACTTGTAACAGACTGTCACGTGTCCGAAATTTGAAAAGTCACGAGACATATATATCAACCGCCTTTTCTCAGAGTTGTTCTCACATTCTTAAAATTCTCTAAGTTTCGAATTCTTCAGAGCAAATCACCTGCACTCTATTCTCTTCTTTATAGAGCAATTCCAAGATTGAAATGACAACTCAAACCCTAGTCTTCCTGGTGAACGCAGTCGTAATCGATTTTAAATCAATTTTCTCATGCTCCACTGAATCAGTTCGGAATGTCTTCGAGAAGATTGAAGCTTCTGGACTTCGTCAATTCCTAGGGCTAGCTACTCAGGAACTCTACTCCCTAGAACTTTTATCTATTTATGAGTCAAGCTTCGTTACAGTCGACAAAAAGATTCAGATGTCAGTCAATAATCACTCGATGATTATTCCTCAAGCTTATTTCAGCAACCTATTCCAACTTCCAGCTGAAGGAATTTCAAGCTTATCTGAGGTCGCAACTGCTGATGTTGAAAAGATGCAGCTACTTCTCTCTGCTAGTGGGAAGTCTATCAAAGTGTCGGATGCCAAGAGCGAACTGAAGATAGAATATTGGTTGCTGGCTGACATCGGTGCAAAGCATATTTTAGCTAAGGCCAATTCCTTCGCCGCCTTAACACTGAAGAAGTTTCATTCGATGATCGTCACCATGAAAGGTATCAAAATTAACTGGTCATTGATCATGTTCAATATATTGAAGAATATGATTCAAACTGCCAAGCAGTATAAGGGGTATGCTCCTCGGATGAGTTAACTGATTGAAGATTCAGGATTTGTTCTGGCATCTACCTCAACCACCCGAAAATTCAAAGTTTACAACTATCAAAACACTCAATCCAAGAACGGTGGAGTCGAGGAAGCAGCTGCTAATTCAAAGAAAGCTGTCAAGGAAAAAATAGTTGCTGCTCCTAAAGCTACGAAGAAACCGATCTTGTCGACTAGTGACTCAGAGAAAACTCCCTATCCTCAACTAGTCAGGAAGCTGAGGACTCAGAAGACTAAGCCAGCTACCACTCCTGGAGCTCTTCCTGTGCTCAGACTACTGCCGTCAAGAGTTGAACAACCTCTTCCGACCGTTCAAATTCAGTCGGTTCAGCCAGTTGCCACACTGAAACCAAAGACTGCACCTGACTATCCTTCTACAATAAATTCTGAGTTTGGTGTGAACTGAAGCTGACTGGGATTCCAGGTCCTCTAACTACAGTTTTCCGCCCCACAATTCTACCTCAGGTACGCTCAAAAAGAGTAGTAATTAGAGAGGCGGTGACACAAATGGCTCAACTTTAGATCTGTCTCATGCCTTAACTTATTCGAAGGGCAAGGCGAAGCTGATTGAAGAACCAAGGCCCAGCAATGCCACTCAGATGCTAATTGACCTCATTATGGAAGCCACAAATGAGCATGTGGTACTGAAGCTGGAACATTATGATGAATGGTTGAACTTCAGAACAGTCACACTGGCGGAGAAACTGAAGAAGAAGAAAGTTATGAAGCAAATCATCTCCCTGGGATCAGCTGTTATGAAGGCCATTAAAGCCACCTCTGTAGCCCAAGCCATGTAAAGAAAGTCATACTTCTTTGACCTAATGAGAATCAAGAGGCTAATTGAGGTGACAGTTGAACTGAAAACTAACTATGATCCAGCTGGTCCATTTGCTTATGTTGCTCGAGCAGAGTTTCAACAACTAAACTCTTATCTCATCTCTCTTTAGATGAAAGTGAACAACTGGGAGATGGGACATAAGTTATACATTCTAGTTGACACCAGCAGCCCAAAAATATCTGAGGAGTTTCCTCCAACTGAGGCAGCAGAGGAACAGTTGACAGCTCCAGCTGAAACGGAGTCGGCTTTAGTCCAACCAACTGAACTGGTTCAAGAGGTCCATCCTCCGATCTCCTCAGTGGATCAACCACCCTCGTTAATCTTCATTCCACCAGCTTCTGAATCAGCAGCATAACCGTCTACCTACACTGAAGAGGAACTGACTCTGGCCAACGTAGAGATCTATTGCAATTAGTTGCTAAATACATTCAAATGGAATGTAGAGATGATACAACCGTTGATGAAGTTTTTGTGGCACCAATGACTGAAGATGCAACCGTCTAAACACCAGAAATTGAAGTCCAAATTGAATCAGTTCAGTTATCAACCGAACCATCCATCACTCCAACAGTTCAAGATTCATCAGATGTACAACAACTGATTCCATCCAACATGATACTTCCTGAGACTTTATTTATGACTGAAGCCACTCTTCAACTATTCTCCACCCAGATTTCTCGGGTATCCACCACTACAACTGATCATTAGGATCAGCCTCACAGTCTATCAGTTCCAGAAGATATGGTAGCATACACTAGAAAAAAAAACGCTAAAAGACAACGGAATTTATATGTTGTCTTTCAAGCTAAACAACCGATGTTGTAGCCACTGTTGTTAAAAACTCAGCCAACGACAACGGATAAAAACCGTTGTCTTAGGTAACAAAGACAACGGTTGTGCAATGTTTAAAAAATGTTGTGTTGTGTGAGCCACGACAACGATTTTGAAATGCTTAAAAAACGTTGTGTTATATGAACTACTACAACATTTTTGCAAAAAATTAAAAACATTGTTTTTTTCAAGTTAGAACAACATTTTAACAATAGATAAAAAACGTTGTTTGTCGTTTACAACAATTTAATAAACAATGAACTATTTAATTAATAATTTTATAAAAACACCAATTCAAAATTCCTGAAATTACAAGTAATAAAAACTAAAAAACATACAATCATCCTAAAACAATTAAACCCAAAAGTAAAACTAAAATGATGCCTACATAAAAGTGCTATAATCCAGATATTTTGATCCAAAATAAGTCTACAACACCAAAAAATCTAGTTATAACTAGACGTGCATGTTATTTCAGAGCTTTCTTTCTTCGTCGTTCAAATCTGCAAGTGTTTATCATTTCTAACCTATCGTGCGTTGCAAAAAAAAAAAACCATGGCTATATTTTTTCAAATATTTAGCTGAGCTCAAAAAAAAAAAAAAACACTAGAATGACCGTACAACAAAACTACAATGGAGAGAGAAATGAAAATAACTTGAACAATATCAATAAGTATCAGTAAAATCAGTTCCAAAATCTTACCACCGTTAACATCAATTTAACTGTGAGGGCACCTGATTACCATGTAATGACCAAATAACCACGATTAATAGTGTCAAATAGAACATTCCAAAAAAAAAAAAAAAATCAAACAACATAACAGCTGTATACTCAAAAATAAAATCGATTCAAACAGAAAACAAATCGCATGCAGAGCCGGTCAAGCTCGATCACCCCAAAAAATCTATCAATCAAGTATAACACCATACAAATACACGGGATATCTCCTCAGCAAATGACTCAAGATATAGTTATTTAGTACTTACCAACAAAAATATCTGGAATGTCTCAACAGTGTGCAACAACAACAATTCTCAAGAATCAATCATATAAATGAGAATAACTTAAAAATTTATAATAAAACCAACCAACCACACTTAATTTACGTGGAAGGCTGGAAACAAATGAAGAAATGAGAAAGTAGAATTCAAATCAGCGCATGCAACTTACTTGTTGGAAACGTGTAAATTGAATATTTTGTAGTAAAAATGAGTTGGACCATAAACCACCTTAATTAATATATCAATAGAAATAAAATTATGGAGAGACATATATGTTAAAAACATGTGAACAAAAAAAGTAAGAAGCGAAAACATCTATCTTCCAAATTCCTATGAGAATGGAGGGCGGAACGCCTAAATAAGACTATAGAGCGATGACGAAATCGTGAATACTGAGGTAACTATATTTCAATTAATGTTATAGGTACTACTTATTTCTTATGTTTTGTTCAAGAACTGTAAAAATAATGACAGTTTCTTTCTTGGATCAAATATTACAATCCTTAAACAAGATTAGGATATGATTTAGTAAAGGAATTTTGTACTTACCAACAAATTTTAGATTAGGTAATTTAATGGTAATTCTGAAAGGAATTTGCCATATGTTGGAACTAAAAATTAACTATTAGAAATGACAAAAACAGAACAAGCAAAAAAATGCTTGAACAAATAAATTGGCACATTTGCATGCAAACACAAGAGCATAAGCAGGAACAGTGAGAGCAAAAAGTTCCAAAAGTGAAAAATTCTTTAGGTACGCCGGGGTATCAGAAGCAACCCTGTTCACTACAAGTTATGACGGACAAATGTGGGAAACTGTCGAGAGAGGCACCTACCCCAAAGGTAACAAAACCAGGACCTCTTGCATTCGGCCGCAGTCCTTCCACGCTGTCGTTTTCAGTGGGATTGGAACTACAATGATAGATTCACATTAATACCACCTCATACAGAATTTTGGAACAAGGACAAGAATTAAAACAGACATGAACTAACCACAACAAGTCCATTAGTACAATGGAACCTGCTTCCATTGTGATTGGCCGCTGAATATTCTCGATCTGTTCCATATGGTTTGTTGATCTCTCAATACAACCATGCATGCAAATAATTTTTTTCTCAATCAATGCAGCCAGAGGAAGCCAATTAAACAGTCGGTTTATACGATGCCAGGCCCATATTCCATCTCTCTCGCCCTGCCCGTGAAACAACCATAAGGTCCACATTTTGTTCCAAATAACAATGCAAAACAACAAAGAGTTAACGACAATTCATCTTGCGTTCTATGCATTCAATTCGAAAGCCAAAAAGTGCATTGATATCTGCAGCTTCATGATTGTCACGAATCAAATGTATTTGATGCGGATGGTCAACCTAAAATAGATTAACAGTTCACATTAAAGCAGTGCATTGAGGGTAGGGGTAGATGCAACACTTGAGAGTGAGTCAGGCACCTTTAAAGCCAGGAGAAGGGTTATGGTCTCCAAGCTGTGTTGACCACGATCAACATAATCTCCCAATAAGAGAGAATCAATATATCTGATGGATACACAGAATCCAATGGAAACAAACTCCTCGAGAGTCAATTAGACAGAGCGCGGCAATATCATTAAAATTATTTATGGGCTTGCCATATTTCAATTATATACCTAGCACCGTATGAAACATCTCACAATGTGTTCCATTAGATTTAACTCATAAAAACACCATTATCGCAAGACAATGCTGACAAATTTTGTGAAACACTTTAACCTTTTTGACAAAACCATGAGCTGCATTCTAAAGCAGCTAAACCGTGTTCACAAAATTATCGAGAACATGAGCGCCTGGTAGAGTCCTAGCATTGCTAGGACTTGAGCATCATCGTGCAAGGAAGAGTCCGTTGGTGCTAGGACTATTCCAAGGCACGCATGGGGGGAGAAGGCCGTAGGGGTGGTTCACGGCTGGCTGGGCCGAGCCTGGGTAGTCCATTAGAGTCTAAGGAGGAGGGCCAAGGGCTGAGCCAGGGGGCGCGGCTGGGCTCGCCGCTGGCTCGACCGCAGCGTGAGAAGCTCAAGGGCGCACATGTTGCTATTCTGGATTCAAGTGGTTCGTTGCAGGGGTTCAAGGGTCTGGCCTTGGCTTGGTTGTGTCTAGGAGTGGTCCAGGGTTGGTTAGGGTCAGGTGAGCTGGTGGTGGCTCAAGTGGAAGTGTCTTAGGTTGGATAGGAATCTTTAAGCGTGAGTTAGCAGCAGTTGCGTGGGTCTTGGTTGTGCGCAGGGGGAGTTGTGTAGGTTAGGGGCTGGTCCAAGGGCTTGGGTGTTTGCCAAGATCGAGAAGATCAGATCACAAAAATTAATTTCTTGTGATTTCAATCAACTCTTCTTCACAGGATCGATTGTTCTACGTATTTAACACGAATTGATTAATTACAACACACAGAGATTAGAGATTACCTTTGAAGCGTGTTTACGATCTCTCTCTGCACTGGATCTACGCTCCAAACCTCCAAGCCTTCTCTGGTGTTCTCTCAAACTCTTAACGTAGGATTGTGTGGTCGCAAGTTACAATATCACATATATATATATATAAAATATTTGTGATATTTTGTAACAAAAAGATAATAACAATATCTTTTAAAATATAAATTTAAATGGACAGAATATATTATACCATATCTAGAAGATTTGATATCTCAATCTTCCATGAAATATAATAGTCCAGATAAATTTATCCCACATATACCATAAACTATAACTCATATAATTTATCCGAGTTTATATTAGAGCCACCAAAGGGACCTGGTCGGATTCAATTAAATTAAGCTCCAATAAATTAATTTGATCCAATCAACTCATGATTAATCAAAATAATTTTTTAATCTTATTCTACTCCACTAAAAGAATAAGATTGCACTCTCAAATTAATTGATATTACTGAAGCACAAAATCAATAATTATATCCTCTGATTTATCGACCCAACATATCACCCCTATCGATCAATTAGAATATCTAAAACAGGGTATCCAGACCATATAACCCACATTAGATATTCATAGCTTCTCAACCCTCATCTTCTCTTTGACAGTCCCATGTGATCACATCACATAATTAATTCAACAAGAATGTTGAACTACTGAGCTCAAATTTTACTGTCTTCTAGAAGAACTTGTGAGTTTATGATCATACCTATTGACAAGGTGACAGATTCCATATTACGAATATATGTTCTTTGTTATTTCACTTTGATTCCCAAAACATCGAGATATTGACCAATAGTTTGGTCTCACTCATTGATGCATCAAAGAACTTCAAGTTAGTAATCAAAGTTCATTATCCGCTCAGGATTAAGGTGTTATGTACGACAATCAAGTGATTTTGAATTAGTATGGTCAAATCAAATTCAAATCTCACGTGGTCCAGTCCAATACAACAAAATGTATCCTTAATTTTATTACCAAACCAAAGATAGGCTTCAATAAAATTGAGACGATCTTATCAAAATAATTTGTTCTTATTTATTTACCGATCGTGGACAATAATACTTTGGATTGAATTATAAATTGAATCTTTCTGTGTTTAACGACTTAAACACTCAATTTATAATTATACAACAATCCAATGGACATATGCATTGCTCAAAAATAAATTTATTTAAACAAATAAATGAACATTATTTTAATTTCAAAATATCATCAACATATAACAAAAGTACTCAATGGGCATCATACTATCGAACATTTTCCTCCCACTTGCCCTAGAGTAAATGAGTCATGTCTAGTACACCCATATTTTGAATATGTTCCTCAAAAGCTCTAGCAGGTAAGCTTTTGGTGAAAGGATCAGCAAGATTTTCAGCAGATGTTATCTTGCACACTGTCACGTCTCCTCGTTGAACAATATCCCTCACTAGGTGATATTTTCGTTCAATGTGTTTTCCACGCTGATGGTTTCTTGGTTCTTTTGCATTTGCCACTGCACCACTGTTATCACAATATAAAGTAATGCCATTTGATGCAGCAGAAACAACCTCAAGGCTTAGCAAAATCTTTTTCAGCCAAACGGCTTCTTTTGCTGCTTCACAAGCCGCTACATACTCCGCTTCCATGGTGGAATCAGCAATACATGATTGCTTGATACTCCTCCAAACAACGGCACCACCACCCAATGTGAACACAGATCCTGATGTGGATTTACGAGAATCTCTATCAGCTTGAAAATGAGAATCAGTATAACCCACAGGTGCCAACTCTGAAGCCGATTAAACCAACATATACCCTCTAGTTCTGCGAAGATACTTGAGAATATGCTTTACAGCAATCCAGTGCTCTGGTCCTGGGTTTGACTGATATCTACTAACAATCCCAACAGCATAACAAATATCTGGTCGAGTGCATAGCATAGCATACATAAGACTTCCTACAGCCGAAGCATAGGGAACTCTTTTCATGTATTCCACTTCACTTTGATTCTTGGGATTGTGGTCCTTTGACAAGTGAATTCCATGTCTAAAAGGTATTTGACCTTTCTTGGAATTTTGCATTGCATACCTCACCAATATTTTATCAATATATGAAGATTGAGATAAAGCAATCCGTTTGTTCTTCCTATCCCGAAGGATTTGGATACCTAGAACATAACTTGCTTCTCCCAAGTCTTTCATGTCAAACTGTTGAGACAACCAATTTTTAGCAGATGTCATCACCCCTACATTATTCCCAATAAGTAGGATGTCATCCACATATAGCACAAGAAAAATCACCTTGTCATCCAAAATTTTCTTATAGACACAAGGCTCATCAAGAGTTTGATCGAAACCATAATCTTTCACAGATTGATCAAAAACGATGTTCCAAGACCTTGACGCCTGCTTAAGTCCATAAATAGACTTTTTCATTTTGCATACTTTATGCTCTTGACCGTTGTGAATAAAACCGTCTGGTTGTACCATATAAATGGTTTCGTCAAGATTTCCATTAAGAAATGCTGTCTTGACATCCATTTGCCACACCTCATAATCAAAATGAGTTGCAATGGATAAGAGGATCCGAATAGACTTTATCATAGCCACAGGTGAAAAGGTTTCATCGTAATCGATTCCTTCTCGTTGGCTAAAACCTTTGGCTACCAATCTAGCCTTAAATGTCTCTATTTTTCCGTCTATTACTCTCTTTCTCTTGTAGACCCACTTACACCCTATAGGTCTCACACCTTCAGGCATGTCTACAAGAACCCAGACGGAGTTAGTGTACATGGATCTCATTTCTGATTCCATGGCACTCCTCCATTGGTCAGCGTCAACATCCTCCATAGCTTCTTTGTACGTGATGGGATCCTCCTCTTGTTCAATGGAAACCGCATCAAACGATTCTCCATAGAGCAAGTATCTAGAAGGTGGTCGAATGACCCTCCCACTACGTCTAAGTTGTGGAGGTTCTTGGTTGATTGGAATTGATTGTCGTTGTCTTAAGTTCTCTTCTTGATCATTTCCTTCATTTTCCATTTGGATATGATGGGGTGACAGATCATTAGAACCAATGTTTTCTACCACTTCATTTGTTTGGAAACCAGTGGTTAATGGTGGTAGAAATGTGAATTCAAAGTGAGTAGGTTCAGTGCGGATCTCTGGAGTAGATGATTCAGTAATCTCTTCCAAAAGAACCTTACTCTTTGATTCACTCTCTTCTATGTGCTTGTCCTCTAAGAAGGTTGCATTTGTACTCACAAATACCTTCTTGTCTTGAGGAATATAGAAGTAATATCCTCTTGTTCCCTTAGGATATCCAACAAACATGCATAATTCTGATCTAGGTTCCATTTTATCCATCTTTCTCTTTAGCACATAAGCATGACATCCCCATATCCGAATATGTCTTAGATTAGGCACGCGCCCATTCCACAATTCAAGAGGTGTTTTAGAGACAGATTTAGAAGGAACCATGTTCAATAAGTATATTGCAGTTTGGATAGCATATCCCCAAAAGGATGTACTGAGCTTAGAGAAACTTAGCATAGACCTGACCATGTCCAACAAAGTCCTATTTCTCCTTTCAGAGACACCATTCTGCTGAGGTGTAGCTGGTGCGCTCAATTGGGATATTATCCCATTATCTGATAGGTATGTTCTAAAGTCATTAGATAGATACTCGCCACCTCTGTCTGATCGAAGTGTTTTTATGCTCTTACCTAATTGTTTTTCCACTTCATTTATGAATTCCTTGAACTTTTCAAAAGATTCAGATTTGTGGGACATTAGGTAAACATAACCGTATCTAGAGTAATCATCAGTGAAGGTGATGAAATACTCAAATCCTCCTCTAGCTTGTACACTAATTGGTCCAAATACATCAGTGTGCACTAATTCCAAAACTTCATTGGCTCTATGTCCTTTAGATTTAAAAGACCTCTTAGTCATCTTACCTTCCAAACAGGATTCACATACAGGCAAGGATTCCACCTTTAAATTACTTAAAAGACCATCCTTGAGCAACCGTTGAATTCTATTAAGGTTGATATGACCAAGTCTCAAGTGCCACAAATAAGTTTCATTAGTGGGAGACAATTTAATTCGTTTGTTGGATTCAATGTGATGCAAAGAGCTGTCTTCTTGTTTTAAGACATACAAATCGTTATTCAAATGTCCCTTGCAAATACGGGCTTTATTCAAGGTAATATCAACCACCATTTGTGAAAAATGAACATAATATCCTTGTCTAAACAATAAAGTAACAGAAATCAAATTTCTAGTAATCTCCGGAACATAATAACGATGTCTTAAAACCAAATGTTTATTATTCGAAAAATAAAGATAAACAATTCCAACAGCTTTTGCAGACACCACAGCCCCTGTGCTAACTCTTAGAGTATATTCCCCTTCTTTGAGGTTTCTGGTTACTTGGAACCCCTGCAAAGTATTGCATATATGATTAGTGGCTCCAGAATCTACAATCCAAGTATCAGTAGAATCAACCACTAAACAAGACTCAATAAAAGATAACTCACCACTACCCTGTTTCTTGGAAGCTAGATATCCTTGGCAGTTTCTCTTCCAATGACCCTTCTCTCCACAATGGAAACATTTTCCCTTAGGCTTGCCATCTACCTTGACTTTCTTCTCATTTTGTTGTGGACCCTTCTTGTTGGGCTTCTTCCTTTTATTCCCATTTTTACCTTTCGGCTTGGAATAAGACGGCCCAGCAGAAGCAACAACAAATGCATCACCAGTTTTAGTCTTAAGAACACTTTCAACATTTTGGAGTTCCTTCATCAGCTCAGTCAGGGACATGTTTAGCTTATTCATGTTATAGCTAACCTTAAACTATGAGAACATCTCAGGGAGAGTCTCAAGTGCCATGTCAACCTGAGTCTCTGATTTGATTTCAGCCCCTAACACCTCCGCCACGTTAAACTGAGCGATTAATGCAAGCATATGATCTCTCACGGGCGTCCCAGGTTTCATGCGCATGTTCATAATGGTTCTAATGGCTGCTTGTCGTGCCTGACGCCCTTGATGCTCAAACATTTCTTGGAGGCTTTCCATGATTTTTGTAGCAGTGTCCATATTCTGATGTTTCTGTTGCAGCACATTTGAGATGGATCCCAAAATGTAGCAACGGGCCATCTCATCAGAACTGATCCACTTATCATAAGCCTGCTTTTGAGCTACTGTGGACTCCGCCGTAGGCACCAATGGACAGGGTTCATTGAGCACAAACTTGTGTTTCTCCGCAGTTAAGACAATCAATAAATTACGTTTTCAATCAATGTAATTTTCTCCGACTAGTTGGTTGTTGGTAAAATATCATAGACAGTGAATTTCCAGACATTTTTCTGAAATTAAAATAAATTTAAATGAGCAATGCAATAAAATAACGTGTTATGCATGAAATGCATTTGTAGATCCTAAAAACTACTACAACACAGCAATTTACCTAAAACTCCAAAATACATAATTTTTTCTTTAGGAAAAAACATGTTATTTATAGCTAGGCTGAGACCCTCCCACTAAATTCAATATATCTAGCAACTCATGCAATATTAATTTAGTATTGCTTGATTTTGGCCATCAAAAGATATTGTAAAAATATTTTATAGGAAATTCTCACAATATCATTGACTTAAGTGTATACCCTTAAATTAATTATTTATCAAGTACCAAATTAATTATGTCACCTATAGGGTGGTCACAATTAATTTTACTATAAAATAATTATAATAATGGGTCCAATCAAGTAACCGAAACAATGTAGCCCTCCTATAGGGAGACCAATAAAATTGGCACGTGGCATGCATATATTCTTACTAATGGACTAATAAGGGAGACCGTGTGCTTATTTAAAATATACCCTCTCACACTTAATATTTAAATTTAATTTTGAGTTTTATCCGATTAATAAAATCATGACTAGTTAACTCTTAAAATAGTTCAATTATTAATCATAATATTTATTCTATAAAAATAGAATAAATAAAATTTTATGCATGACAATATGTTACCTAAAGCGGTGTTTATGCAATCTACATGGCATGATCATGAATGACAATTAATTTCGTAATTAAAGCAATAATTAACCAAGAACAAATTTATGGCCCAACCTAGACACAAAAATTAAAGATCTAATTGGACCCAACTTGGCCCAATCCTTCAAAAAAATTTCCAGCCCAAGTAACTAATCCAGTAAATCGGATCTGACCCGAAAGCCCATGACCCGAACTCGCGACCCAGAACCCGCGACCCGTCTTCCGCAACCCTACAAAAAAATGCCGCCGCCGCGCCGCCGCTGGAGTCGCCGGAAACGTGCGATCGTGAAAATCTCCACAGCGCCAGTCACCGGGAAACCATCGAGACACCATATCCATTTCGAAATCGAAATTAGATGCCCGATTTTCCAGATCCAGCGCACAAAAATTGGTGATTTTCGCATCTCCTCCGCGCCGCTCCACCGTGAAGAACAACGCGTGGGAAAGACCGTAAACCACCTTCGCATACACTCCTCATCCTCGCGGCCGCGTGCTTTCGTCGTGTGCGATCCATATTTGCTTTTCATGGTGATTTTGAGAATTTGCAGAACAGGTCCCTCACGTTTTGAAGAAGACGCACTCTGGTCCCTGGAAACTTTGGACGAAATTTCCTTCTAGTCCTTATGGTTTTAATCGAAATTGCATCCGACCCTCCAGTTCTTTAAACAGTAACAGAAAAGCCCAAATCCGAAAAATACAACAAAATTGCACGAAAATAAACAAGGGGAAACATGGAGTCGTAATCCACCCCCTTGGTTACAGACTCGAAAATACGAAATACAATTTCACCAGAAAAACTAAGGCCATAAACTATTCAAAAATTAAATAAATCAATCCATTCAAACCACAATCACATAAATCTAACACCGCTTTAAACTAAAACATGCATAAATAATTAATTAATTCGAAATACGCAAAACAATATCAAAACCCGTGGCTCTGATACCACATGTTTGCCAAGATCGAGAAGATCAGATCACAAAAATTAATTTCTTGTGATTTCAATCAACTCTTCTTCACAGGATCGATTGTTCTACGTATTTAACACGAATTGATTAATTACAACACACAGAGATTAGAGATTACCTTTGAAGCGTGTTTACGATCTCTCTCTGCACTGGATCTACGCTCCAAACCTCCAAGCCTTCTCTGGTGTTCTCTCAAACTCTTAACGTAGGATTGTGTGGTCGCAAGTTACAATATCACACACACACACACACATATATATATATATATATAATATTTGTGATATCTTGTAACAAAAAGATAATAACAATATCTTTTAAAATATAAATTTAAATGGACATAATATATTATACCATATCTAGAAGATTTGATATCTCAATCTTCCATGAAATATAATAGTCCAGATAAATTTATCCCACATATACCATAAATTATAACTCATATAATTTATCCGAGTTTATATTAGAGCCACCAAAGGGACCTGGTCGGATTCAATTAAATTAAGCTCCAATAAATTAATTTGATCCAATCAACTCATAATTAATCAAAATAATTTATTAATCTTATTCTACTCCACTAAAAGGATAAGATTGCACTCTCAAATTAATTGATATTACTGAAGCACAAAATCAATAATTATACCCTCTGATTTATCGACCCAACATTGGGCTGGTCTAGGATAAAGCTGAGCGTGGTCCAAGGTCAGTGAGGGTCCGAGGTGGTCGCTGGTTAAGTGACTGGAGGATTCCTAGGCTAAATAGGAGGCCTAGTGCAACTAGGATACACACATATGCACTTGCATGCAATCGGGTTGAGGGGCAGAAGGGTTTGTGCGAGTTAGGGTCTGGTTCTTTGGGTCAAGGCTGGTCAGGAGGGTGCGTAGGTGGGTTGGCTCAGGTTTGGCTCGAGGTGGCTTGACCATGGCTCGATTAAATAAGGAGATAGCTTGGTGTGTTCGAGTGAGGGTCATATTTCGAATTTAATGAACAAAAATTGGATCAATGGGTCCACGAGTGTGGTTCATGGCTCACAAATGTAGATTAGGTAATATAAAGGTTATGTTTAAAATTTGGGATCAAAATAATGAGTTTTGAATTTATCCTGAATTTAATCGCCTCTCAAATAATTAATTTAAGAATTAATTGAAAAGCCTCGAATTAAGACGAATAAAATTATGAAAATTATATTTAACCTTAAATAATTATTTCGAGTAAACCCATTTCATTAAAAGCAACAAAAAGATAAAATCGAGAATTTTTACGTCTAGGGGCAAAACAGTAATTTTACTCTTGGAAAATATGTAAAAGCTTGGCAGCGTCCCAAAGGATCATAACGCATGTTAAATGATAATATATGATTTAAAATGATGATTTTAATGAAAAATTGATATTTTATGATTTATGGTAAAGCTGTGCAATTTATAATGTTTAAAATGTTATTTTTGGAATGTTATGATATTTTATAGTTTTAAAAGAAAATGAAAAATGTTTTGAGAGATTTCAATTGACCGTGACAAATGATATATGATTTTGTGGCGATGTCGTGAGAGGAAAAAGCCCTAGAGGGAGCCCAATTACGGGAGAAGGCCCTAGAGGGAGCCCATTTATGGAAAAGGCCCCAGAAGAAGTTCGTCTAAGGGAGAAGGCCCGCGAGAGAGCCCTGACGATAAATTTTCCAAGGTGTAGCCTAGTGCCAACCCCATGGACCATGTGGAGCTGAATACTGATCAATCGACCAATGGATAAATGCTAGTCACTTTCAAGGATCAAACTTCACCCAAAATGATATATGATTGAAAGTTTTACGATTAAATGATGTATGATATATGATTTAAGCTTAAAAGCTTTTTAAATGATTTATTTATACTTAAATAATTTTAAATTATTATTGTTCAAAAATTATTTTAAATAAAAGTATAACTTTTAAATGTATGTGATTGTATATGTATTATTTTCTACTCATGTTTAGAACGTGATGAGTCATTAGACTCACAAGTTTGTATGATAGCAGGATTTGATGATTTTATTGGAGGCGCTGATGATTGAATGGATCGAGTGCAGCAGTATACTCTGGATGGATCTTTATGTTTTCGCACTAGATTGTTATATATAAGATTTAAAATATTTATGTTGATGATTTTATTAAAGATTTTTTTATACTTTAATTTTATGTTAGTTGATATTTTTAAAGGTCGACATAGGATTTTTGGTTAATCGGTGATTTAGGGATATTTTGATACACTTGAGGTTTAAATGTTAAATTATTATTATTTATCAAAATGTTAAGTTATTTTAATTATTATTTTCGATTTTATGATTTTAAAAAGAAAAAAATTGAGGTCCTTTCAAGTTCAACCACTATGAGGGATAGATTCTTATTTTTAAATCATAAAACGCCACGTCTAAACTCATAAATTAAGTTATAGAAATAGTGAAGGAGAAATTTTGTCTAACACTCCCTTTAGAGATAAACCTATTCTCGACTTTATCTCAATAATTTACATGGAAAAGAAAAGAGGAAATTTTATCATGAAATTCTATATAAAGAATATATTTATTTCTGTAAAAAATGTAGCACTTCTCTCCCCTTTTGTAAAAGTTCGTGCATTTCGTTACGTTCACAATTCATATGATTCACTTCAATCAGCAAGCGCTACCACTTCCACTTGATGATCCCTCAATCATTATGGGGTGCTGCAGCTGGATTTGCCGTGGTGACAGCACCTGCATTTGTTGGGGATTGGCAACAGGCATCACGTTGACCGGAAAATCATGTAGCCGATATTCGTGGTGAGATTCAAGAGCGGTGCTTCTAGTATTATCAGATACAACTGGAGTTCGACACAGCGGGCATGTTGAACTTGAGTGGAGCCAATGGCGGATGCAGTCTCTATGGAACATGTGCTTGCATGATGGCACTTGGAGCAGCTCCTCTTTCAGCTCAAATTCTCCCAAGCAAACACAGCACCTGCGTGACATTTATTTCCATATTTCACAGGCTTAGTTGATTGAGATTATAACAAAATTTTAGTAGTGGTGATAAAGGAGGAGAAAAGGTGACTTGCGTATAAATTCTTAATGACATATTAGTGTTCCTTTAACCTTTATTCTACTTTTAAAGTTCTTAAGCATCTTGTGAAAGAGTGGATGAAGTTAAGTATTCTTGATTAACCAAGTAAACAAAAATCACAAGGGGTCGAAAGGGAGAAAAAAAGACATGTTTTATGCATAACTCGCCGTTAATTTGCTGATAAAATTTATTCATGTTATTGAGGTTTCCAACTGATTGCTATAAGCCAATTATTCTGATCAGTCACGTAAATGGCAGCTTTGACATACATGATTTCAGCACATAATACGACAGTAATTAATGTTCTTCATAAGGTAATAGTAAAAAATAGAAACTCTAACTGCTTCTTGTTGGCACTCAGCTCAAGTCCTTTTCTAAAGGCCACTTTCACCTCTCAAAAAGTTTGAAGAAAAGGTAAATATCCCTTTAAAAATACCCTGAATCGTTCATTACCGTCGCTCAAACCTTCAAACTAGTGCATGATTCATGTTAAAATGGCTAATATGTGTGTTTATATATATATATATATATATATATATATAAATATATATATATAGTAAAGAAAGATCGAAGTACAGATAGCTGAACTCACAGTGGATCCCTTGCTTTGTGATAATCATCAAACAAGACTGTGTAGAGGTTGTTCTTCAGCTCGCTTTTCAAATCCGAATCAGAT
Organism: Primulina tabacum; assembly: GCF_025594145.1. NCBI lineage: Eukaryota > Viridiplantae > Streptophyta > Magnoliopsida > Lamiales > Gesneriaceae > Primulina > Primulina tabacum. The sequence continues at coordinate 20,021,515 of NC_134564.1, forward strand.
GGCTGGACCGGAGACAATGAAAATCAATAATAACTCAACGAGACTTCAACAAAAAGACCCTTTTATATAAATTACATGTAATTAATCCACCAAAAACATGTACATGACTTCGAGGACGAAAATAACATGAATTGCTTACTATTGTCACGTTTACATCGTTCCTCGGAAGAACTGGAGAAGTAGATGAGAAGCCCGAAGCTCTTCTTTTGAGGTAGAACAAGTAGAATAGAAGGAAAAGAATGATGGAAAACAGAATAGGAATTGAGAATATGAAAGCCTGGTAAAGTTTAAGTTGGATCGCTTGCGGATACTGGTGAGGCGGGCTGGAAGTTTGGGGTTCCTCCATAAATCTTGGATTTTAAATCCTCCAGGATTTTAAAACTGAAAAAAGCCAGAGTACCAAACAATCTGCAAGAATTTTTAACACTCGTATTTATGGAGTCATTGGTGTTGGCCTCCTCCACTCTTAGTTGTGGGGTTGGGGATGTTTAAGGAAATTTAAGTAACTCATAATGGAATGCAACTTTGCCATTAAACAAGTTATAATTCTCCTGGAAAGAACTTTTTGATATCAGACAATATTTTTGTTTGGTTCTTTGTTTGTAAATATGGACCTAGCCGAGACTCATGAAAGTAATATTCTAAATCTCGAAAAGTTTGAAAAAGATAAAATTTTAATTATTTTATTTATGAATCTATAAAAATAATTAGAGATACGGTAAGGAGGCCATCGCTCATGTTCGCGTCTCGTGGCTTGGGGACTGTCAGTTGAGGGAATGGGACAAAGCCCACTTAGATGATCAAAGGGTCACTTCCATCATTTATCATAATCTTGTTCAATTCTCCTAAAATCTAATGACATATTGAACAATAATTGCTTTACTTTTGATTAGGTGTGGTTAAAAATCATTTGATACAATCAATTCCAAGGGGTGGTTTTGCTTCAATCGACTGATTTAACAAATAAAATTGACTAGTACTCCTTTAGATACCAACAAACATGAAAGTAACATCAAGTTCTTGCATAATAAATCCAAACTATAATATTTCAAGCCTATCTATATGAACCAGAAGTCCCCATAGAGTTAAAACCAAGGATGTCAGAATTAACAGATTCTTGAAAGGCTACCACTGAGCAAGCATAGGTGAGTCGGGTTGGGTATATAATCGAAAAAACTTTTCTATCAACTATATTCTTAATCATAAAACTTGTAACAAAATTGAAGTACTCTTTCCCCCTTGTTAGCCAGGATAAAAAAAGGAGATATATTGATGGGTGATGCTGAATGGTGGGTACTAATATATAGCAAAGGGCAATCATTCATCCACTCATGCTGTGATGTATTTATCAAAAAAGAGAGAGATTAAATACTCAGCACTCCTCACTACTGATTATTACCTAGACCAAACATGCTTATGACCCACATGATCAACCAATTCCACTACTAGTGAACCTTTTCCATCAGTAATGCTTTTTTTTTTTTTTTTTTTTTTTTTTGAGAAAAAACAAATAATAGCAAAAGAAAATTTCTGAAGCATGATGAAATTGTGCAAGTCTCCATTCCATGAGAACTGACGAGTGACAATCTGATTTATCGTTTATTAATTAAAAAAATATTACGTTGAACATATGCTTTAATTCATGGACTCGGTCTAATTGGCGCGTTGAGAGCGAGACACGCTTTAAATAGGCCGAGTTCGTGCGACTCCAACCTCAGATTATGTTTTATAGATAGATATTTAAATCTAATCTATATCAAACTCAAGTTATACTAGGATAAATTTATTTTGTTAAAATTGCTTTTTTGTTTTTCATATTTCTTAATTTACAATTTTGGTCATTTATATTATTACAATTGTGTTTTAACCCTGAACTTTTCAATTTTTTTGGTGATTTTTTTTTTATTTCAATCATTATTTTGTCATATTTATACTTAAGAAGTACTTGACAAGTCGCGACACCAACACTATATTGGCGATACATGAAAGAAGACCAAAATTATTTATATAAAAAAAGAGTGAAATAGTGGACTAAAATTGAAATTTAACAATATAAATAACAAAATTAAATAAAAAATCATAAAGAAACATATTTGTAGTTTATCCATTATTTTTATCGCGTCACACGGGTCGAGCTCAGATCTGCCTGACCTGATTGTGAATCCTACTTTTAGTGAACCTGCCTCAATATTACAACTAGTGTAGTGCGCGGGAGCGTGCCTGTTCATTTGCTTTTGCCTCAGCCAAATCCTAGGAATTTAACACCTGTAAGAGCTTGTTAGAAGATCATTACAGTTTCGACAGAATATGAAGTGCAACTGCTGAGGTGGCTTTAGGCAACTCATTAAAGGTTCCTTAGAATCATACTCGAATTGGAAACAAGGGATAACTAGTTTTAGTCCCTATTATTTGGGCCTAAAATCTTTCGGTCCCTCTTTTTTACCATATACTAAAAGATCAAATTGATTATGAACTCTAGTCGTTGCATGACATCAATTTATTGTCAAAAGGTGACAAAAAACGAGCACGTAAGGCTCTCAATATTAAGTACTTCTCTTAACATTACCAAACCATTTTTTTGTCCAAATAGGGTTATCTCCCATCAGTTTTTAAAGATGAATTAATATCAGAGAGTAAATGTGTTGCGTGATTTTCACTCGCAAGTGTAATTTGTTAAGTTTTAATATATGATGAGTGACGTATTGTTCTTACAAAGAATGAAATATCCGAAGTATCCCCAGTATCAGAATTAAAATAGCATTAACTTTATCTAAAAATTCAAAGATGTGTTTGAATAAACTAATTAAAATAAAACTAAAATAAGGCAAGCTTTGGAATTGAGAATTCATTGAGAAAATGATTCTAGATTTTCGATTTCACTTGGTTATCCACTGTATTAATTTCCTAGTGACGTTTATATTCCTAAATTGATCATCTTGTTTATTATCCAATAATACTTAATTATTTCTATTTCACTTAAGTGACAAATAGAATTTACCGTCTCATATTAATTTCGATATTGCTATGAAAAAAAAATTGTAATTTCAAATGATAAATACATACAGTTGTTATTTCAATGGCTTCAGTGAAGTTATATGTCTTCTGAACTTTATAAACACCCACGACGTATTTTCCTATGATCTTAATCTAGATATCCTCTCCGAGTGATGGATCACATTTATTTTATCAATCAATTTATGGTCAGTAAATTGAAAGTATTAAATTCAAGAAAATACAATTTATGGAAAATTCAAAACATAGTTTCAAACTAAGCTACGTCGTTCCTCTACAACATAATTTAGTTCATAACGAAAGTAAAAAAAAAGCATGTTCTTCAATCTAAAGAGGCAGCACTACCAGCAGAGCTCTCATCCAGTCAAGAAGCAATTTACAGGACCTCCGAAAGCACAAGGCCAACAAAAGCCCCAATTAGTACAATGGAAGAAGACGGGACAGCAAAAGCCACCACAGCCTAGAGCACCAAAATCTGAGGAGAGAACATTATGCGAAGAATGTAATTGCTTACACTATGGAAAGTGCATGTGGATCATATAGGTTCTTCATATGCAAAGAGAGGGACATAAAGCTGCTGATTTCCCGAAGAAGAGATGACCAACTGGGGAAAGAGCTTATGTGATACATGCTAAAGAAGCTGAGGAGGAGCCTGACACGACTCTAATCACTGGTAACCTTGTTATTTAACGTTTTTATATTTATTTTATTGCATGAAATGTTAAATTGGTTATGAGGATTAATTGAGATAATGAAAAACCTGGAATAAATTAGGTTGCATGCGCTACTATAATTGGATTTAAGGGATGACATCGAAAATGATAGAAATTGAGCACAAAATACAAGCCTTAATAATGCAAAGGAATGAATTAAATCCAAATAAGAATTTTAAGGCTTGAAATAGAGAAAAAAATCGAGAATTTGGGGCATGTATGGATATTTACGAAAACCTACGGACCAAATTGAAAATTCCAAAAACTTAAGGGGCTAAATTGCACTTTGCCGAGATTTTAAGGACCAATCTAAAATTTTTGAAGAGTGCAGGGACTGAAATTGAGATAACAAAAAATCCTAGGGTGAAGTAAGGAATTTTCAAAGTTATAGGGAAAAAATTGTAGAATTCAAAATTTTCGGGGATGAAATAATATTTTCGAAAATTTAAAGGTTTAAAATTCATTTTTACGAGAAATATTAGGGTCCAAACACTTAATTTTTGAAAATTATGGGAAAATAATTATATAAGTTCTTTAAGTTTCAACACGAGTAGACTTGACGATGTATTCTTCACAGGAAAGATATTCATTCTAGGTGTAGCTATCTACGCATTGCTAGCTTCAGGAGCTACAGAGTCATTCATATCTGAGACATTCGTCAATCAACTAAATATTGTACCCCAGGATATGGGATTGAGCTTCAAAGTTTCTATACCTTCTAGTGATCAAATGGTCATTTAAAGCATTGTGAGGATCTGGAGCTTCGTTTACACAAAGATGTGGTTCGTATATATCTTATCGTACTCCCAATGCATGAATTCGACATCATACTTGGCATGGATTGCCAATCATTGAATGGAGCTTCGATAGATTTTTGGCAGAGGTCAGTGTCTATTCGACTATCCTTCGGGACATCTTTTATCTCTGAGGAAGCAAGAAAAAAGAAAATGCCGCACAACATCCCCTGCATCAGTGCGAGGAAATTTATTAAGCGAACTAGCATGTGTTACTGATGGGATCGGTTCTAGGAACTTGCGAGGGTTCTTCAAACACAATATTCTCAATGAGCTGTAATAGCTCGTGTTCTAATAATGTAAACACCGATGAATTAAATCTAGTCTGGTTTTAAACCAAACGAAAAATACTCGAAGTTATCATTCGTTAAAAAAGCTGGTCAGTTTAAAGATTTTAGGTCGTGTAAACTGAATAACTGAAATAAAGGGGATTAGTTCTTGCTTATATAAGTTCAGTTATGATGATAACTGAACTAATATCAGTTCGAACTGATCAAATCAGTTTAAAACAATAGTTAAACAGCTAAATACACAAGATATGTTTATGAATGTTCGAAAACTTCAACTGCACATATGTAACACCTTCTATCACCTCGGGTAGGTTCCACTAGAATACTTTGATTTATACAACACATTTTATAAACCCACTCAGCTTTGGACTTACGATACTGCCTAACTGAACTCCTAATCAAGACTAAAGGCAACACTTTCCAGCCAACACTTGTTTAACGTTTATGTGTTAAAGATTACATACACAATTTTATTGTCTTTGTGCAAGACTCACTCAACTGATATTTGAATTTCAAATTTATTGTATATGTATGAGTGATTGTGCGTGTGTGTGTGAGAACTGATCTATGAACACAACACGAAGGTGTTCTCACACACTGAGGGAATTGTGCTTCTATTGTAAACTGATAATACGTTGAAGTGTTCCCTCAAATCTGGGCTGGTTGCTTCTTGTAAGCTGATATGCATTATGCGTGCCATCTCTTATCTGTGTTCATCCGCACACACTTTTCTTTTTGTGTTCTCTCTTATCTTTGTTCATGGTCTTGATTTTGTATATATAGAAGCAATGTATCTGTACATCAAGACTCATCGAATGTGTTCGTTGCATTTTGAATCTATTTCTCGAAATTAGTGTCTTGTTGTAAGGCCCGAGAATTTGATTTCCGTAATCTGAAATGATTTGGTGATAATTGATGTGGTTATAGACGGGGCACTCCGGAATTAGATATTGAGTTGTTGGAATGTTGATTTGGTGTGCGTGACCAGGAGGTCTCGCCCATATGCGTGAGGAGTAGGCGTGCATATGCGCGAGCTGTGCGGAAGCCATGGTACAGGACCAAACATGGGGAGCATATGCGCGAAGATGAACGCGCATATGCGCGAGGTGATCAGTAGCACAAGTAAGAATTCCAGAGAGTTCGGCGCACATGCGCGGCGTGGAGGCGCGCATATGCGCGAGGGGTTATGCATCGAGACAGTAGGTCTCGCGCATATGCGCGGATGAGGTGCGCGCATATGCGCGAGCTGTCGAGAAGGTAATGTACCGAGACCGTAAGTCTCGCGCCTATGCGCGAGCTGTGTGCGCGCATATGCACGAGATGCTGAGATGATTATTGCGGAGACCCGTAGGTCTCGTGCATATGCGCGAGTGATGTACGCGCATATGCGCGAGACGTGCATCGTGAAGAATGAGCCACGTTTTCTAAGGCATGCACGAGATATATTTATATATATATACTTGCCTTCATATTATCAGAAAGAAAACGAAATTCAGGGAATACTTTGAAGTTCTGAGTTTAGGAATTGAATTACGAACGATCCGTCCGTCTGAATTTAGATCCGACTTCAGTATCGTGTTCCTATCGACGCCAGCTACAACAGGACGTAAGTTTTATTACGTTTGGATATATTTCGAAAATATGATAGTGAAGGAATCGAATATGATTCATATATACTGTTCTTGGTATAGTAGACATTACATAATCGAGACCGGATTGAAGAACAGATACCGTATAGAATTATTATGATTTTAAGAGTTGAATTGACTGAGATTTGATATCAGATTTGTATTGTTATCGAGTATGAGTTACAGGAATTGATATATGTTGATTTATATTGCGTGGTATATTTATATGATACCGTTATGCCGTTGAAACCGAATTCGATTAGGTTCTGATTTTATCTGATATTGATTATGAGCCGTATTATTATATCTGTAATGTTGAAGTTGACGGGGTTATCGAGGTTGTATTATTATGCCGTCGAAACATCAGTGAATTGATATTGATCAGATTCAGTATTTATTGAGATTGTATTATGGTGTCGTGATATCGATCAGATTAGGTCTTGAATTGAGTTATAAATTAATACAGTATATTCGATATTTTTATTGCCAGATTGATATAGATAGGCAGTGAGTCCAAGACTTCGACAGAGTCAGACTGAAGATGGACAGAGTTGAGTTTGAGGCTTCGTCTTCGTCAGACCGAGAAGAGAAAGGTATAAGTCAATGTGGTACCGAGAGATCGACTCGAGTATAGTATGATATACTTGAGTTTCCCTAAATCACATACTTCTTATTATTATGTTCATTGATTTGACTGGATATGCTTGTTCTATGAATGTATAGAAAGCAGGTATTAGTCGAGTGATCTTGTGACAGAAGTACCTGATAGTGGCGGGATCGCCACGGGCACATTGCACGATGTCACAAGATAGTAAATTGGCGAAAGTGCCAATGTCTATCACGTATAGGTCACCGGACGATTGGCAATCGATGTGGATAGAATTGAAATTTCTTCTATTACTGGTGATCGATACCATATCGATGTGGATAGAATTAGAGTTTCTTCTATTACTGGTGATCGATATGGAATGCCAACGTCTGGAAACCGGGATCCCTAGACTAGGAATGAGTCTAGTATTAAATGTGGTGTCACGAGTCTGATTGACAGTTTTATATGGATTATTTTTTTAGGAATTAATATAGTATTACTAGTTCGTGTTCCCGATTGTGGTACATGTTCAGAGTATGATTTATAGTTTGATATTGATTCATGTTCTGATTGCGATACATGTTATGAATATATGCTTCATGCTTTTATATCTGTTTTATGAAATGCATGTTTCGTTGATTTATACTGGGAATATAATTCTCACCGGAGTTATCTGGCTGTTGTCTTGTTTGTATGTGTGCATAACAACAGGTGGGACAGGTTCAGAGTCAAGGAGATGAAGAGAGATCGTGATTAGAGTGGAGACTACGGACTTTGATTAGAAATAGGATTTGGACACTTGATGTTTAGTTGTTAAACCTTAGTTTGAATAAATGTATGCTGTACAAGACTCGTACCTTAATTTATACTGATATATATAATAGATGAATGCCATTACGTTCTGCATGTAATAGTGTATGTAAAAAAAAAAATTTTAGACCCTGTTTATTATAATTGTTAATTAGTCCCAAAGATGATTAAGAATCGAATTAGCGTCCGGGTCCCCACAACAGGTGGTATCAGAGCAGTAGGTTCCAGAACTGTAGGTTACCTTAGACTAAGATAGAAGCTAGTGAGTGGGGTAGATTGAGTTTTCTTTCCTTGCTTTTGATTGCTAGCATGATCTTTTGATATACTGCTTTGAAATACATGTTACTTGATTATCTGATTTGATTAATTACATGTATTATTTGAGAATGAATCAGAACCGATTCCTGATCAGCAGTAAGATGATCAGAGAAGGACTGAAACAGGTTTGGTTACTAATTTTTTTGGTAATCAGATATACCTCCTCGAAGAATTCGAGAACCGGGTAGTACTTCGAGTTATCAGATGGATGTGTCAGAAACTCCGATGGAAATAATGTTGAAGAGGTTTCAGTTATTTCAACTGCCGATTCTGAAGGGTACTGAGACGTCTGATGACTGTGAGAGTTGGCTGAATGATATTGAAGTGCTGTTTGATTCACTTGATTACCCCGATGAGCGCCGAATTAGACTGATTGGGCACCAGTTACACGAGGTCGCAAAAAGTTGGTGGGTTGCAACCAAGGAAGCCCTAGAACAGCATAGTACAGTGATTACGTGGAAAATATTTAAAGCTGAGTTTCATAAAAGATTTCTCCCAGTATCGTACCGACAAGATAAGAGTATAGAATTTGCCAACTTGAAACAGGGCCAGTGGAATATTGAAGAATATGTGACAAAATTTTCTACCTTACTATGATTTGTTCCTAATGTGGCTGGAAATGATAAAGCTGTAGTTGATCAGTTCATTAGTGGATTGAATCCTGAGATATCTGCATTGGTGAATGTGGAACGACCCCATTATTTTGCTGACGCCTTGAACTAGGCAAAGAGAGCGGAGGAAAATTTGATACAACAACGAGGAATGTCGTATGTTGCACAACCCCAGAACCAACGACAACCTCCAGCTCAATTCCTGCCAGCACCATCTAGATTTGATAGTGGCAGTAGTAGTAAGGGAAAGGAAGATTTCCTGAAAGCTCGCAAGAAGCAGTTTAAGAAGCTAGGAAGTGGTGCATCTAGCTCCAGTAGTTCTAGCCCAAGTTATACAGGAGTTTATTGTAGCACTTGTGGAGGAAGACATTCCACAGAGCAATGCCGAGGTGTGTCTGGAAGTTGCCACATCTGTCGTCAGCCAGGACATTTTGCTAGAGTATGTCCACTGAGAGATTCCCGAAGATCCCAGGGAGCAGAACCATCTGTATCAGTGGAACCGCCTGATAGACAATCACCGGGTGTTCACTCCTTCCAACCACCGACGACTCCCCAATCACAACCAAGGCCGGGACACACCTGACGAAGTAGTGGCAGGTAATTATTTCCTGTATTGATAATTTGCATATGTATTGATAGATACTAATGCATTCTATACGATTATCTTTGAATGAATTGCATTGATATATGCTTTGAGTATTGAGTTATTATATGCTGTAGTATCGATCTCTTTTATGTTTGGAGAGGTTTTGTATTAGCAATATCTGTTAGACATGGTATGCTACAGTATGACAGATATGAGATTGAGTTAGATTATATGATACTTGGGTTGTCTGAGTTTGACTATATTATCAGTATTGATATGTGGACCAAGTACAGAGCCACCGTTGATTATTTCCAGAAGATGTGAGATTCAGACAGATATGATTGATGAATAGAAGTATTAGGGTAAGGATTCTAGATGTAGAATATAAACGATGTTGATGACTCGATTATTGTAGAAAAGGAGCGGAGAGATTCCTTATCTATTCAGTGGATTTACTGAAATCGAGCCTAGTATTGGCTAATTTGCCAATTATATGGGAGTTGCTATTATTCCCAGATGAGATTTCGGATTTGCCTTCAGTCAGGGAGATCGACTTTAGCATTAATTTGAATGCTTATCAGGTATAGTTTTTATACTTGAAATACTGGATAAGATAATACTGATTGTATTGAAAGAGCAATTTGAATATTGATGAGTTCCGAACTATTTTGATGGTTTTGGGATTATTCTATTGATGACATTCTGATATATTTGAAAAACCTGATTGATTGTATTGTTTATCTGAGATTTGTGTTGAGTACTTTGAAAACAGAGAAATTGCTGCTGAAATGTGAGCTCAGCTGAGACAGATTGTTTTGTTGGGGCACAGTATATCCGAAGATGGTATAAGGGTTAATCTGAACAGCGTTGCAGACGTGATCAGTTAGCCGAGATCGATAGTATTGTCAGAAGTTACATTTTTCTGAGTTTAGCAGATCAGTATCGATGAGTTATGTTCGAATCTGATTGAATATTGCTGTTGTTCTGAATCTGTGTTTTGAAACAGATAGTAGACCGGGAATAATTTATATTGTACAGGCCAGACCAGAGCTGATTTTGAAAATTAAAGCAGTTCAGGAAGTTGATCAGGATGTTCAGAATTCGATATCGACAGTCAGAGCAGGGTATCAATCAGAGTAACATGTTGTGACAGTATATTTGTATTAATAATCGTATTGTTGTGCCAGAGGTTCAGAGTTGAAACAGCAGATATGGTTAGAAGCGCATAGCAGTCGATTCAGTATTCATCCTGATGGCAGAAATATACAGTGATATGAAAAGACAGTTTTCGAGAATCACATATGAAATCAGATATTGCTGAATTGGTATCGAAACGTCTGAATTGCCAGCAGGTAAATACCGAAAGACAGAAACAAGGGGGATTGTGACAGAGTCTGTTTATTCCTGAATGGAAATGGGAGTACATTTCCATGGTTTTTGTAACGAACTTACTGAGATCCTCTCGAGGTGGTGATGCGATTTGGATCATAATTGATAGACTGACTGAATCCACATGTGTTATTTAGTACTAAATGACGTACAGATATGATCTGATGGCAGAGAGCTATGTTCAAGAGGTGATCAGACTGCATGAAATACCGAAGTCTAGTGTTTTAGACCGTGATTTTCGGTTCATCCGCACTCTTGACAGAGTTATAGTGAGCTCTGGGTACGAAATTATGTTGAGTACCGCATATCATCCACCGACTGACGGACAGTCAGAGTGGATTATCCGGATATGGGAGGATATGCTTAGAGTTGTAGTGCTGGATTTTAGCACTAGTTGGCAGGATTCATTGCCATGATTGTGAGTTTTCGTACCATAACAGCTATCAGACGAGTATTGAGGAGATACCGTTTGCAGTGTTGTACGGAAGGAAGTGAAGATTTCCTCTTTACCGAGATAATATCTCTGAGATTCCTAAGATTGGACCTAATATGATTAAAGATGTAACTAAAAAGTGAAGCTTATTTAGGAGAAATGAAGACAGCTCAGAATAAACAGATTTGATAATAGCTGTTAATGTTGACGTGTTATGAGCTGGGGATTGGATATACGAATATTGTATAACCAGTATTTGAGATTGATTTTATTATAGTTACTTCAAATTATATTATGATATTATATGTCTTGAAGTATTATTCCAGAGTGAAATCAGAATCAGTAAAAGAAAGATAATTCAGAATGAAGATTATTCTATTGGTGAAAGTTCAGTAGAGTGGTTAGAATATCAAGGAAGCTATTTGGAAGACAGAATCTGAGATAAGATAAAGATTCAAAAAATTGTTTCCTTACGGTGAGTTTTACGATTAAAACTTCCGTTATACATTTCTTCCTGATATGATGTGATTACCTGTAATAGGATCTGATCGCTTGTGATTTCGAGGACGAAATCGGATCTTAGGGAGGGAGAAATGTAAGGCTCGAGAATTTGATTTCCGTAATCTGAAATGGTTTGGTGATAATTGATGTGGTTATAGACGGGGCACTCCGGAATTAGATATTGAGTTGTTGGAATGTTGATTTGGTGTGCGTGACCAGGAGGTCTCGCGCATATGCGCGAGGAGTAGGCGCGCATATGCGCGAGCTGTGCGGAAGCCATGGTACAGGACCGAACATGGGGCGCATATGCGCGAGGATGAGCGCGCATATGCGCGAGGTGATCAGTAGCACAAGTAAGAATTCCAGAGAGTTCGGCGCACATGCGCGGCGTGGAGGCGCGCATATGCGCGAGGGGTTATGCATCGAGACAGTAGGTCTCGCGCATATGCGCGGATGAGGTGCGCGCATATGTGCGAGCTGTCGAGAAGGTAATGTACCGAGACCGTAAGTCTCGCGCATATGCGCGAGCTGTGTGCGCGCATATGCGCGAGATGCTGAGATGATTATTGCGTAGACCCGTAGGTCTCGCGCATATGCGCGAGTGATGTATGCGCATATGCGCGAGACATGCATCGTGAAGAATGAGCCACGTTTTCTAAGGCATGCACGAGATATATTTATATATATACTTGCCTTCATATTATCAGAAAGAAAACAAAATTCAGGGAATGCTTTGAAGTTCTGAGTTTAGGAATTGAATTACGAACGATCCGTCCGTCTGAATTTAGATCCGACTTCAGTATCGTGTTCCTATCGACACCAGCTACAACAGGACGTAAGTTTTATTACGTTTGGATATATTTCGAAAATATGATAGTGAAGGAATCGAATATGATTCATATATACTGTTCTTGGTATAGAAGACATTACATAATCGAGACCGGATTGAAGAACAGATACCGTATAGAATTATTATGATTTTCAGAGTTGAATTGACTGAGATTTGATATCAAATTCGTATTGTTATCGAGTATGAGTTACAGGAATTGATATATGTTGATTTATATTGCGTGGTATATTTATATGATACCGTTATGCCGTTGAAACCGAATTCGATTAGGTTCTGATTTTATATGATATTGATTATGAGCCGTATTATTATATCAGTAATGTTGAAGTTGACGGGGTTATCGAGGTTGTATTATTATGCCGTCGAAACATCAGTGAATTGATATTGATCAGATTCAGTATTGATTGAGATTGTATTATGGTGTCGTGATATCGATCAGATTAGGTCTTGAATTGAGTTATACATTAATACAGTATATTCGATATTTTTATTGCCAGATTGATATAGATAGGCAGTGAGTCCAAGACTTCGACAGAGTCAGACTGAAGATGGACAGAGTTGAGTTTGAGACTTCGTCTTCGTCAGACCGAGAAGAGAAAGGTATAAGTCAATGTGGTACCGAGAGATCGACTCGAGTATAGTATGATATACTTGAGTTTCCCTAAATCACATACTTCTTATTATTATGTTCATTGATTTGACTGGATATGCTTGTTCTATGAATGTATAGAAATCAGGTATTAGTCGAGTGATTTTGTGACAGAAGTACCTGATAGTGGCGGGATCGCCACGGGCACATTGCACGATGTCACAAGATAGTAAATTGGCGAAAGTGCCAATGTCTATCACGTATAGGTCACCGGACGATTGGCAATCGATGTGGATAGAACTGGAATTTCTTCTATTACTGGTGATCAATACCATATCGATGTGGATAGAATTGGAGTTTCTTCTATTACTGGTGATCGATATGGAATGCCAACGTCTGGAAATCAGGATCCCTAGATTAGGAATGAGTCTAGTCTTAAATGTGGAGTCACGAGTCTTATTGACAGTTTTATATGGATTATGTTCTTAGGAATTAATATAGTATTACTAGTTCGTGTTCCCGATTGTGGTACATGTTCAGAGTATGATTTATAGTTTGATATTGATTCATGTTCTGATTGCGATACATGTTATGAATTATGCTTCATGCTTTTATATCTGTTATATGAAATGCATGTTTCGTTGATTTATACTGGAAATATAATTCTCACCGGAGTTATCCGGCTGTTGTCTTGTTTGTATGTGTGCATGACAACAGGTGGGACAGATTCAGGGTCAAGGAGATGAAGAGAGATCGTGATTAGAGTGGAGACTACGGACTTTGATTAGAAATATGATTTGGACACTTGATGTTTAGTTGTTAAACCTTAGTTTGAATAAATGTATGCTGTACAGGACTCGTACCTTAATTTATACTGATATGTATAATAGATGAATGCCATTACGTTCCGCATGTAATAGTGTATGTTAAAAAAAAAATTAGACCCTGTTTATTATAATTGAGTAATTAGTCCCAAAGATGATTAAAAATCGAATTAGCGTCCGGGTCCCCACACTTGTCCTTTATGACGGCCATTCTGGAACATCTAGACTTTAAGATCTGCTGAAACGTTCATTATTGTCCTTTTACAGACACTTGCTTTTATACCGTTGTGCACAGTTGGATTCCACTTTAGATAAGCTTTTCGTGTTCTTCAAACTGGTCGGCTCCTAGCTGATGCTCTGAACTGGTCAATTGAACTGTTCTTGAACTGATTTTGTGAAATCAGTTGGCTTGTCAACTAAACTGATTTCACAGATTAAGTTGAACTAGTCAGTTGGGCTCTTCATCAGTTGAACTCTTCATCAGCTGGCTAGGATTCTGATGGTCTTCTGCTGAACCACCTATCAGCTGAACTGATCTTTGATATTTCATTAGGACTGATTCATTTTGGGCAATCAGTTGGTACATTTAGTTTTGGCTCGGTAACTGATCAGTTTCAGCTTTCTGCGCACTTAGGTAAATTCGTTAGAAACAAAACAATAGTTTTGTTAACATAAAAATCAAGATTGCGAACATGAAATGTTCCACCAGTTACTACAACGCTTGTCCCTATCAATCAGAAGTTAGAGGATGTCGAGGTCGTCAAAGACTTTTCAAAGCAGGCCTTGAGGGACATTGATATGGAGATTCAGTGGAAGAGGCATCAGACCCAGCAGAGCTCGCAGCCACAGAAGAAGCAGTTCAAAGAGCCACCGATGCATCAGGGGCAGCAGAAGCCCAAGGATCAGTTCAAGAATCCCGGACAGTAACTGCCACCACAGGCACCAGGGGCTCCTAAGCTGGGAGGAAGGACAACCCTGCAAGCAGTGCAACAAATTACACCTCGGCAGGTGTATGTGGGGCACCTTCAACTGCTTTATCTGTAAAAAGGAGGGACATAAAGTAGCTGACTGCCCTAAGAACAAGGACCCCATGACTGGCAGGGCCTATGTGATGCATGCAAAGGAGGCGGACGCTGAGCCAAACTCTACACTTATCACCGGTAACCTTTACGTTGAAAATTTTTATTTACCGCCTCGATTGAATGAATTATTATGTTAATTGTGGGAATTTTTTTCGATTGAGAATCTAGAATAAATTAGGTTGCATGTTCTAATAGGTGGACTTAAGGGTTTAATTGATGTAATTAAGAGCTTTAAGGACCAAAAATGTAATAACCAATATTTCAGGGACCTAATTGCAAAAATAAAAATTAAAGGGCCAAATTGTAAAGAATTCGATACATTAAGGGCTAAATTGAAATTTCAGGAATTTTTGAGGTAAAATTCGAAATTTTTTATGGGACACAAAGATTAAATCAGTGATTTTTTTCGAAGAAGAAATCTCTTAAATTTCAATACGATCAGATTTGATAGTATGTTTTGTAGTATTAAGGTTATATATTTCAGGTGTAGCCACGCATGCATTGCTAGATTCCGAAGCTACACATTCATTTATATTTGAGTCATTTGTCAATTAACTATGAATCATACCAGAGGACATGGATATGGGATTCAGAGTTTCTATTCCGTCCGGATATTAGATGTTTACCTCACATATAGTGAACAGATTGGAGCTTCGGTTACAGGAAAATGTTGTACAGGAAGATTTGATTGTGCTACCGTTGCTGGAGTTAGATATTATTTTGGGTATGCACTGACTTTCTTCGAACTGAGCCGCTATAAATTTTCGACGTAGGTCAGCATCTATCCGACCATCTAGTGGTAAGCCATTTATCTTTGAGGCAGCCAAACACCAACAGATGCCGCACATAATTTCTTGCATATGTGCAAGGAAGCTCATGAGGAGAGGCTGCCAGCCATTTTTGGCGAGTATTGTGATAGTGACGGAGCAAGTCAGCCAGAGGCTAAAGGAAGTCGAGGTGGTCAGGGATTTTCCCAGCGTCTTCCCGAATTATGTTTCCGTCATTCCACTAGATAGGGAGATTGATTTCTCTATCCAGCTGATGCCACTTACAGTGCCAATTTATAAGGCACCCTATCGTCTAGCACCTACAGATATGAAAAATCTAAAGGACCAAATAGAGAACCTGATAGATAATGGTTTCATTCGCCCGAGCCTTTCTCCATGAGGAGTACCGGTACCGTTTGTTAGGAAGAAGGACGATAGCATGCGGCTTTGCATTGACTACAGGGAGCTGAACCGGGTCACAGTTAAGAATGAGTATCCACTGCCCAGGATGTAGGATCTATTTTATCAGATTCAGAGAGTATCTATATTCTCGAAGATAGATCTCCGATCAGGATACCACCAGCTGAAGGTGAGGGAGTCTGACGTGCATAAGACGACCTTTAGGACTCTTTATGGGCACTATGAGTTTATGGTTATGCCCTTCGGATTGACAAACGAGCCAGCGATCTTCATGGATATATTGAATCACATGTTTCAGCCTTATTTGGATCAGTTCGTCATAGTTTTCATATAGGACATCATGATCAATTTTAAGATCAAAGAAGAGCACAATCAGCATCTAAGGACAGCGCTACAGGTTTTGCAGGACCAACGAAAGTTTGCCAAGTTCAGTAAGTGAGAGTTCTAGCTAAACAGAGTGGCATTCTTGGGCCACATAATATCCCGTGATGGAGTGGAGGTGGATCCCAGCAAGGTTGAGGCAGTCCGAGATTGGCCAGCAGCTAAGAGTGTGACAGAGATCTGGAGCTTCTTCGGATTGGTTGGGTACTACCTGAAGAACAACAGCTACCAGACATCTATGGACATGGCTCCATACGAGGCACTATATGGGAGGAAGTGTAGGTCTCCAGTTTATTGGGATGAGGTAGGGTAAAAAGCATAGTTGGGGCCAAATATTGTCAGTCAAACTGCAGAGTTAGTGGTCAAGATCCGGGACAAGGATGAAGACAGCCCAGAGCTGACAAAAGAGTTATACAGATCAGCGGCGTAGCGATCTAGAGTTTACAGTGGGCGATCATGTATTCGTGAAGGTGGCACCGATGAAGGGTGTGATGAGATTCGGAAAGAAAGGCAAACTCAGTCCTAGATTCATAGGACCATTCGAGATCCTCGAGAGTGTTGGGACACTAACATACAGAGATGCATTACCGCCGAGTCTAGCGGGATTTCATAAAGTGTTCAACGTTTTGATGCTGCGGAAGTATAAGTCGAGCCTTTGCATGTGCTGAATTATGAGCCACTGCAGCAGTCGTTGCACCTGTCTTTTGAGAAAAGACCCACTCAAATTTTGGACAGGCAGGGGAGGAGGCTCAGGAACAAGGTGATCCACATGGTCAAGGTCAAGTGGCTGATTCATTCAAAACAGGAGGCTACTAGGGAGACTGAGACTGAGACTGAGACTGAGAATGAGCAGTCGCTACCCGGAGTTATTCGGTACGTTTTAATTTCGAGAATTTTTAAGGGGGGAGGAATTGCAAGGTCTAGAAATTCGAACTATGTAACCTGACTGCATGCAATCTAGGGTTTTACTAAAATATGTGTTTAGTAATTTTATTGCATGATTATTGAATGGATATTTGTTTTAGTTCATGGTTTATTTAAAGTTTCATGCATTAGGGCTTTTAGTTGTATTTTGCGCTCGAACGAGGAACGGAGATCGAGGATAATTAGGAAAAATATTTCTATTAAATAATTGTATGGTGTAATTAAGTGAAAATTTCGAAAATGGGACTTGTTGGAGAATTTTTACTCGCCAGATAATATTTTAACCGTTACGCAAATTTTAGCGAGTTGGAGGACTTTTTGAGGGTTCGGGAATATATTCAAAATAAATACGTAAACAAAATATTTTTCAGGAGTGTTATTGGGCTTGATGGGATTATTTTATTGCTTAATGTACGTAAAATCCTTTTAACCTCTTTAATTTTTATTAAAGGTCCATTAGTCTATAATTATATTAACTTAACCACAATTATCAAATCCTAACCCTAGCACACTCCACTCGGCCGCCCCTCTCATTGTCCAACATCAGCTTTTCGAAAAAATAAAAATAAACCTCTAGCCCTCTCCTTCGAAATTCTTTAAAGTCTTGCAAAGAACTTCTTTCACATCTTTCCGGTGCAAGTTCTACGTATTGGTATCAAGGTTTTCGAGCATAATAACGCAAAAGCACGCCATAAATCCTTTTTTCCTCATCATTCACGCTATTTTATCCTGATGTGTGTGTGTTTGCATGAGGAATGCATAAAAATATCGTGTTGCATCGTTTTTGCAAGGTTTGTCATGAAATACGCGTACGTTTTGCATATAACTCAAGTGTTCTATCTTTTGGTGCAAGGGGCTGCTCAATATAAGTGTTTTAAGGGCCATGTAGTATGAGATCGAAGTGTCAAGGTTCTGAAGTCGAGGTTTGGTCGAGATAAGGTGAAGGCCGATGGGTTTTGTCTAGGTTAAGGCTCGTTATGGCTAGATCGGGGGAAAGGGATGGAACCACCATTCATGGGCTCGTTCCAGGCCATGGTTCAGACCTCGATGGGTTCGTGTCGTGGGTGGGCAGGGTTCATAGGCTGCTGGACGTGAGGTTATGGCGGATGCGAAGAGTATGTAGAATGTTAGTGTGAGTTTCGAACAAGCCGAGCAACCCGCGTGCATGGGGCTGTAGGCGTGGGTTTGGTTGGTCCAGTAGTGATTCCATAGCTTGATTTTCGTCTTAGGATAGTTGGTTAAGGTCTGGAAACGTTGGCTTTTGGTCTAGAATCGAATTCTGGGCCGTGGGTTCAACTAGGGTTAGGGCTTATGAGTGCAGAAAATTGCAGCGGGTAGCAGTGAGCTTTAAGGGGTTCAAAACGGCTGGATTTGTGTTGTTTAGGGGCTGATAGGGTGTGAATAAGTTGTGGTTAAAATTTGGGAACGTTTGGTCAAGTTTCGGGTTGATTTGGGTTAAAACCGAAACCCCGGTCCAAGTTTTAAAACGAATCATATAAGTTATGAAATGTACTCGCGTTTACATCTAAGAAATGATTATGAATATGTTTTGAGGTGTTTTAAAGTGTTTGGGCGACTTCGGGTCGAAATTTTGGGGTCCATGGGTAAAACAGTCAAGTAGGGTTTCCAAGGGCAAAATGCTCATTTTGCACACGGATCGAGAAGCTCCCTGATCATAAAAATTTCATGTTTTAAATGTTTATGTTATCACGAACATGGCTTTTATGGGAATATGAAATATATACTGCATGCTTGATTTTTAGGAAATTTACATATATGCATGATTTTTATAAGTGATGAATACGATGAAATGTTTTTTTTGGAGGAAGGGAGTTGGTTGTGACTAATATGATGATACGATAATAAAATGACATGTAAGGTCAAGGCTCAGAGGATGCATAATACTGTTGTCGATATCCCCGCTGCCGGGTACCACAGTTATACGTAGATGGATCCATCGACTAATACGATGATACGAAAGTCACAACAAATGAATGGAATTCAAATAAAGAAAATTTAATATGTATAATTTGACATGATGTGATATGAACACGTTTATATTTTATCATGTTACGTTTATGTGTTGGAACATTTCATGTTCGCAATCTTGATTATGATGATTAACAAAACTTGTTATTTGTTTCTAATGAATTTACATAAGTACGCAGAAATTGAAAATGATCATGATTTGAACTTATCAGTTATTGAGCCCAAATTGAAGCTATCGAGATGCAAAATGAAATCGCCAACTGATTGCCCAAACTGAATCAGTTCAACTGATATATCAAAGACCAGTTCAACTGATTGTCCAGCTGATAGATAGTTCAGCAGAAGACCTTCAGAAGCCCGTCCAGCAAATGAAGAGCTCAACTGATGAAGATTCTAGCTGACCAGTTCAACTGAAGCAGCGAAATCAGTTCAGCTGACGAGCCAACTGATTTCACTGAACCAGTTCAAGATCAGTTCAACTGACCAGTTCAGAACATCGGTTAGGAATCAATCAGTTTGCATAACACGACAAGCTTATTCAATGTGTTGGAACATTTCACGTTCGCAATCTTAATTTTCATGTTAATAAAATTTTTTACTTTGTTTCTAATGATTTACCTAAGTGTGCAGGAAGATGGAACCGATCAAGCTTCGAACTGATCAGTTAAACGAGCCAAAACTGAAGCTTTCAAGACGTAAACTGAAAACACCAACTGGTCGACCAAACTGAATCAGCTCAACTGATTTATCAAAGAACAGTTCAACGGATTGTCCAGTTGATAGGTAGTTCAGCAGTAGAACATCAGAAGCCCGGCCAGTTGATGAAGTGCTCAACTGATTAAGAGCCCAACTGACCAGTTCAGCGAAAAGAGTGAAATCAGTTCAACTGACGAATCAACTGATTTCACTAGCCCAACTGAAGATCAGTTCAGATGACCAGTTAAGAGCATCAGTTAGGAATCAATTTGTTGAGTATCAAGACAAGCTTATCTAATAGGATTCCAGCTACACACAAAGATACAAAAAATCTGTACGATAAAAGGTACAATAATGGACGTTGCAGCAAAGATTAAAGCGAAGAGATTCTTGGAGGCATGTCAGAAAAGTTGAGACACGTATATGAAGGAACACATTCAAGCTGCAACGATCACATGTGATGAGTCTTGAAGTACGGTCTCAATGCCTCTATAAATACAAGCTCAAGACCATCAGCAAATATAAAAAAAACACAAGTGTGTGGAAAAAGAAAGGGCACGCTTATTTACTTATCAGCTTTCAGAAGCAATCAGCCCAGAGGGAATACTCAAGTCATATCAGCTTAGTTTAGAAGCTTATTTTCCTTAGTATGTGAGAACACTTTTATGGTGCATTTCTTGTTCAGTTCTCACGCACGTACATGCACCACCACTCAAATACAGCCTTGCACAATGATATTAAACTTGTGCATATAGTCTTTGACACACAGATGTTAAATAAGTGTTGGCTGAAAGGTGATGCCTTCAGTCTAGGCTAGGAGTTCAGATTAGGCAGTAGTGCAAGTCCTAAGCTGAGTGGGTTTGTACAAGGTGTTGTATATATCAAAGTCTTCTAGTAGATCCTACCCGAGGTGGTAGAAGGGGTGACGTAGGAGCATTCGAAGTCTCCGAATATCCATAAACATATCTTGTGTACTTAATTGATTAACTGTTGTTTTCAAACTGATTTGATCAGTTCGAGGTGTTATCAGTTCAGTTCTTACCATAATTGAAATGATACATCTGAGAACTGATCATATGCTTTTCAGTTATTCATTTAACATAAGTTAAAAAGCTTTCCTATATAACAGCTTTCTTCACGAAGGATTACTTCGAGTTTCTTCCGCTTGGTTTTAAAACCAAACTCGATTTAATTAATTAGTGTTAACATTCTTAGAACTGTTAACACGAGCCATTGCAGCTCATGTAACGCTCTGACCGGTTTTGATAAAATAGCAGCGGAATACTAAAAATTTTACTTGAAGGGAGGAAGGATTAAAAATTTCTTGACATAAAAACATTTACAATCAAAAGTATATACATGGTCAATGAAATGATACAACAAAATAAAAAATATTTTTTTTGTGATCATGTCCAAAATGCTAGCAAAAGTAGCCTTCTTCCTTCCCTCTCTTATGCATATGACTCCGGGCCCAATTAACGACCCGGCTCGTCGCTTTTATCTGCCTCACATGAAATAACTGAAATGAGTATAAAACTCAGCAAGTGGAACTCTTATATAGCAACGAATACATAGCATACTCTGAAAAACATGACTTTGAAAACATTGAATACCATCAACTCTGAAACATAAATATCGTAGGATGAATAACAATAACGATGATCTTTCTCTTTTCTCTGATGGATTGATATCTAAATAGTATCTCTGTCTCTGTACCTATATCCCATCGATATAAATCGATACTCTGTTGGGATATAAGCCTATGGTCGTTGATCAACTAATTGCATGCAATCTCTGACTATGTATCTATCAATCCATAAATCATTTGGAACTCTCTCTTTGGCATTTCATCAAACACTTTGCATACACTTTTCTTTTGTATTCCCTTTTACACAATTGAGACATAAAATGCCTCTAATACACAAAAAAGTGTATTAATACATAGCATGAATCAAATGGAAGGGAGTAACATGTTAAAACCATTCAAACACAATACATATATTATCATGTGAGTACAAGAAAATGAATTCCACTTACTACACTTGGATCACTTGGTTCTATATTCTTGGTTGAATTCCTGCAACAATAAACCATAAAATGAACCATCAACATCTCAATAAACACAAACCCATACAACAAATCCTATAAAACCAACACAATCTAAATACCCATATCATCTCCAACACCATAAACCAAAAGATAACCAAAGCCACAAGCTTACCTTAACTCCTTGAACTCACAAGAACCTTGATCTAACTTCAACAATCCAAGTAGGAGCTTGAATCAAAGGCACAAAAGTAAGAAAATGGAACCCTAGCTCACCCTTGCTGAAGAAATCGAGAATGGAGGAGAAGAAATAAGAGAAATGAAGCCAACTCATGTATTTAATCACTTAAATCTTGAAAACACGCTTATATTATTCATCGACCGCGGGTGCGCTATGCCTTCAGCATCTCATCCAAAAATCCAAAAATGACGACCGCGGGTGCACTGCAAAACTGACCGCGGGTGCGCTGAAGGTTCTGCCCAGACACCGTGGGTGCGGTCTCTTTTTCAGTGCGGGTGCACTGACCATACCGCGGGTGCACTGCATAAAGGAGTGCGGGTGCACTCTCCTCTGTAGCCAACAATAAACTTTTGCAACTAAATTCGAATCGCAACATCGCTTCTCCTCATAATTTGGCAACACTCTCAACAAGAAAGTTGAAACACTATGTCTCATCTAACCACCCCAACTGGTCTCATACATATTGGCTCAACATACGAATTACCATGAATTAAATCACAACAACGCTACAATGCAACTACACAACAACAAATTCCAACAATACTATAAACCATAAATCGCAACTCTTAACATCAAAACTATACTTAAACTTAACCAAATAGTCAATAATCATACGAAATCTTAAACCGTACCGTTCACCAGGCTTGGCTTTTAATATTTCCCCTCCTCAAAGGAATTTCGTTCCCGAAATTGACGTCACTGCACAAACAACTCGGGATACTTCTCTTTCATCTCATCCTCTGGTTCCCACGTGGCTTCTTCAATCAAATGATTCCTCCAAAGGACTTTAACAATACCTATCTCTTTGTTTCTCAACACTTTAACTTTGCGATCCAGAATCTGGACTGGAATCTCTTGGTACGTTAAATTCGGCGTCAAATCCAATGGCTCGTGGCGAAGAACATGGGAAGGATTCTCAATATACTTTCTGAACATGGAGACATGAAAAACATTATGAACTCTATCAAGATCTGGCGGTAGGGCTAACCTGTAAGCTCGATTACCAACTCTGTCCAAAATCTCAAATGGGCCAAAAAATCTCGGACTTAACTTCCCCTTTTTGCCAAACCGCATCACACCCTTAAGAGGTGCTATCTTCAAGAACACATGGTCGCCAACCTCAAACTGCAACGGGCTTCGTCTCACATCAGCATAACTCTTCTGTCTTGACTGTGCTGTCTTCATCCTCTCTTGGATAACAGCAACAACATCAGCTGTCTGTTGGACTAACTCTGGACCCAACATCTTTCTCTCACCAATCTCATCCCAATACAAAGGGGATCTACACTTTTTGCCATAAAGTGCTTCATACGGTGCCATGCCAGTCGTCGCTTTGTAGCTATTATTGTACGTGAACTCAACAAGAGGCAATTTGGAATCCCATCTACCTGGATAATCGATAGTACAAGCTATGAGCATATCCTTTAAAATCTGAATAACTCTCTCTGATTGAACGTCGCTCTGGGGGTGATATGCTGTACTGAATGCTAACCGTGTACCCATAGCTCTGTGCAAACTCTTCCAAAACTCTGAAGTAAATCTAGGGTCACGATCAGACACGAACGACACAGGAACACCATGAAGTCTAACAATCTCTGCTATGTACTCTTCGGCATACTGGTTCATAGAGTACGTCGTCTTGAATGGAAGAAAATGCGCTGACTTGGTCAACCGATCAAAAATAACCCAAATAGAGTTAAAACCTTTCTGCGTTCTTGGAAGACCAGTCATGAAGTCCATCGTAATATGCTCCCATTTCCATAGAGGAATCGGCAATGACTGCAATGTCCCAGCAGGTCTCTGATGTTCGATTTTCACCTGCTGACAAGTTAGGCACTGAGAAATAAACATGGCAATATCTTTCTTCATACCTGGCCACCAATAGAGTCTACGAAGATCCTGATACATCTTGGTACTACCTGGGTGTATAGAATATGGCGCGGTATGTGCCTCTGTCAAGATGTCTTGTCAAATATCATCACCAGTAGGAATGCATATACGGCCTCTGAATGTCATCAAACCATCTCCATTCATCCCAAACTCTGAATTACCTCTCTCCTCTGCTCTGGCTCTCATCTCTATCAACTGTACATCATTAGCCTGCTCTCTACGGATCCTGTCTGTCAAAGTAGACCGAATGATCAACGCTGAAAAACGAGCAATGGTTCCAGGAACCACCAAAGCTATCTCCTCTCGCTGCAAGTCTAACAACAACGGCTTCTAAATCATAGCACTCAAAGAAGAACTCGACTTACGGCTCAATGCATCTGCTACAACATTCGCTTTCCCTGGGTGATAACTAATCTTCACATCATAATCTTTGACAAGCTCTAACCACCGTCTCTGTCGCATATTGAGTTCTTTCTGAGAAAACAAATACTTTAAACTCTTATGGTCCGTGAAAATTTCACACTTTTCGCCATATAAATAATGTCTCCAGATTTTCGAGGAGAAAACCACAGCTGCCAGTTCTAGATCATGCATAGGATAATTCTTCTCGTAGTCCTTCAATTGACGAGAAGCATAGGCTATAACCTTTTCACGTTGCATCAGCACTGCATCGAGGCCCTTCTTCGACGCATCAGTGTAAACAACAAATTCCTCGGAACCACTGGGCAATGCAAGTACAGGAACTGACGTCAACTTATCTTTCAACTCTTGGAATCCACTCTGGCATTCATTGGACCACTCAAACTTCACAGTCTTCCTCGTCAGATTGGTTAACGGCAGGGCAATCTTGGAGAAATCTGAAATAAAACGACGATAATAACCCGCCAAACCAAGAAAACTGCGTACCTCTGATACAGTGGTAGGGATAGGCCATTTCTGAATCGCCTCGAATTTCACAGGATCAACAGCTATACCATCCTTCGAGACAACATGGCCTAAGAAAGAAATCTGCTCCAACCAGAACTCACAATTCTTCAACTTAGCAAACAACCTCTTCTCTCTCAACAATTAAAGAACAACTCTGAGGTGCTCTGCATGAAGCTCTCTGGTCTTGGAATAAATCAAAATGTCATCAATGAAAACAATGACAAAGCTATCCAAATACGGCTTGAACACCCGGTTTATAAGATCCATGAAGACTGAAGGAGCATTAGTCAGACCAAACGACTTCACAAGAAACTCTAAATGACCGTACCTGGTCCGGAACGCCGTCTTAGGGATATCAGACTCCCTAACTTTCAACTGATAATAGCCAGATCGCAGATCAATCTTCGAGAACACTGTAGCCCTCTGTAGTTGGTCAAAAAGATCGTCTATCCGTGGCAACGGATACTTATTCTTGATAGTCACTTTGTTGATATCTCTGTAATCAATGCAAAGCCGCAAAGACCCATCTTTCTTCCTGACAAAGAGAACCGGAGCTCCCCAAGGCGAAGAACTCGGCCGAATGAAACCTTTATCCAAAAGATCCTGCAACTGTGTCTTCAACTCTTTCATCTCTGTTGGGGCCATTCTATACGGAGCCTTAGAAATAGGAACCATACCCGGAACTAGATCAATCACAAACTCTACATCTCTGTCCGGCGATAAACCCGGCACATCATCCTCAAATACATCAGGTAATTCTCTCACAATATCAATATCATCAATATTCAACTTCACAATTCTATCCATATCAAAAATCGAAGCCAAAAACCCATCACAACCTCTAAACAACAACTTCTTAGCCTCAAGACATGAAATAAAAGGAAGGACCAGCGAAGTACCTGCACTGGCGAGCATACCTTCCTTATTGCCATCATCTGCAAATTTCACCGTCTTAGCAACGCAATCAATCACTGCACGATAGGTTGATAGCCAATCCATGCCAAGTATAATATCAAATGCAACAATTGGAATAACATTCAAATCGGCATAAACCACTCGCTCATCAATTTGAACAGAGCACGCATACACAATAGATGTCGGACACAACACATCTCCAAAAGGCAATACAACATTAAACTGGAGGGGAAGAATAGAAGGAACTAAACACAAATATCTCAAAAATAGTTCAGACATAAAAGAATGAGTAGCACCTGTATCAATCAAGGTCGTAGCTACTCTGCCTGAAATTAAAATAGTGCTAGAGATCACAGAAAAATCATGGTTTATACATTCCTTCGTCATGGTAAAGATGCGACCCTGCACCTTCTCTTTACTCGATCCTCTTGGACAATCCTTGGAAATATGGCCTGCAGTACCACATCGGTAACAAGTATGAGTACCAAATCTGTACTCTCCCCTATGATGCCTACTGCACTTGGGACACAATGGCTTCTCAGGATCAAATGGAATTGCCAGTGCTTTCGGACTCGACTCTATCTTGCCTTTCCCCTTGAAATTGCCCTTTCCTCTTTGGTTCGAACCCTGGCCTCTTTGCACAATGGCCTGCTGCCTTGCTTGTCTCTCTCTGGCAATGTTTTTCTCATCTTGCTCGGCCAACAAAGCCTTAGCCAAAATCTCTTTGAATGTCACCGCCTTCGACATATTGATGTCCCTTCTGATTTCTGCTCTAAGACCTCTAATGAAATGAGCACCCTTGTCTTTGTCATTGGAAGCAATATACGGGGCAAACAGACAACCCTCCTCGAACTTCAGAATGTACTCATCAACATTCATACCTCTTTGACGAAGCTCCAAAAACTCAGTCACCTTCCAAGCTCGAAGTGCGTCTGGGAAGTACTTGTCATAGAAAAGATCAGTGAACTCTTGCCACTTCAATGCCGGAACATCAACACCAACCTTGGTAGCATTCCACCAAATGCGTGCAGCCTTGACTAACATGAACACTGCACATCCAGTTATGTCCTTGTCTTCATACTTGAGATGATCAAATATAGCCTCAAGTGCTTTGATCCACTCTACGGCCACCAACGGATCAGTGCTTCCTGCAAACTCAGGCGGATCCATCCTCTTGAAAGCAGTAAATATCCCATCGGTTCCAACCGCTTGAGCCACTTGGCCTCTCTCTTGACCTCTACCTTGACCTGTGCCTTGCAAACGGAGCAACTGTTGGATCTGCTCACTGTGGACCTTAGCTTGCTCTTTCAATAACTTGCCGAACTCGTCGACAACTCTAGATGAAGAACTATCCTCACCCTCTGCAGCTTTCCTCTTAGGAGGCATAACTCCTACAATGTGCTCACACAATACATATCAACCAATAACAATGAATAGATGTAGAAGAAAACATACCCGAACTATTGAAAGTAGACGAAGTCATATGCATTGGTCTGAAGAATGGTGCTCTGATACCACTAAATGTAACGCTCTGACCGGTTTTGATAAAATAGCAGCGGAATACTAAAAATTTTACTTGAATGGAGGAAGGATTAAAAATTTCTTGACATAAAACATTTACAATCAAAAGTATATATATGATCAATGACATGATACAACAAAATACAAAATATCATTTTTGTGATCATGTCCAAAATGCTAGCAAAAGTAGCCTTCTTCCTTCCCTCTCTTATGCATATGACTCCGTCCCCAATCAACGTCCCAGCTTGTCGCTCTTATCTGCCTCACATGAAATAACTGAAATGAGTATAAAACTCAGCAAGTGGAACTCTTACATAGCAACGAATACATAGCATACTCTGAAAAACATGACTTTGAAAACATTGAATACCATCAACTCTGAAACATAAATATCGTAGCATGAATAACAATAACGATGGTATTTCTTTTTTCTCTAATGGATTGATATCTAAATAGTATATAAGTCTCTGTACCTATATCCCATCGATATAAATCGATACTCTGTTGGGATATAAGCCTATGGTCGTTGATCAACTAATTGCATGAAATCTCTATGTATCTATCAATCCATAAATCATTTGAACTCTCTCTTTGACATTTCATCAAACACTTTGCATACTCTTTTCCTTTGTATTCCCTTTTACACAATTGAGATATAAAATGCCTCTAATATACAACAAAGTGTATTAATACATAGCATGAATCAAATGGAAGGGAATAACATGTTAAAACCATTCAAACACAATGCATATATTATCATGTGAGCACAAGGAAATGAATTCCACTTACTACACTTGGATCACTTGGTTCTATATTGTTGGTTGAATTCCTACAACAATAAACCATAAAATTAACCATCAACATCTCAATAAACACAAACCCATACCACAAATCCTATAAAACCAACACAATCTAAATACTCATATCATCTCCAACACCATAAACCAAAAGATAACCAAAGCCACAAGCTTACCTTAACTCCTTGAACCCACAAGAATCTTGATCTAACTTCAACAATCCAAGTAGGAGCCTGAAGCAAAGGCAGAAAAGTAAGAAAATGGAACCCTAGCTCACCCCTTGCTGAAGAAATCGAGAATGCAGGAAAAGAAATGAGAGAAATGAAGCCAACTCATGTATTTAATCACTTAAATCTCGAAAACACGCTTATACTATTCATCGACCGCGGGTGCGCTGCCTTCTTCACCGCGGGTGCGCTATGCCTTCGGCATCTCATCCAAAATTCCAAAAATGACGACCGCGGGTGCGCTGCAAAACTGATCGCGGGTGCGCTGCAAAACTGATCGCGGGTGCGCTGAAGGTTCTGCCCAGACACCGCGGGTGCGGTCTCTTTTTCAGTGCGGGTGCACTAGCTATACCGCGGGTGTACTCTCCTCTGTAGCCAACAATAAACTTTTGCAACTAAATTCGAATTGCAACATCACTTTTCCTCATAATTTGGCAACACTCTCAACAAGAAAGTTGAAACTCTATGTCTCATCTAACCACCCAAATTGGCCTCATACCAATTGGCTCAACATACGAATTACCATGAATTAAATCACAACAACGCTACAATGCAACTACACAACAACTAATATCAACAATACTATAAACCATAAATTGCAACTCTTAACATCAAAACTATACTTAAACTTAACCAAATAGTCAATAATCATACGAAATCTTAAACCGTACCGTTCACCAGGCTTGGCTATTACAGCTCATTGGAGAATATTTAGTTTGATTCACCTCAAAGTGCCCAGCAAACGATGCTTCACAATGGAATCCAGCTATGCGCATTAAGGAAAATCTTTTTTCCAGTAAAAGGACAATAATGGACGTTGCATCAGAGCTTAAAGCCAAAATGTTATAGAATGCCTGTTGGAAAGTACAGACACATTTCGAGGAACGAATTCAAATTTCAACGAACATATTTGATGAGTCTTGATGTACAGACACGAAGCCTCTTTAAATACAAGATCAAGATCATCAACAAACAAGTGTGTTAAAAATATAGAGAGAAGGGCACGCTCAATGTACATCAGCTTACAAGAAGCAATCAGCTCAGTTTGAGGGAACACTTCAAAGTTTTATCATCTTAGATTAGAAGCACTTTTCCCTCAGTGTGTGAGAACACCTTCGTGTTGTATTCATAGATCAGTTCTCACACACGCACACACAATCACTCACATAAATACAGAAAATAGAGCTTATTGAATAGCTGAGTGAGTCTTAAACAAATACGTAAAACTTGTGTATGTAGTATTTAACACATAGACGCTAAACAAGTATTGGCTAAAAAGTGATGCCTTCAGTCTATGCTAGCAGTTCAATTAGGCAGTGGAGTAAGTCCTAAGCTGAGTGGGTTTGTACAATGTTTTTTATATATCAAAATCTTCTAGTGTATCCTACCCGAGGAGGTAGAAGGGGTGACGTAGGAGCATTTGAAGTCTCCGAACATCCATAAACATATCTTGTGTTATTTCTGTTTAACTGCTTGTTTTGTTCTTGACTGATTTGATCAGTTCAGTTGATACCAGTTCTGTTCTGTCCATAATTGAACTGATATAAGTGAGAACTGATCCCATTTAATTTTCAGTTATTCAGTTGCACAAGCTATAAAACCGATTAGTTTTCTTAACGAAAGATTATTTCGATTATTTTCCGCTTAGTTTAAAACCAAACTCAATCTAATTGATCGGTGTTTACATTCTTAGAATACGATTTATTGCAGCTCATTGATAATATTGTGTTTGAATCACACTCAAAGGTGCTCGAACCGTTCCGTTATTATGCTTACGATTTGAAGCTCATGAAATGTATCTTTAATTACAATTCTTTCACAGTTGCATGCTATGTATATGTACTTATTATAACGATTCCGGGTTTTGAGTCTTTAGACTCACTAAATGTTAATGATGCAGGTGAGCATATTGATGAGGAGATTGGAGGCGCCGAGAACTGAGTAGGCAGAGTTGGATGTGCGCACGTTAACCCGAGGACCATACTTTTTCCGCACATCATGTTTATGAGTTGGGAGTGATCATGAATATTTTCTTACGTTTTATTATTTATATGTTTATGGTTTGACAGGACTTGCATGTTGTTTATAGGACTAGCCTATAAATATATATATTTGAAATAAAAATGTATATTTCAAGATTTATTTTTAAACAATAAAAATAAAATAAGAATTCTAGTAGTATTTTAAGTAGTAGACATATCAATTTCACTATATTTTTGTTATGTATTTGATTCCTTTTCCTCTGTTTATCCATTTTAATTTTTTAAGCTCTATTTATCAAGTATGAATCCGAAAATGCACGTTTATGATACGAGTTGGAAATGGGAAGAGAATCGTTAAGTTCTGTTTCGCACCCACCAATTGGAATAAACAATGTTCTGGCCTCACCCTTTAGAGGACTAAAATATGGAGGACAATTCGACCATGGATAACGAGATGAATATCACTGCTCCGTTTTGTTCTGTTCTGATCTTATTTTCTCTGCTCTGCTATGTTCTAATCTTCTTTGTGCTTATTTGTTATGTTCCGATTTCTGAATCTATTTCTGTCCCCGTTTTTATATGATAAGTCTATAAGCTAGTTTTTGAAATTTGTCCAATTTATGTATTGAATTTTAAAAACTAAGTCTATATTATATATTTTGTTATTGTTGTAATCGGTCGGCCCCCACTTTTTCAGTTTCCCAAATCGCTCGTCCCCTGACATCTCTCCCTAGATAAGACAGAGGAACAGATGAACGATGAAGAGAAAGAGACCTTCTAGGGCTGGTGAGGAAATCTAAATAGCAAGCACCTGCTTATCCTTTGTATTGGTTTCCAATGTATTTCACTTCCGCAACTCTGACATGTAATTTTCAAGATTTCTGTTGTCAATGTAAATAAAATATTTAGATATGAAAAAGAATGATTTTGACTATATATTTTGTTGCAAGGCTTATTGTTATCAAACAATGACAGATGTCTATACGTCTCGGTCTGGGGTCATGAAAACACGAGTCTGTGTAATGATCAAAATATAAAATATTAAAAGTGTCCTTTGATTGTCCATATGCTTAATATTCATAACCTTCTCCACTATTTTATTGCATGAATATGACACGGCCAACGAGATTTTTAAGCTTGTAACACAAGGCTTGGATTCATGGCTATAATAAAAGGATAGGAATTCAAATATGATTGTAGTTTACGGATTCAATCCTTTTGTGCTCCCATTTCAGTTTCTATTCTTCCTTTATCTTGATTCATCATGTTCCAACTCCCATATATTTTTTTCAACAAATAAATCCCATTTCTTATCCTTCTATCAATAATTTTCTCGTCACAACCAGAACAGTTCTTGAAAATATTAGTTAATGCATACTAACTTACTCGCTTGAGGGTCGGAAATAATATATAAGTTATATTAATGTGGGATTTCGAATTCATGAGGAATGGGGGTAAATCACGCTCTTGCATATAGATCATTCGATTTTTCAATAAACTCAAAGAGGTGAGTAGGGATTAAGTTATGTTATTTAGTGGATCTAAAGGTTCATAAGGATCAAATGAAATTCTATATCACTTTCAAACCACGTACCATTCGTTTTTCACCTTGAGGATTTTCAAACAAGTTCTAGACAACTCTTAATTCAAAATTAGTTCGTAAAGAATGATCGATGTGCTCAAAATTTATCTCAAAGCATTGATTCAACAAAGGTATAATCGAGAAATTTTGAAAAACTCATGCCTGTTTCGTTCAGTCATATAATTAGGCTCAAAAGGGCTGCTATTGACATAGTTTACTCAATGAAGACAAGCCCATATAAAATTAAGGATAGCCTCAATAATTTCCGTGCACATTAAATGAAACGTCTACTTCTTAAAAAAATGCTACCAATTTTTTTGTTGTTGCTAATACACGAAAATCCCATTTAAATGCATGCATGCAAGACTGCTGAAAATACGTTTTTTGAAAATATGATCG
This sequence comes from Primulina tabacum, assembly GCF_025594145.1. NCBI lineage: Eukaryota > Viridiplantae > Streptophyta > Magnoliopsida > Lamiales > Gesneriaceae > Primulina > Primulina tabacum. The sequence goes on from NC_134564.1 coordinate 20,054,238, forward strand.
TAATTAAATAACAAATAAAATACTGCAGTTTAAATTTGTCAACTCGGCCATCAAAATGAACGCAGAAATAAATCAGTAAAAATTCTAGCAATCAACCACATGTCAAAACCAGAGTATAAAATTATTTATGTTCACTCTAAGCTCATAAAATTGTGATGTGTGGAAAATATGGTCTTCGGGTCATGTGCGCACATCTAGCCCTGCCTAATAAGAGTTCGGCACCTCCTGTCTCCTCAATAAAATACTCATCTGCATCATACATGCCTAGTGAGTCTAAAGACTCAACACACTTGTACCGATAATAGCAAATACATATACATAACAAGAAACAGTGAAAAGTGCTGCAATAAAATATGTATCATGATCTTAAAAGCGTAAACGTAAACATATCGTAAAAGCATGCGAGTCAAAAACATCTCATCGTAACATCATATACCTATATATTTACTTTAATTGAATTCAGTGTATTAGTTGTGACTTTCGAATCAACTCTAATCGTATCAGCTCTATTCGATGGATCCATCTACGTGTAACCGGGGTACCCGACGGCTGTCGAACATTAGCGACAATATTACCCATCAACTGTACCTAGGCCTCATCATCATCGTATGTATATATCGTCAGTCACAACCAATTATCATCCTTCAAAACATCATTATATTCATCACTTATCAAAATCATGCATATTTGTAAATTTTCCTTAAAATCAAGCATGCAGCGCATTTTCATAATTTCATAAAAATCATATACATGATACATAAACATTTAAAACATAATAAATTTTTGCTCAGGGTGCTGTGAGGACAAAAATCTAAACTCGGCTGCAAAATGACCATTTTACCCCTGGAAACTCAAAATGACCATTTTATCCCTGGACTCAACATTTCGACCCGAATCTTACCAAACTCCTTAAACATCCCAAAACATATTAAAATTATTTCTTAGACGTAAACTCGAGCTCATTTCAAAACTTAAAAGATTCATTTTAAAACTAAAACCGAGATCCCGGTTTAACCCGAATCAACCCAAATTTCAACCAAAATTTTCAAACTCAAATTATTACTTAATAATTCTTAATCATACCCCTTACAACTTATTTTGCATCAATTACTGCCCTCGAAGTCCCAGTGATTCATTCTGAATTTTCTTACACAAGGATAACCGAAACCCTAGTGTGTCTTGGCTCTGAACTTTCGATCCTAGCACATGACCAAGAGTACTAGCACCTAACTGACTATGTTGGGACCATACTCAAACCCAAGAGGCTCTCCTGGACCGACCCGAGCTCACCCTATTGCCCATGAACCAGACCCGTGCAATACACTCGAACCCAAGCTCACCCTCTAACCTAGTCGCCACTCCTTGTGCCACGGTTGGATACCTGAGCATGACCAGCAGATGGTGACCCCTTCTTGGCCACGTGTCAGACCCCTTAGAGTCTGCATCCTGGCTCGGTTTTGTTCCCTATAGCCGGCCCTCGCCACCACGCTCAACCTTGCCACAAACGTCGGCCTACAACCAAAACTCCGATCGTTTACCCCCTAGGCTTGATCCGATCACGACTCCAGCAAGGTGTTCCCCTTCACTCCTGTCCTAATAGCCCCCTAACACTGAAATTTAGCAGCCCCTTGCATGATAATATGACAGACGTGAGTTATGCACAAAAATAAGCATTTTCATGAACAATCGAACAAAAACGTCTTACTCATGCAAGGATTAAGAAACCATTGTACATGGCACACATATCAGCAATTATATAACATGAATGATGAAAAATAAAGATAAATGGCATGCCTTAGCTAAAACGTGATCGAAAAAATCGAAGGACTACGCGTGGAACGTGAACCAGAGAGGCGGGGAGAAGCTTTCTTGAAGGAACAAGCTGTGGCAGAAGTTGCTGCTGATTTTCTTGTCGTAACAACCGAAGGGGAGGGGCTGCTGGTGGAGGGGGGAGGTAGCCACTTAGTGAGATTAGGGTCAGGGTTTGTTTAGGTTTAGTTAAGGTTAAATAAAATGCACTAATGTGCTTCCATTAAAAATAAATTTTTTTTTTAGCCCATTAAGAAATAAAAAAAAACCCAGCAAGCCCAATAACACTCTCGAAAAATATTTTGTTTTGGTACGTTTTTGAAAATGTTGCCGTAGCCTTCAAAAAGTCCCGGATTCGATAAAAATTGCGTACTGATTAAAAATACGACCCAGCGAGTAAAAAAAACCACCAAGGATCATTTACGAAAAACACCCATAAAAACACTTCAAATTAATTAATTAAAATTAATCATTCGATAAAAATATTTTTCCTGATAATCACTGGTCTCCGTTCCTCGATCGAGTGTGGAATACGACTAGAACCCTATTACATGAAATTTTAAAATAATCTTGACAAAAACCCGAATCATACAATAACCATGCATTAAATGCATAAAAATCATTAAACACATATTTAAATAAAACCCTAGATTGCATGCATTCAGGTTACATGGATCGAATTTTCTAGACCATACGATTCTCTCCCCCCCCCCCCCCATAAATTGAATTTCGTTCTCGAAATTAAAACATATCGAATAACTCCGGGTAGCAACTCCTCATCTCGGTCTTCGTCTCCCAAGTAGCCTCCTCCTCGGAATGATTCAGCCACTTGACTTTGACCATGTGGATCAATTTGTTCCGGAGCCTCCTCTCTTGTCTGTCAAGAATCTGAGCGCGTCTCTCCTCAAAGGACAGGTTCAGTGTTAGCTGAATTGGCTCATAGTTCAGTAAGTGCGAAGGCTTTGACATGTACTTCCGCAGCATAAAAACGTTGAATACATTATGAACTCTCGCCAGATTCAACGGTAATGCAACTCTGTATGCTAGTGTCCCAACTCTCTCCAATATCTCAAACGGCCCTATATATGTACCTCAGACTGAGCTTGCCCTTATTCCCAATCTCATCACACCCTTCATCGGTGCAACCTTCACGAACACATGGTCTACTATGACAAACTCAAGATCTCGGCGCCACTGATTTGCGTAACTCTTATGCCGGAACTGAGCGGTCTTCATTCTGTTTCGAATCTTGACCGCTAATTATGCAGTCTCACTGAAAATATCCGGCCCTATCTCTGCCACATCTCCTACCTTGTCCCAATACACTGGAGACCTACACTTCCTCCGGTAGAATGCATCATATGGAGCCATACCGATAGAAGCATGATAATTGTTGTTGTACGTGAACTCCACAAGAGGTAAATTCGGCTCCCAGCTGTCCTGGAAGTCGATCATGCAAGCTCTGAATAGGTCCTCCAGAATCTGAATAATTATCTATGACTGTCCGTCAGTATAAGGACGGAAGGCAGTACTGAAAATCAGCTTAGCACCCAATGCCTGGTGTAGACTCTTCCAGAATGCAGACGTGAATCTCGGATCCTTGTCTGACACGATGGGCGGTGGAATCCCATGCAGTCTAACTATCCCTTTGATGTACAGCTTTGCGTACTGAGTCATGGTGAAGGACTTCTTGATCGGCAGAAAATGGGCTGACTTAGTGTGCCGATCGACAATCAACCATATAGCATTATATCCTCCAATCGTCCTCGGAAGCCTTGTCACAAAGTACATGGTAATGTTCTCCCATTTTCACTCGGGAATAGAGAGTCGCCTAAGCTTCCCTGCAGGTCTCTGATGCTCCTCCTTGACCTGCTGACATGTCAAACACTCGAAGACGAATCACAGGATTCTCGCTTCATGCCCAGACACCAGTAAAGAGACTGAAGATTTACATCTTGGTACTCCCTGGATAGATGGAGTACGGGGTGCTGTGGGCCTCGCTCAAGATATCTGTTCTCAAGGAAACACTGTCAGGAACCCACAATCGGTCTATGTATCTGACTATGCCATCCACAACTGTATACAATCTCCGGCCCTTGGCCTCATCCCTTTGTCTCCATTTCAGCAACTGCTCGTCAGAAGTATGCTCTAGTCGAATTCTGTCTCTCAGTGTCAGCTGCACTATCAGGGTTGAAAGATTAGGGGCACTACCCCTGGCATAAACTGCAAGCTCAAACAACTAAATCTCTGTCTGCAACGATCTATGTATTGATAATTGTGTGATCACTTCAATCTTCCTGCTCAAGGCATCAGCAACTACATTAGCCTTACCCAGATGTAGCTAATGTAACAGTCATAATCCTTCACCAATTCTAGCAACCTCTACTGTGAGGCTCGGGGCCGAAGAGGGCGGGGGGTGATCGCCGGTGCCATCAGTTGCACGGACAATGAGCGGCTCCTGGCAGGCTTCTAGGTGGAGGGAACATGAATGAACCGACCCACACCGGAATGAGAGGGATTCCGAGACTGTTCAATGTAATGGACTGTACAGTTGAAAAGGGCTTAAAAGATTTGATTTGTACTACTCATAACACGAAGGTGCATCTTTTTTTCGGTAGCTCATCACATAAGAACTCTAAAGTTAAGCGTGCTTGACTTGAGGCAATTTTGGGATGGGTGAACTCCTGGGAAGTTTCCCAGGGTGTGTGTGAGTGAGGACATAAACATGCTGGAAAGACACGTCTTGATACAGCGAGGATAGTCGTCGAATCTGGGGAGCTATAGTTGGTATCAGAGCCAACCTCTCTTAGTACGGTGTGGTTCGGGGACGAACCAAGTGGAAGCAAGTGGGCATGTGAGGCCCGGGGCCGAAGAGGGCGGGGGGTGATCGCCGGTGCCATCAGTTGCACGGACAATGAGCGGCTCCTGGCAGGCTTCTAGATGGAGGGAACATGAATGAACCGACCCACACGGGAATGAGAGGGATTCTGAGACTGTTCAATGTAATGGACTGTACAGTTGAAGAGGGTTTAAAAGATTTGATTTGTACTACTCATATCACGAATGTGCATTTTTTTTTCGGTAGCTCATCACATAAGAACTCTAAAGTTAAACGTGCTTGACTTGGGGCAATTTTGGGATGGGTGATCTCCTGGGAAGTTTCCAGGGTGCGTGTGAGTGAGGACATAAACACGCTGGAAAGACACGTCTTGATACAGTGAGGGCAGTCGTCGAATCTGGGGCGTTATATCTACTGTCTCATGTTCAGCTCCTTCTGCGTGAAGAAATACTTCAGGCTCTTGTGGTTAGTGAAAATCCTGCACTTCTCCCCATACAAATAATGTCTCAAGATCTTCAGGACAAATACCATTGCTGCTAGCTCGAGGTCATGAGTCGATAATTCTTCTCATGGACCTTCAAATGTCGGGACACATAAGCTATAACTTTTTCATGCTGTATCAACATTGCGCCGAAACCGAGCTTTGAAGCATCTGTATATACCACAAACTCACCCTGCCCCAATGGCATAGCTAGAACTGGCGCTGAGGTCAAAGCCTACTTCAATCTGTCGAAACTCTCCTGGCACTCTGGTTCCCAAATAAACTTGGCATTCTTCTTCGTTAAGGCGGTCATAGGTACCGCAATGGAAGAGAAGCCCTGAGTAAACTTCATGTAATAACCAGCCAATCTCAAGAAGCGGATCTCTGTCACGCACTTAGGCACTGGTCAATTTCTGACTGCCTCAACTTTGCTGGAGTCGATCTCTATACCATCCCGAGATACAATGTGACCCAAGAATGCCACTCTGTCAAGCCAAAACTCGAACTTACTAAACTTTGCATACAACCGTCTGGCCTGTAGAGTCTGCAGTATGGTCCTCAGATGCTGACTGTGCTCTTTTCTGCTCCTCGATTAAATCAGTATGTTATCTATAAAAACTATGATAAACTGATTCAAGTATGGCTGAAACACGCGATTCATGAAGATCGCCGGTGCGTTATTCATTCCAAAGGACATCACCAGAAATCATAGTACCCGTAACGCGTCTGGAAGGTTGTCTTATGCACGTTAGAATCTCTCACATTAAGCTGATGGTATCCGGCTCGGAGATCAATCTTTGAGAATACTGATGCTTCCTGAAGCTGATCAAACAAATCCTCGATCCTCGGTAACGGATACTTGTTCTAGACTGTGACTCTATTAAGCTCTCTGTAGTCAATACATAGCCGCATGCTGATATCTTTCTTCTTCACAAAAAGTACCGATGCGTTCAATGGAGAAAAGCTAGGGCAAATGAAACTCTTATCTAGTAAATCATGTATCTGATCCTTCAACTCCTTCATCTTTGTAGGTGCTAGTCAATAGGGCACCTTAGAAATAGGCACGGTACCTGACATAAGCTCGATAGAAAAATCCACCTCTGTCTAGTGGAATGCCTGAAACATCGTCAGGGAAAACACTGGGAAATATCTGACCACATCAACGTCCTCTAGCCTCTGACTAGCTGGCTCTGACATTGATACAACACTGGCCAAAAACGTCTGGCAGCCTCTCTTCATGAGCTTCCTCGCACACATGCAGGAAATGATATGCGACATCTACTGGTGTCTGGCTGCCTCAAAAACAACGTTGGGCAGTCGAACAGAGACCGAGCTCTGTCGGAAGTGTATGATAGCACTGTTCAAGGAAAGCCAGTCTATACCCCAAATAATATCAAACTCCGCAACGGTAGCACAACCAAGTCTGCCTGCACCACATATTTCTGTAGCCAAAGCTCCAATTTCCTCACTATCAGAGAAGTGAACATCTGATCCTCGGATGGAATTGATACTCTGAATCCTGAATCCACAGCCACTAGTATGATTCCTAGTCGCTTGAGGAACGTCTCGGATATAAATGAATGTGTAGCTCCGGAATCTAGCAATGCATGCGTGGCTACACCTGAAATATATATCATTTCTGCGACAAAACATACCATCAGATCTGATTTCTGCCATCAAAAATCCCAATTTCCTCAAAATTAAAAATTTAACCCCAGTATTCCTCCAAAATTCGAAATTAAACCTCAAAAATTTTGGAATTTGTATTTTAGCCCTTAAACTTTCGAAAATTAAAATATGGCCCTACAAAATTTTCGAAATTTAAATTTTTGGCCCCTCAAAATTTTTTTAATTTAGCCCATCTGATCGTTAAATTCTCGAAAATTAAGTATTAAGTCTTAAAACTTCAAAAAATTTGAAAATAACCCTACAAAATTTTGAGTTTTGCAATTAGGTCCTCATATTATCGGTTATTACACTTAGGTCCCTAAAATTCTCAATTCAAGCAATTCAACCTTTAATTCCAACTAGGTAGAGCATGCATCCTAATTCCTTCTATGTTCTCAATCTCATTGATTCTCACAAAAATCATAAAACTCATGCAATCAAAGCGATAAATAAAAATCTTAAACATAAAGGTTACCGGTGATCAACGTAGAGTCTAGTTCTGCCTAAGCCTCATCGACATGCATCACGTATGCTCTTCCATTAGTGGGGCCCTTGTTCCTAGGGCAGTCTTCCACCTTGTGACCCTCTTGCACGCAAGGGAAGCATTTGTAGGTCCCCCATAAACATTTGTCGAGGTGGAAACGGTCGCACTGCTGGCATGGTTGTACGTCTGCCGGCTTCAGAGCCCCTGGTATCCGTGGTGGCCTATGCTGACAAGGCCTCCTAATTTGTCCCTGGGGCTTCTGCTACCCCTGCTGCCTCGATGGCCCTGTAAACTGCCTCTTTTGTGGCTGGAAGTTGGACTGGGCCTGAGATCTCTTCCTCTGCATCTCCAAATCAATGTCCTTCAGGGCCTGCCCAGCCTAAAAATTACAACCAGTCGCCTCATAATAACTAGCCGGTCCATAAGCATCACATCCCGGTGCAAAGTAGGTCTGAGGCCATCCATGAAATGCCTCAGCTTCTGGGCTGTATCTCTAGCAATAAGGGGCACAAAGTGACAGTCCTGTCAAACTTCCTTATGAATTCCGCCACAGACGAGTCACCCCGGCGGAGACTCATGAATTCCCTCGTCAGGCAACCCCTGACATCAGCTGGGAAATATTTACCGTAGAACATCTTCTTGAATTTCTCCCAAGTGAGGGTAGCTAAATTCAGCCTGTCCGCAAGAGGGATGCATCGTCTCTTAACATATATGCGGCGCTTTTGACCCGGTCGCCATCCCTCATATTCAGGTACTGAAAATGTAGCTCCAAGGATCAAATCCAACCCTCTATTAGGAATGGATCAATGGTGCCCCCGAACTCCTTCGGGTTGAGCCGCCTAAACTACTCATATATATCGATCTGAGGTCGGGGAGCCTGCTGCACCTACTCCAAAAGCCTAGCCATACACTCCAGTACACGGGTAGTTACATCTCCTAGCGGTGGTGGTGGTGGCCCTCTGCCACCTCCAGGAATATCGTCCTTTCTCTTTGTACTGGGGTCGCGTCTGGGAGGCATGATATCTGAATACAGTCCAAATTCTAAACGTGACCCATCATGAAATTTAATCTAGTTTTTAAAATTGTAAATCCTTAAATCGTTAAAGCATCTAAACAAGTACTGAAAATCATAAATCATGTAATCATGCAGATAATAGCAGTAAAATCATTTAAGACATTTAATACGTAAAAGCTTACAGACTTGAGGCTTGGAGACTGAGCTGCAGAAGCTGGCGGTGACACAACCCTATACAGGACCTTTGCTCTGATACCAACTGAAACGTCTACTTCTTAAAAAAAATGCTACCAAATTTTTTTTGGCTAATACACAAAAATCCCATTTAAATGCATGCATGCAAGCTTGTTGAAAATACGCTTTTTGAAAATTTGATCGTAATTAAATAACAAATAAAATACCGCAGTTTAAATTTGTCAACACGGCCATCGAAATGAACACATAAATAAATCAATAAAAATTCTAGAAATTAACCATATGTCAAAACCAGTGATTAAAAATATTCTTGTCCACTCTAAGCTCATAAAATCGTGATGTGCAGAAAATATTGTCCGCTCGTTATGTGCGCACATCCAACCCTGCCTACTCACAGTTCGGCACCTCCAGTCTCCTCAATAACATGCTTATCTGCATCATACATGCCTAGTGAGTCCAAAGAATCAATACACCTGTACCAATAATAAAAAAATACATATACATAATAAGCAACAGTGAAAAGTTTTGCAATAAAATACGTTTAATGATCTTAAAAGCGTATATGTGAACATATCGTTAAACCATGCGAGTCAAAACAGATCATTGTATCATCATATACTTATACATTTACTTTAATTGAATTCAATTCATTACCGTGACCTTCGTATCAGCTCTAATCGTATCAGCTCTATCGTATCAGCTCTATTCGATGGATCCATCTACGTGTAACCGTGGTACCCGACGGCTGTCGAACATCAGCGACAGTATTACCCGTCCTCTGTGCCTAGGACTCATCAACAACGTATAGATATATTGTCAGTCACAACCTATTCTCATCCTTCAAAACATCATCATGTTCATCACTTATCAAAATCATGCATATACGTAAATTTTCCTTAAAATCAAGCATGCAACGCTTTTTCATAATTTCATAAAAATCATATACGTGATACATAAATATTTAAAACATTATAAATTTGTGCTCAGGGGGCTGCCAGAAAAAAAATCTCGACTCGGGTAAAAAATGACCATTTTGCCCCTGGAAACAAAAAAATGACCGTTTTACTCTTAGACCTCAACATTTCGACCCGAAGCTTACCAAACTAATTAAACATCCCAAAAAATATTAAAAGTATTTTCTAGGCGTAAACTCGAGCCCATTTCAAAATTTAAACTATTCGTTTTTAAACTTGGACCGGGGTCCCGGTTTTAATCCGAATCAAACAAAATTTCAACCAAATTTTTCCGAACTTAAATTATAACTTAATAATGCTTAATCATACCCCTTACAACTTAGTTTGCTTCAATTACTCCCTCGAAGTCCCAATGATTCATTCTAAATTTTCCTACACAAGGATAACAGAAACCCTAGTGTGTCTTGGCTCTAAAATTTCGATCCTAGAACATGACCAAGAGGACTAGCACCTAACCGACTATGCTAGGACCCAAGAGGCTCTCCAGGATAGACCCTGGCTAACCCTACTTTCCATGAACCAGCCTCATGAAATACACTTGAACCCAAGCTCACCCCCTAACCTAGTCGCCACTCCTTGTGCCACGGTTGGATACCTGAGCGTGACCAGCAGATGGTTACCCCATCCAGGCCACGTCTCAGACCGCTTAGCATGAACAGCATATGATGACCCCTTAGACCATGCATTAAATGCATAAAAATCATTAAACTCATATTTTAAATAAAACCCTAGATTTAATGCATTCAGGTTACGTAGATCGAATTTTCTTGACCTTACATTAAAACAACTTTCAACTTTTAGCCGAAATTGAACAAGTTTTGAAGTTCATTTATCTATTCAGTAACACATAGTTTAAATAAATTTTCTCTAGGAGTAGCAAGAATCAGACAGTCATGGCTCAAGTTCATTAAAATGTGAGAGACTCGACAGTAGATGATAACGAACACAAGAATTTATCCTCATAGTATAACATAAAAAAATTATACATAAGCATCCAGGTCAGTAACTCAATTTTCATCATTGCCAACAACAATTGGACCGTTCATGACTGTAACAAGACTAGATCGAAACTCAAACACAAATTTTTATATATTAAAAAATGAATATATATAGTAGGATTCTAAGCAACAACAAGGAAACCAAAGTAAAAATACCCCTGAACTTCGTAATCGTGAATTGTCCTCAATGAACAGTAATAAAGAAAAATAAAGAGCAAGCATGTAACAATATCAAAAACCATTAGTAGTATCATCCTCGTCTTCGTCCTCCTCATTTTCATGTGGGGTGCGAGAGTGGTGGGATGTAATGGGCACATTATCTCTCACATATTGTTGCGGCCGAATAGGATATGGATGGAATGGAACATCCTCAGATCTAGTGGCAGGAAAGAGTTGGGATAACATCAAGGTTAATTCCATGATAAGTAACATGAACGTTTTAGTCTAGTAGAAAGCTCCTCCATCTCTCAGCGTTTCCGACTCACACTTTTCTCTAATCGTGTCAGCCTCTACATTTTTATCTTGTTGGATTATATGGTTTTTGGCGTGGTGATCTACGCTCTCTAGCACATCGGTTGAAGGCTGCTCTTTCTTCCTGGGAAGACCTTAGTTGAGAAATGTGATGGTGCCAAATAAATCACAATAATCGGAGCTTGATCCTTGAGCAATTCCTCCTTCGGTCCCCATGTCACATCCATGTTTTGTCATAAATCGGTAATGAGTGACGGGTGTGGGAAGATTCTAGTGGTGGAACCTCGTTCTCCATGAAGCATGGATTTCTGAATAATTCTCCCCAAATCGATTGTTCAGCCAGTGACGATGGAAAATACGAGAGCAGCTTTATCCTTAGTAACATCAGGCGTGTGGCTCCTCGGCATGATCCTAGTAGCCACAATGAGAACCATGGCCATGTTAACCAGACCATGCTGATTAGTTCTCCATATAGCTCTAGGTAGGCCTATCCAAAAAATAGTTTCATTATAATTGAGATGATCGGTCATGTAGAACCCGTAAATCAGTAGACGTATAAGCCATGCATAATTCTAGATTTTTAAATTTAATTGACTTCATTGCATGATTATTTTAAATGCATTTGTTTGAAGTTAATTATTTATTATTTCAGTTCAGCAGTTTGATTTTTAGCATTTCAGTTATTTCAGTGAGGCCGGACTGGAGTTGGAGTTTTGAGATAGAATTTAAGATTTGAGAAATATTTCCAGAAGTTAATTTAGCTAGCAAGTAAGTTCATTTAAGTTAAAAAGAAGTTTAAGGAATTATTTAAGTTAGTTGAGGATTTTAATTTAATTATTTGAGGTGATTAAGAAATGAACTCATTTAAGTTATTAAATTAAAGGGTTAGCTCACTAAATTAATTAAAGGATTAGTAAGGCTTTCAAGGATTATTAGTTGACTAGATAACAATATTTCCCCTTCATTTTATTGCAATTTTCGGCCCCCATAGTTGCTAGACAATTTAATTGCCAACTCATCAACCTTTTGACCATTTCTTTGCATGTAAGTTGTAGGATAATTCTAGGATTTTTGGGAGCACAATTTAATTAATTAATGGACATATCCTAGACTAGAAAATAAGCAAAATTTCGGCCACCACCTCCTAGAAGCATCCACCAACTCATTTGATATCAATTCAAAATTCAAATTCAAAAGGGGAGTGGACTTGGTCTTGATATGATCCTATTTTTGTGCACCCTTCTCCTCACCTTCATAACCACTCAATCCCTCTCCCTCTCCACCGAAATACCTCACCATTCAGATCCATTTTCAGTGTAAAAATCGTGAGTCTTAGCTAGAGGGAAGGCAAGAAAAAAATCGAGAACTAGAAAGAGCAAGAGAAGCGCTCCACCTCCTCCGTGCCGCGTCGTCGTTGTTTCGTTCGTTTTCTTTCAAAACGAAACCAGGCATGTCTAGATTTCTTTCAAACCTCAATCAAGTCATATTATCATTTATTTTTCAGTACATGATCATGTTTTAGCAAGCAAAAACCGAGATACATGTCAAAATATTTTGGAACACACATGCAGAATTTCGGCCCTTCCCTTGACAAGCTTCACGTTTTTCTGAGTTTTGATGGTTTCAGGTATTGGATCGACTCCAGGCTCCCAAGGCGGCTTGTATACATGTAGTAGGATGCATTAGGACCATGTTGGTCCATTCAAACCAGCCCCATGCTTGCTGGAAATTCAGAATGACAGCAAGTTCCCCATAAGTGCAGAAATGTGATTCGAAATTTCAGTTTTGTGTCAAGGGTTGTGGATCTGATCTTGGCTGCCCCAAGGGCCTTTAGCCATGGTTGGATCACTTCCCTAGCATGTCTAAGACGTGACTAAGTCGCCCTTTTGGTGGCTTGGTCCATGGCTCATCGGTTTTTAAATAATCAACAAGAACAGCCCCTTTCCCCATTCGGCCCTTCCATTTTTCAGCATATGGTTCGTTTCTTTTGTGGCTTGGTGTGGATCTTGGTTGGCCTATGGCCCTTAGCCACGGTTCATATCATGCTCCTAGATGTCTAGATCGTGCCATGGTCAATCAAATGGCCACTGGAACGACGCAAGACATCGATCATAGCATAAACACTACACACGCATGCACGTTGCTCTCGGTTGGACCCTTCGGTTAAGATTTGGTGTGATGCGGATTGTGGCTGGCCTAGGGCCCTTAGCCATGGTTCAAATCATTCCTTGGGATGTTGGTAAGAGTCTCTGGTCGGTGGTTCACGCCCCAATGGCCGGTAGCCTCGAAAACGACACAAGGAAAAACAAGTGCGCAGCTGCTGTATTTTTGACAGCAAGTATGCTGCTGTTCAGAAGCGTCGTTTGAGTTCTTGGTTGGCTTTTAGCCCATGGCCTTGGACTGGACAGTGCCTCATTGAGTTGGGAAGGTCATGTTTTTGACCGTTCGTCATTTGGATCATTTTTGAGGTCGTACGAGAATTTACGGTGCAATGTGCCAAATTGACTCTCGAAAGAGCGTTTCGTGTTTTGGCCTCCATTTCACCTAGATTTCGACCCTATCATTTTAGGAGCATTATTTTATGATTTTTCAGCGTATTTTAATCATGACTATACGTCGGTTCAGTGTCGGTTCAGGTTGGCTCGGAGTCATGATTAAATGCGAAGTCATTAGGCGTCATAGTCGCATCTTTTGAACGTAAATTGCATAGTTGGTCATGTTTAAGCATTTGCATATTTTTCATGGCACAGTTAGGTTGCAGCGAGCCTGGGAACGATCCAATTCAATCCAGTTGGTAAAATTACGGGACATTTTCATTACGCCAGTTAATTATTTTACGTGCATTAAACAGAAAATGATTATTTTTGAGATTTATGCGATATGGCTTGTGGTTCATTCACTATGTGGGAGTGTTATTTTATACGGTCGCCAGTGACCGATCAGTTCAGTATGGTACCACCCGGTCGCCAGTGACCGGCCAGCTCAGATCAGTTTCAGCCTCCCCGGTAGCCAGTTACCGATCAGTTCAGCTTAGTGCAGTGGCCACAGGCGTAAAACATAATCTCAACAGAAAATTTTATCAGTTATTTCAGTACAGGCTCCAAGGAGCAAATATTTTTACAGTGATTTCCAGTTCAGTTATGCACGTATTATAATTGCTCAGTACAGATTATTTTCAGTATGCCTCAGGACAGGATATGTTAACTCATGCATATTTTAAATTCAGATTTTTACTCGTTACCTGCGATTTATGCATGCTGAGTCTTTAGGCTCACTAGACTTGATTGTTGTAGGTACTGATGAGGCCAGGGCCGAGGGCGGGGACCAGTGAGCCAGCTTGGGTCGGCAGTAGTGGCACCCGAGGACCTCAGAGCAGCAGTTGTTATTTTCTTCGCAAACAATTTTTATCAGTTGTTGGATATTTTTAAATCGTTGTTATTGGCAAAACTTTGATTTTCTTCCGCTGCAATATTTTGAAATATTGAACTTGATTCACCAGTGATTTTATGAATGAGGCCATTTAAGTTCTTTTAAAAAAAAAAAAAAAAAAAAAAAAAATTTTTAATTTTCCGCAAATTTTCAAGAAAGGAGTTTTAGGGCCTCCACAGTTGGTATCAGAGCGGTGGTTCTGTATAGGGTTTCACTACTACTGACCGCGAGAAGCTCACGAAGCCACGCCTTTGGTCTGTAAGTTTTTCAGTTCAGCATTTTGTTCAGCATTTCAGTTATAGCATGAATTATTTTGTCAGCATGCTTCCAGATTTTCAGTATTTCAGAGTTCATTTAAAATAAATTATGGAATTATGCATGTTAGTTACGTATGGGTTATGTTGGAACAGTATGCCCCCTAGACGCATCTTAGAGCGCAACAGAGAGGAGGAGCCTCGCCGAGAGGACAGGGAGGAGCGTAGACCAGAGGGAGACCTACCACCTCCTCCACCGCCCCTACAGGACATGAGTGCCCAGATGTTAGCTGGGATGGCACAGTTCTTCGCACAATTTGCGGGGGGCAATGCCGCAGCCGTAGCCGCAGCCGCAGCCAGGCCGACAGGGCCCGAGGCAGTGTATGAGCGATTCATGAAGATGCGCCCGAAGGAATTCTCTGGGGCATCTGACCCCATGGTTGCCGAGGGATGGATCAAATCCCTCGAGGTTATCTTCGATTTTATGGAGCTGGGGGACGCAGACCGAGTCCGATGTGCCACCTACCTGTTCACTGGAGACGCCCGCTTATGGTGGGAAGGAGCTTCGGTAGCCCTTACATTGGCTACACTTTCTTGGACCCGTTTTACGGAGGTTTTCTACTCCAAGTATTTTGCTGAGGAGGTTCGCACCAGGCTGACCACCGAGTTCATGAGCCTGAGACAGGGGGATATGTCGGTTACGGAGTTTATCCGTAAGTTCGAGAGGGGCTGTCACTTTGTGCCCCTGATAGCGAATGATGCCAAAGCCAAGCTGATGCACTTCCTGGTGGGTTTACGGCCGATCTTGCGCCGGGATGTTAGGGTATCTGACCCTGCTACTTATGAGGTTGCCGTCTCCAAGGCCTTAGCCGCAGAACAGGATCTGCGGGATATCGAGAGGGATCGCCAGGGCAAGCGCCCAGTCCAGGCACCGCACCGCCCTCCTCCTCTTCAGCATCAGCAGCACAATAAGAGGTCTTTTCATGGACCGCCCAGGAACAGAGGCCAGCAGCAGCAGCAGCGGGGACGCCCAGCCCCGAGGACTCAGGAGCACCCAGTCTGTCCCAGGTGCTCACGTCGCCATCCTGGAGCATGTATGGCTGGCTCAGGAAAGTGTTTTAAGTGTGGCAGTCCAGACCACATGTTGCTGCAGTGCCCTCAGAGGAATCTGCCTACCCAAGGCAGAGTCTTTGCTCTCCATGCCGCGGAAGCCAACCCGGAGACTATGTTGTTGACAGGTACCTTTAAACTTTAAGTTATTCTTCGAATTTCCGCGTTTTGGGAATCGGGATTTAGATTTTGAACTTAGAACTGTTATAGGATCGCATGCTCTACTCAGATTTATTTCGGGGAAATTAAGCTAGAGGAACCTAGACCTTTGCATGTCTATAAGTTTAGATCTTGTAGTGGGATTCAACTTAGAGCTCCGCTCTTTCAGGGAGAATTTTTGTATCTGGTTCCGCTACCAAGGCCTTGATAGATTCAGGGGCCACTCACTCATTTATTTCGGAGGTCTTTGCAAACTTTCTCAAGATCCAGACCATTGGGCTAGATACAGCCTTTTCAGTAGTGTTGCCGTCAGGAGAGGAGATGGCAGCTACCAATGTTATCCGAGATATAGACCTTGAGTTGCACGGTAATCTTGTTTATGCGGATCTGATTGTGCTACCGATGCCGGAATTTGACATCATCCTAGGGATGGACTGGCTATTGAGGAACAGAGTGTTGATAGACTTCCAGCGGAGATCCGTTCTTGTCCGACCGCCTGGAATGGAGCAGTTCTTATTTGAGCCGGACAGGTACTTTTCCTTACCGCGCATTATTCCTTATGTTCAGGCTAGGAAGCTCATGCATAGAGGGTGTCGGGCATTTCTAGCAACCTTTTTATCTGTCCCCGAGGAACCCAGCCAGTCAGCCTCAGATGTTCCGATTGTTAGAGATTTCTTAGACGTTTTTCCCGAAGACGTCTCTGGTATGCCACCAGAGAGAGAGGTGGAGTTTTCCGTTGAGCTTATGCCAGGAACGGCTCCGATATCCAAAGCACCGTACCGTCTAGCACCGACAGAGATGGCAGAGCTTAAGAAGCAGATTCAGGAACTTCTTGACAAGGAGTTCATTCGCCCGAGCTTTTCTCCATGGGGCGCGCCGGTCTTATTCGTGAAAAAGAAGGATGGCTCGATGAGGCTTTGCATTGACTACCGGGAGTTGAACAGGGTTACAGTGAAGAATAAATACCCACTGCCGAGGATTGAGGATCTGTTTGACCAGTTGCAGGGAGCTTCGATTTTCTCCAAGATAGATCTGCGTTCCGGTTATCACCAGTTGAGGGTGAGAGATGCTGATGTCTCGAAGACAGCTTTCAGGACTCGTTATGGTCACTACGAGTTCCTAGTGATGCCGTTCGGTCTGACGAATGCGCCAGCAATCTTCATGGATCTAATGAATCGCGTATTTCAGCCGTACCTCGACCAGTTTGTGATAGTGTTCATAGATGACATTCTCGTCTACTCCAAGAATCGGGAGGAGCACAGCAGGCATCTGACCATAGTGTTGCAGACATTGCAGAAACATAAACTATTCGCAAAGTTCAGTAAGTGCGAATTCTGGTTAGAGAAGGTGGCGTTCTTGGGCCACATTGTTTCTAGCAGTGGCATTGAGGTAGACCCGGCGAAAGTTGCAGCAGTCAGAGATTGGGTTGTGCCTCAGAATGCATCAGAGATCCGCAGTTTTCTTGGGCTAGCAGGATATTACAGGAAATTCATCCAGGGATTCTCCTCCATTGCCGTTCCACTCACAGCACTGACCAAGAAAAATGTGAAGTTTGTGTGGAGCGAGGAGTGTCAGAAGAGCTTCGATACCTTGAAGCAAGCTCTTATCTCAGCACCCGTTTTGGCTGTACCGTCAGGATCCGGCGAGTTTGTCCTTTATACCGATGCTTCGAAGCTTGGTTTAGGTGCAGTTTTGATGCAGCATGGGAGAGTGATAGCGTATGCTTCTCGACAGCTGAAAATCCACGAGAAGAACTACCCCACCCATGATCTGGAGTTAGCGGCCGTAGTTTTTGCTTTGAAGATTTGGAGGCACTATCTGTATGGGGAGAAGTGCCAGATCTTTACCGACCATAAGAGCCTCAAGTATTTCTTTACGCAGAAGGAGCTGAACATGCGTCAGAGACGTTGGTTGGAGCTTGTGAAAGACTACGATTGTGACATTAGCTACCACCCGGGTAAAGCTAATGTAGTTGCGGATGCTTTGAGCAGGAAAGTCGCAGTGATGGCTCATTTGACGATGCAGAAACCTCTTCAGATCGAGATGCAGAGGTTTGATCTTGAGACTTACCCTCGAGGTAGAGTTCCTCGTTTATCTACCTTGACTATCCAGTCCTCTCTTATTGACCGTATTCGCAGCGGTCAGGCAGCAGATGAGCAGTTGGCACAGTGGAAGAAGAGAGATGAAGCTAAGGGCAGTGTTTTGTATACAGTCAGCGACGGTATTGTGAGATACCGAGATAGGATATGGGTTCCTAGCAGTGATTCTATCCGAGCAGACATCTTATCAGAGGCCCATACATCCCCGTACTCCATTCACCCTGGGAGTACGAAGATGTACAAAGATCTGCAGCTATTGTATTGGTGGCCAGGAATGAAGAAGGACATCAGGCGTTTTGTATCCGAGTGCCTGACTTGCCAGTTAGTGAAGGCCGAGCATCAGAGACCAGCAGGTTTGCTCAAGCCTCTTCCTATTCCCGAGTGGAAGTGGGAGAACATTACCATGGACTTTGTGACCGGATTGCCGAGGTCAGCCAGAGGATCGAATGCTATCTGGGTGATTGTAGATCGTCTTACCAAATCAGCGCACTTCTTGCCTATTAAGACGACTTTCACCATGGTTCAGTATGCAGAGCTGTATATCCGAGAGATAGTCCGACTCCACGGTATTCCAGTTTCTATCGTATCCGACAGAGATCCTAGATTCACTTCCTCGTTTTGGAAGAGTTTGCATTCGACTTTGGGTACGAAGTTGCTGTTTAGCACAGCTTTCCATCCGCAGACGGATGGGCAGTCGGAGCGAGTTATTCAGATCTTAGAGGATCTTCTCCGTGCTTGCGTCATTGATTTCTCTGGGAGTTGGGAGTCGAACTTACCATTGGTAGAGTTCACCTATAACAACAGTTTCCAGTCGTCTATAGGTATGGCTCCGTATGAAGCGCTGTATGGTCGCAAGTGTAGATCTCCTGTTCATTGGGATGAAGTAGGAGAGAGAGCAGAGTTGGGTCCAGAGATTGTTCAGCAGGCAGCAGATGTAGTAGTCAAGATCCGTGATAGGATGAGGACTGCTCAGAGCCGACAGAAGAGTTATGCCGATCAGCGGAGGAGAGAGTTAGAGTTTGCAGTGGGCGATCATGTCTTCGTGAAAGTGGCACCTATGAAGGGTGTCATGAGATTTGGCAAGAAAGGGAAGCTCAGTCCGAGATTCATTGGACCGTTTGAGATCCTCGACAGAGTTGGGACGCTAGCGTATCGTGTGGCTCTTCCGCCAAATCTGGCCGGAGTACACAATGTCTTTCACGTTTCCATGCTGAGGAAGTATATGGCAAATCCTTCGCATGTGCTGAATTTCGAGCCGTTGCAGCTTACTCCGAACTTATCTTATGAGGAGAGACCCGTGCAGATCCTAGACAGACAGGAGAAGAAACTTCGGAACAAGTTGGTTAAGCGAGTCAAAGTCAAATGGCTCAACCATTCAGAGGAGGAAGCTACGTGGGAGTCTGAGCCGGAGATGAGAAGTCGATACCCTGAGTTATTCGGTGAGTTCTAATTTCGAGGACGAAATTTATTTAAGGGGGGAGGATTGTAGAACCCGTAAATCAGTAGACGTATAAGCCATGCATAATTCTAGATTTTTAAATTTAATTGACTTCATTGCATGATTATTTTAAATGCATTTGTTTGAAGTTAATTATTTATTATTTCAGTTCAGCAGTTTGATTTTTAGCATTTCAGTTATTTCAGTGAGGCCGGACTGGAGTTGGAGTTTTGAGATAGAATTTAAGATTTGAGAAATATTTCCAGAAGTTAATTTAGCTAGCAAGTAAGTTCATTTAAGTTAAAAAGAAGTTTAAGGAATTATTTAAGTTAGTTGAGGATTTTAATTTAATTATTTGAGGTGATTAAGAAATGAACTCATTTAAGTTATTAAATTAAAGGGTTAGCTCACTAAATTAATTAAAGGATTAGTAAGGCTTTCAAGGATTATTAGTTGACTAGATAACAATATTTCCCCTTCATTTTATTGCAATTTTCGGCCCCCATAGTTGCTAGACAATTTAATTGCCAACTCATCAACCTTTTGACCATTTCTTTGCATGTAAGTTGTAGGATAATTCTAGGATTTTTGGGAGCACAATTTAATTAATTAATGGACATATCCTAGACTAGAAAATAAGCAAAATTTCGGCCACCACCTCCTAGAAGCATCCACCAACTCATTTGATATCAATTCAAAATTCAAATTCAAAAGGGGAGTGGACTTGGTCTTGATATGATCCTATTTTTGTGCACCCTTCTCCTCACCTTCATAACCACTCAATCCCTCTCCCTCTCCACCGAAATACCTCACCATTCAGATCCATTTTCAGTGTAAAAATCGTGAGTCTTAGCTAGAGGGAAGGCAAGAAAAAAATCGAGAACTAGAAAGAGCAAGAGAAGCGCTCCACCTCCTCCGTGCCGCGTCGTCGTTGTTTCGTTCGTTTTCTTTCAAAACGAAACCAGGCATGTCTAGATTTCTTTCAAACCTCAATCAAGTCATATTATCATTTATTTTTCAGTACATGATCATGTTTTAGCAAGCAAAAACCGAGATACATGTCAAAATATTTTGGAACACACATGCAGAATTTCGGCCCTTCCCTTGACAAGCTTCACGTTTTTCTGAGTTTTGATGGTTTCAGGTATTGGATCGACTCCAGGCTCCCAAGGCGGCTTGTATACATGTAGTAGGATGCATTAGGACCATGTTGGTCCATTCAAACCAGCCCCATGCTTGCTGGAAATTCAGAATGACAGCAAGTTCCCCATAAGTGCAGAAATGTGATTCGAAATTTCAGTTTTGTGTCAAGGGTTGTGGATCTGATCTTGGCTGCCCCAAGGGCCTTTAGCCATGGTTGGATCACTTCCCTAGCATGTCTAAGACGTGACTAAGTCGCCCTTTTGGTGGCTTGGTCCATGGCTCATCGGTTTTTAAATAATCAACAAGAACAGCCCCTTTCCCCATTCGGCCCTTCCATTTTTCAGCATATGGTTCGTTTCTTTTGTGGCTTGGTGTGGATCTTGGTTGGCCTATGGCCCTTAGCCACGGTTCATATCATGCTCCTAGATGTCTAGATCGTGCCATGGTCAATCAAATGGCCACTGGAACGACGCAAGACATCGATCATAGCATAAACACTACACACGCATGCACGTTGCTCTCGGTTGGACCCTTCGGTTAAGATTTGGTGTGATGCGGATTGTGGCTGGCCTAGGGCCCTTAGCCATGGTTCAAATCATTCCTTGGGATGTTGGTAAGAGTCTCTGGTCGGTGGTTCACGCCCCAATGGCCGGTAGCCTCGAAAACGACACAAGGAAAAACAAGTGCGCAGCTGCTGTATTTTTGACAGCAAGTATGCTGCTGTTCAGAAGCGTCGTTTGAGTTCTTGGTTGGCTTTTAGCCCATGGCCTTGGACTGGACAGTGCCTCATTGAGTTGGGAAGGTCATGTTTTTGACCGTTCGTCATTTGGATCATTTTTGAGGTCGTACGAGAATTTACGGTGCAATGTGCCAAATTGACTCTCGAAAGAGCGTTTCGTGTTTTGGCCTCCATTTCACCTAGATTTCGACCCTATCATTTTAGGAGCATTATTTTATGATTTTTCAGCGTATTTTAATCATGACTATACGTCGGTTCAGTGTCGGTTCAGGTTGGCTCGGAGTCATGATTAAATGCGAAGTCATTAGGCGTCATAGTCGCATCTTTTGAACGTAAATTGCATAGTTGGTCATGTTTAAGCATTTGCATATTTTTCATGGCACAGTTAGGTTGCAGCGAGCCTGGGAACGATCCAATTCAATCCAGTTGGTAAAATTACGGGACATTTTCATTACGCCAGTTAATTATTTTACGTGCATTAAACAGAAAATGATTATTTTTGAGATTTATGCGATATGGCTTGTGGTTCATTCACTATGTGGGAGTGTTATTTTATACGGTCGCCAGTGACCGATCAGTTCAGTATGGTACCACCCGGTCGCCAGTGACCGGCCAGCTCAGATCAGTTTCAGCCTCCCCGGTAGCCAGTTACCGATCAGTTCAGCTTAGTGCAGTGGCCACAGGCGTAAAACATAATCTCAACAGAAAATTTTATCAGTTATTTCAGTACAGGCTCCAAGGAGCAAATATTTTTACAGTGATTTCCAGTTCAGTTATGCACGTATTATAATTGCTCAGTACAGATTATTTTCAGTATGCCTCAGGACAGGATATGTTAACTCATGCATATTTTAAATTCAGATTTTTACTCGTTACCTGCGATTTATGCATGCTGAGTCTTTAGGCTCACTAGACTTGATTGTTGTAGGTACTGATGAGGCCAGGGCCGAGGGCGGGGACCAGTGAGCCAGCTTGGGTCGGCAGTAGTGGCACCCGAGGACCTCAGAGCAGCAGTTGTTATTTTCTTCGCAAACAATTTTTATCAGTTGTTGGATATTTTTAAATCGTTGTTATTGGCAAAACTTTGATTTTCTTCCGCTGCAATATTTTGAAATATTGAACTTGATTCACCAGTGATTTTATGAATGAGGCCATTTAAGTTCTTTTAAAAAAAAAAAAAAAAAAAAAAAAAAAAATTTTAATTTTCCGCAAATTTTCAAGAAAGGAGTTTTAGGGCCTCCACAGGTCAAATATTCTGAATATTCATCGTGATCCGACCCCGACATATTGTACAACTTGTTGATGGTATGGCCATCAAAAGATACCATCTTTCCTCGTACGAACATTTTCAGTCCCTCATGCCTCACCTATAGATTTGCGTAAAATTCATGAACAAAGGATATCACTACATCGTGGGGTGGTCGAGTACTCACCACATCTCGAACCAAGGGATAGTCAGGGCGAGAGGTATTCATCCTTCTTTCATTGACTAAGATCCGATCCAACAAGGCAGTGTAATTATTAGCCACCTCCTCATTCAAAAATTTCACATCACTGTAAGAGGTACAGGACAAAGCTACCTGCTTATTTTTTTTGTATTTTCGGAGCCATTAACTCAAGATTTCCCAACACAACAACACATATTTCAATGAATACCAAGATTTTAAATTAATCAAACAAACTCTTGCACGCCTAAATGTAACCAAGTGAGCTAGATTCACAAACTTACTACTTCTTCCAACCGGCTCAACAACTCAAATATATGCCCAAAAAATAGAACCTAGACCTCTAAATCCACAATGTTAATCAACATGCACAAATTAATCCAACACAATCAAATATCATTCAAAATTTTCACTTCCGATAACAACAAGTCACTTTTTTGATATAGGAAATATCTCACATTTACTAACTTGCTCGATAGGTACCAAACCACCAAAAAAATTCCACTTTGTATGCTAGAAAATGTGGTGTACTTCAAAATTACGGTTAATTTAGCTTCAGTCCCGACAAGAATTTGAACAAACATGATGGTTGAAAGATGATAATTGATACGAATCCTCGTACAAATGAAAGGCAAGCACGAATATATAAATCGCACCCTCAATTCAATAACAAACAAGGAACGATTATGTTGTCCCGATCTTTTGAAACAAGTAACGATTTTGTGATATTCACCTCTAAGCGAGTATAACTTAGCAACAAATATCAACGATAAAACAATTGAATTTCAAACGAACCTTCAAATAACTTGTTTGACAATCCGTGCGAAGAACAATCGACAAACGCCACAAAGATGAAAATCTTTGATAAGTTTGATTTGGTTTTCTTCTTGTGAAGAACAAAGCTAAAAGCTTTGAAAATTGAGAGAACTCAATGTATTTGATATCAATCTTCAATTATCTCGTTTTTGGTCATTACAATGCATTATATAATTAATAAAACCCATAAAAAGTAGTGTAGAAAGCATTAAAGAAGATAACTACCAACTTTGACACGGAAGTTGACAATAAACCGCGGGTGCGCTGCATACTGGACCGCGGGTGCGGTGTGGCTTCGGCTAAGTTCGAATAAAAGGACTGCGGGTGCGGTCATTGTAGGAGCGCGGGTGCGCTTGCCGTCCGCGGGTGCGATCCTTGCTTGACCGCGGGTGCGGTATAGCTTCGGCAATATTCTCTTAAATTTTATTATCATGGACCGCGAGTGCAGTCCCTGAACTGGCGCGGATGCGCTCCACCTTCGGCAATTGCACTTGAATAACATTCCAAAAACCTCCAATATTATTCCCATGATTCCCAACCTCCTCTAATTTAGACATCCAACTTGTAGGACTTCCTTGAAAGCTCATCATGAGTCCTTGAAGTACATCTTTAAACTCCTTGCTTCGTCCCCTCGTTATAGGTCCTTCAGGCAACTCCAACGACTCCCATGCTTTCTTTGGTGCTTGATCAACCACATTTGCATCATTCTCCCCTTCTTGAAAAGGATTTGTCCTCAAATTTTGATCATCTCCTACATCGAACAACGAAAGATCACTAACATTAAAAGTAGAGCTGACATTATACTCACCTGGTAGGTCTAATTTGTAGGCATTGTCGTTGATCTTTTCAAGCACTTGAAATGGTCCGTCACCCCTAGGTAAGAGTTTTGAACGTCGCTTTTCTGGAAATATTTCCTTCCTTAAGTGCAACCACACCCAATCTCCCTTTTCAAAAACCATCTTTTTCCTTCCCTTGTTGGCTTGCTTCGTGTATTGTAAATTCTTCTTCTCGATGTTATCCTTGACCTTCTCATGCAAACTTCTAACGAATTCAGCTTTCTTCTTGCCATCCATATTCAACCTTTCACTCACAGGTAAAGACATCAAATCCAACGGAGTCAAAGGATTAAAACCATATACAATTTCAAATGGTGAATAATTAGTAGTAGAATGCACACTACGATTATAAGCAAACTCAACAAATGGTAAACAATCCTCCCAATTCTTTAAGTTCTTTTTAAGAATAGCACGCAAAAGTGTTCCTAAAGTTCTATTGGCAACTTCAGTTTGCCCATCTGTTTGAGGATGACATGTAGTAGAAAACAACAATTTTGTGCCAAGTTTAGCCCATAACGTTTTCCAAAAATAACTCAAGAATTTAACATCACGGTCCGAAACAATAGTCCTAGGCATGCCATGCAACCTAACGACTTCTCTAAAGAATAGATCCGCAATGTGAGATGCATCATCAGTTTTGTGACAAGCAATAAAATGAGCCATCTTAGAAAATCTATCCACAACAACAAATATAGTATCCCTCCCCTTCTTTGTCCTAGGCAACCCCAAAACAAAGTCCATATAAATATCAACCCAAGGTTCACTAGGGACGGGAAGTGGTGTATACAAGTCATGTGGTTGTGTTTTAGATATAGCTTGTCTACAAGTAATGCACTTATCACAAACACGCTCAACGTCACGTTTCATGTGTGGCCAATAGAAATGTTCATGCAATGCACTTAAAGTTTTAGCCACACCAAAATGCCCCATTAGTCACCCCCATGTGCCTCCCTAACAAGTAATTCACGAATGGATGATCTAGGGACGCACAACCTATCTTCTTTAAACAAGAAACCATGATGCAAATAAAATTTGTCATGTGGACCATGCATACATGTTTCAAATACATTCTTAAAACCCTCATCTAACACATATAATTCCTTCACATGCTCAAACCCCAAAACTTTAGACTCCAAAGTAGAGATTAGTACATACCTCCGTGATAATGCGTCAGCCACTACATTTTCCTTACCTTGTTTGTACTTGATGATGTAGGGAAATGTACCTATGAATGCAACCCACTTGGCATGCCGCTTGTTCAACTTCTGCTGCCCCTTAAGGTGCTTAAGAGACTCATGATCCGTGTGAATCACAAACTCTTTAGGCCTCAAGTAGTGTTGCCACACCTCCAAAGTCCTCACAAGCGCGTACAACTCTTTGTCATACGTTGGATAGTTCAGCGCTGCTCCATTGAGTTTCTCACTAAAATACGCCACTGGTCGTCCTCCTTGCATCAAAACACCACCAATACCTACACCTGAAGCATCACATTCAATTTCAAAAGTATTAGAAAAATCAGGCAAAACAAGTAAAGGCGCATTAATTAACTTTTGTTTAATAATATTAAAAGACTTCTCTTGCTCCTCGCCCCAATGGAATGGAACGTTCTTCTTAATCACTGCCGTCATCGGTGCCGCCAGTGTGCTAAAATCTTTTACAAACCTCCTATAGAAGCTTGCAAGACCATGAAAGCTTCGAACTTGACCAACAGAAGCAGGCGTTGGCCAATCTCGAATAGCACTTACCTTGTCCTCATCCACTTGTATCCCCTGCGAACTTACCACAAAACCAAGGAAGACAAGTTTGCTTGTACAAAAATCACATTTCTTTAAATTAGCATATAAATTTTCAGCCCTTAGTGTGATTAGCACAAGTCTCAAGTGATTAACATGCTCATCCAAGTCTTTGCTATATACTAGGATATCATCAAAGTAAACAACAACAAATTTTCCTATGTATGCACGCAAGACATGGTTCATTAACCTCATAAAATTGCTAGGAGCGTTAGTTAAGCCAAAAGGCATGACCATCCACTCATATAACCCGTACTTGGTTTTAAAAGCCGTTTTCCACTCATCACCTTCTCTCATCCTAATTTGGTGATAACCACTTTTCAAGTCAATCTTGCTAAAAATACAAGCACCATGCAATTCATCTAACATATCATCTAGTCTAGGTATGGGATGCCTATATTTGATGGTTATGTTATTGATTGCCCTACAATCTACACACATACGCCATGAGCCATCTTTCTTAGGAACTAATAAAACAGGTACAGCACAAGGAGACATGGACTCACGCACGAAACCCCTATCTAATAATTCACTTACCTGCCGTTGAAGCTCCTTGGTCTCCTCCGGATTGCTTCTATACGATGGACGATTTGGTAATGCACTTTCGGGCACAAAATCAATTTGGTGCTCAATCCCCCTCAATGGTGGTATTCCTTGAGCTAGCTCCTCCGGAAATATATCATCAAACTCCTGCAAAAGGGAAACAACAATGCTCGGAAGATTTCCGGCTATATCACTTGTGTTAAAGAGAATCTCTTTGTAAAGAATCAACACAAGTGTATCATGTGTGTGCAGCAATTGTTTCATGTCACTCTTTTGGACCATATATATTTTCTTTTTGGTCTCTTTCCTCTCATTTTCTTTTTCCTCATTTTTCTTTTGTATGGCTATCTCAATTTTTTTATCACTTTTGTTTTTAGCCATTTCATTTTTCTTTTCAAAGGCCATCTCACTTTTTAATTCACTCTTTTTTTCGGCTTCATCTCTCTTCTTTTTTTTCAATTGGTCCTCCAACACTTGTTTTGGGGATAAAGGAAGTAAAACAATGGGTTCTTTCTTGAGTACAAAAGAATATTTATTTCTAAACCCATCATGTGTTAGTTTCCTATCATATTGCCATGGTCTTCCTAACAAAATATGACAAGCATGCATTGGTACCACATCACACAATACCTCATCAACATACTTTCCAATCGAAAACGCAACCAAAACTTGTTTGTTCACCTTCAGTTCAGCACAGTCGTTCAACCACTGTAGCCTATATGGTTGAGGATGTTTCAAAGTAGGCAAGCTCAATTTTTCAACCATCTCAAGACTAGCAACATTGGTACAACTTCCTCCATCTATAATAACGTTGCAAACTTTGCCACTGATAAAACATCTAGTATGGAACAAGTTTTCCCGCTGATTCGTCTCCTCTTCTTTGACTTGGGCACTCATGATACGCCTAGTCACTAATGCCTCACCCACAACTGCTTCATATCCCTCATCAGGATCCTCTAATGCAGGCATCTCATCTTCATCCTCTCCATCATCTCCTTCACTATGAGATTCAAACTCCCCATAATTATTCAACACCATCACCTTTTTATTGGGACATTGGCTAGCAATATGTCCAATTCCTTGACACCTAAAACATTTAATATCTCTAGAACGATTAATAGGAGTTTCATCTTTACCTTGCATTCCCTACTTAGGCGCCTCCTGTTTAATGTCAACTTTGGGCTTGACCACTACCTTTCTTTCTTCACGTTTAACAACGTTGGAACGCCAAGGTGTTGATGTATTCCCAGTTTGTGTGGTACGACCAACTCCTCTCCTCTTGAGTTGTTGTTCCACTTTTATCACCATTTGCACCATTTCATCTAGATCCAAGTAATGTCTAAGCTCCACTTGGTCTTGAATTTCCCTGTTCAAACCACACAGAAACGAGCCATGGTAGCCTCATTATCCTCATCTATGTTTGCTCTAATCATGACTACTTCCAATTCTTTATATTAGTCCTCAACACTCTTCACACCTTGTCTCAAAGTTTGTAACTTCTTAAACATTTCTCTATTGTAGTGATTTGGTACAAACCTTTTCCTCATTACGCTTTTCATCTCCGCCCAAGTTTCTATAGGTCTCTCATTGCATCTTCTCTTAGTGGTCACTAATTGATCCCACCAAATAAGTGCATAATCAACAAATTCGACCACGGCCAACCTAACCTTCTTTTGTTCGGAATAATGGTGACAATCAAACACAAATTCAACTCGCTTTTCCCATTCTAAATAAGCCTCTGGATCCGACTTACCATGGAACGACGGAATTTTCATCTTAATGCTGCCTATGTTATTATCTTCCTTATTCCCATCATCGTACCTACCACGTAAGGCTTCTCTTCTTCCCCTACAAAATCCTTTACCTCTTCCGCTTCTACCCCAATTCTCGTTTTGGCTCTCCTCTTCTCCTTCCAAATCATAATCATTCTCTTCTTCATCCACTCTACCCAAACCTTTAGGCTTAGATTTATTTTCACTCGTACTAACTTCAAGCCTATCCAACCTCTCATATAAAGGATCCAACTCGGCCCTCAACATTCTACTAAAATGCCCAAATAACGCCTCCATTTGAACCTTAGATAACCCTTGGTTCGAACTCTCTCCTACTTCGCTCTCCATTTTAATTTCAGATTTTGTACCTGCAATAAAATGTTAGTAGAAATAAAAGATTTTCCTCACCCAAATTCTCACGATCACTCCAAAGAAATAACACTCGCACTCAAATGTTTTTTCACTAGAATTTGATAGTTCTCTCAAAGGTGTACTCAATCTTTATATATATATATATATATATATATATATATTTTATCAAACTAACAAGATTCAACTTGTGAACACTTGCAACTGTTTCACATGGATTGCACAAAAACAAGAACGACAGAATAACACATAACAAATTTTTGTTTTTGTTTTTGGTAGATATGACAATAGAAATAAAAGGATACCACAGATCTGAAAACAGAATGAAATTTGAGACAGATCTGAAAAATAACAACAACGATACTTACTTGATTTCAATGAGCCAAAGCTCTGATACCAAATGATACGAATCCTCGTACAAATGAAAGGCAAGCACGAATATATAAATCGCACCCTCAATTCAATAACAAACAAGGAACGATTATGTTGTCCCGATCTTTTGAAACAAGTAACGATTTTGTGATATTCACCTCTAAGCGATTATAACTTAGCAACAAATATCAACGATAAAACAATTGAATTTCAAACGAACCTTCAAAGAACTTGTTTTGACAATCCGTGCGAAGAACAATCGACAAACGCCACAAAGATGAAAATCTTTGATAAGTTTGATTTGGTTTCTTCTTGTGAAGAACAAAGCTAAAAGCTTTGAAAATTGAGAGAACTCAATGTATTTGATATCAATCTTCAATTATCTCGTTTTTGGTCATTACAATGCATTATATAATTAATAAAACCCATAAAAAGTAGTGTAGAAAGCATTAAAGAAGATAACTACCAACTTTGACACGGAAGTTGACAATAAACCGCGGGTGCGCTGCATACTGGACCGCTGGTGTGGTGTGGCTTCGGCTAAGTTCGAATAAAAGGACCACGGGTGCGGTCATTGTAGGAGCGCGGGTGCGCTTGCCGTCCGCGGGTGCGATCCTTGCTTGACCGCGGGTGCGGTATAGCTTCGGCAATATTCTCTTAAATTTGATTATCATGGACCGCGAGTGCAGTCCCTGAACTGGCGCGGGTGCGCTCCACCTTCGGCAATTGCACTTGAATAACATTCCAAAAACCTCCAATATTATTCTCATGATTCCCAACCTCCTCTAATTTAGACATCCAACTTGTAGGACTTCCTTGAAAGTTCATCATGAATCCTTGAAGTGCATCTTTAAACTTCTTGCTTTGTCCCCTCGTTATAGGTCCTTCAGGCAACTCCAACGACTCCCATGCTTTCTTTGGTGCTTGATCAACCACATTTGCATCAATAATCAGCTCGGAAAGCTTCCAATGTGCAGAAAATCAGAAAACCCCAAATTTCGGTAGAACCCTAGCTCTCAATCGCTCGGACTTAACGTGACTTAGATGGATAATGGAGGCTATAATGTTGGAGATGGAGATTTGTGGAAAGATAAGGCATCTTCGTGGAAAACTTGAGGATATTTTAGGAACAAAATGTTGATTTTTGATCAAGGAAGAAGTGTTTACTCTGAAAGAATTTAAAACAAATGGGCATCGGCGAGATGAAAATCTAGTGCAGGGACGCTATACCCACTGTATTCGAATCTCAATTGGCATTGCGAGCACATGGACACTGCAAAGTTAGAGAGAGAGTGCTAAAAACACTATCTTATTGCTGCAACAACCTTGCATGATACAAATTTATTCCATTTATTCAATTTGAAGACATGCGAGTTCCATTAATAAAAAAAAATGGAAAATGAAAAAAAAAGTAAAAATCAAAACTAAAATAATTGAAAGAATATAACAATTTGGGTTACCTTCCAAAAATATATATTTTTTAAAGTCATCATCCGGAATATCCATGTTCTCCTTAGTTTGGTTGATCCAATGGAACTTTCTCCACGTTCTTCACTTCATACCCATACTTGTGCTTCACGCTCTATACATTGACTTGGAAGGTTCTTCCGTCATTGCACAACAATTTCAACTTAAGAGCGGACATTTTCCACTATAAACATTCCTGGCCGCCTAGAGTTCAATTTTTCAAAAAACAGAATCACATGCGATAATTGAATAAGAGCGCTTGTTGTCCCAACTAAAACTTTCTTCTTAATATGTTCTTTTCACGCCATTTCTTTGTATGTTCCTTGTAAATCTTGGCATTATCATAAGCATCAATGTGGAACTCTTCCATCTCATTCAGCTGCAAAAGTCGTTCTTTTCCAGAAGCCTCAAAATCTAACTTCTTCACTGCCAAGTATGCTCGATGCTCCAAATCCAGTGATAAATGGCACACATTTCAAAAACCAGCCAGTAAAGGGACATTACACTAGGATTTTTAAATGCACTTTTGTATGCCCATAGCACATCATCTAGCTTGGTTGCTCAATCTTTCCGGTTAGTTTTGATAGTCTTCTCCAGAACTTTCTTGATTTCCCAGTTGGATATTTCATATTTTTCATTGGATTTTTGACGATATCCAAGTTCCACTTTGTGCCTCACATCATATTTAGCCAAGAGAGTTAAAAAATTTATTGTTTAAATGTGTCCCTTCATTACTCAAAATTGCTTTTGGAGTTCCAAACCTATTGAGGATATTCTTGTGCAAAAACATAACTACAACACGAGTTTCTTTAGTAATGGTGACAATATTTTTCCCCCATTTTGACACATAATTAACAGTAATAAAATATAATATTGACCAAAGAGACTGTAAATGGTCCTATAAAATCAGTACTCAGATATAAAAAAAGTTCTATCTCAAAAATATTTGTCACTGGTAATTCTTGGCGTCTAAAAATATTACCTACTATTGACATCTATCACATGATTTCTCTAAATTATATCGATCATTAAACAAATTAGGCCAATAAGAATATATTTAAATACAATGGGAGCCGTTCTTGATGCTCCAAAGTGCCCACCATAAGGTGCAGAATGAAATTGCTCAAGAATTTCTTTGGATTCATCTTCCGTCACACGTCTTCTATCAGAGCACTTCTTAAAATGTTTGTATCATCCCACAGGTAAAACTTTGAATCGTGAAAGAACTTATTTTGTTTTATGGTGATTAGGGTCTGGAGGTCAAACGCCAAAAGAAATAAAATTACCAATATCAACAAACCAATGGAGTTTAGAGGTTGCCTCAAAGAGATGTTTATCTAGAAATTTTTCCTTGATGATCCCATATTTCGTTTAGCCCTCCAAGTCTAGTCGATATAAATGATCCGCCACTAAAGTTTCATTGCCTTTCTTGTCTCTAATCTAAAATTCAAACTATTGTAGCATCAATATCCACCTAATCAACCTAGTATTTGCATCTTTCTTGTCAAGCAAGTAATGAATAGCTACATAGACAGTATAAACGATTAACTTTAAGCCAATTAGGTAAGACGAGAATTTGTCGAATGAATACACCACAGCCAACATCTCTTTTTCTGCAGTGGTATAATTTTGTCGTGCTTTATTAGAGTTTGACTGACATAGTAGTTTGGTCGAAACATTTTAGATCTCATTTGGCTGAAGATTGCTCTAATTACGTAATCAATAGCATCACAAATAACTTCAAAGGGATCTTTCAAATTAGGTACAGCCATGATAAGTGCTGAGATCAGTGCTTCCTTGATCTTGTTAAAAGCCTGTATACACATGTCATCAAAAATAAAAGTAGAATCCTTTTATATTAAATTGCACAAGAGTTTACTGATTGTAGAAAAAATCTCAAAGAAAGCGGCAATAAAACCCAACATATATACTATAAAGCTTATGATGGTTTCATGTTATCTAGTGGTGGAATATTTTCAGTTGCAATCACTTTGACTCTATCTACTTCAAAGCCCTTGGATGACACCTTATGTCCAAGCGCAATAACTTTTTGAACCATAAATTGGCATTTCTTCTGGTTAAGAACTAAGTTTTTCATTGAAAACTCTGTAAAACAAGAGAAATATTATGCAAAAAATGATCAAAAGAAGAGTCAAATAACGAAACTTTGTCCATGAATACTTGTAAGGTCTAAAAATTCAAACGACGTAACCTGACTGACTGCATGAAAATTTAGGATATTATTAAAAATGCTTGATTAAATGTTTTAAATGCATTAAGTGCATGTTTATGACATGATTACATGTTCTACTGTATTATTTACTTGATTGCATGCACTAGGGCTTTTTGCAGTCTTTGATGCTCGAACGAGGAATGGAGACCACATACAGTCTAAGAAAAATATTTTTATTAAATAATTATTTTAAATTATTTAATATATGGTGTATTTATTAATTAATTCTCGAAAATGGGTACTTTATGATATTTTACACGTCGAGCCATATTGTATCGGTAGTCGATTTTTAGCAAAATGGAGGACTTTTTAGTGCTCAGGTAATATTTTCAAAAACGTACCAAAACGAAACATTTTACATGCTTGTTAGTGAGCCCAATAGGCTTGTTTTAGTAGGATTATGGGCCAAGACCTCTACCTTTTAATATTTTAAAACCTAGGCCCATTATCCATCACCATTCCATTTTATTTCTCCCCCAAGCCCTAGCCTCCCAACTCCCTCTCGGCCGCACACTCACACACGCACACCAGCAACTATTTGTCTCGTTTTCAAGGAGAATTGAGTAGGTTCATCATCTCGTCCCTCCAGTGTTCATCTCTCACTCTGTTGGTTTGATTTTTCGAGCGTTTAATCGAAAAAAAACGTCCTATACCTTCGTTTTCTCATCATTCACACCAATATATGTTTATGTGTTTTGTGCATGATATGTGTCCGAACTAGTGATATATGCACGTATGGATCAACTTTTCATCGCAAACATCTCATATTATTCTATGCATCTCACATTTTTTTGACATGGGTGAAAGGCTGCCAGGTTTGATGGTTAGGGGACAATCTACATGAGTTTTAGAGAGGGTTTAAATGATAAGATCAGATCAGGAACAAGTCCTTGTAGGTGGCCAATCGGATCTCCACGTTTTGGCTCGGTTTTGGTTCGAACTGGCTTAGCGGTTGGGGCGGCTGTGTACAGGTTGTTCTAGAACATGGTTCAAGCCCTGTTGGGTCTGCGTTGGGGACCTAGATGGTCGGTGCATGGTTGGAACCGGTACCTGGGTAGATTGTGAGCTTAGGAGTGAAAAGTGGTCGCATTTTTGGTTTGTTCGGGTGGCCGCGTACGTTCGGATGCATGGGTCGGAGGGCCATAGTTAAGTCAGTCTAGAAGGGTCCAGTTTTGGTCTAGGAAGGTCTGGTTTGGGTCTGGTCCGAGCTGGTTTGGTGTAGAGTTGAGTTTTTGGCTTGAACATGTAGTAAGGGTTTCGGGTTGTTGGTGAAAAAAAATTCCAGCGACTTTCAAGGCATTTTCAAGGGTCTTATATGGTGTGGACATGGTTATTTTAGGCTTAGTTAGGTGTAATTAAGTCACGGTTTAAGTTTCAAAAAGTTTGGTTGAGTTTCGGAAAATGTATACGTATATGATGGCATGATTTGAATATGAATTTGTTTATGTCCATGCTTTTGAAGATCATGAAGGTTATTTTAAATACAGTATTTATCATTGTAGCTTGATATGTATATGTACTTTGTTATGCAGTTATGCTGTATTGAGTCTTTAGACTCACCAGGTGTGATTGGTGAATGTGAGAATGTCGTTGAGGAGATTGAAGGTGCTGAGGATTGAGTAGACTGAGCTGGTGGCGCATTGGAAGCCCGAGGACCTTACGTTTCTTCCGAAAATTTCTATTTTATGAGGATTATGGTTAAAACAGGGTTTTAAAACATTCATGATTTTTATGCTTGAGGATTGGTAGATTTTTAACAATATGTTAATGTTTTATTTTAAACAGTATACGTTTTTGTCGATCACATTTTTAAGATTTGAACTGCAGTCGATTTTATACAGGTGTTGTAAACGAAATTTCGCAGTTTGACAAATTAAGCGTGAAGAGATTGAACAAATGATAAAGAAAACTGAAGGTAACTGAACTGAAGATTCGAAAATTGATAGTTGCCTAAACCGAAGATTAAGCATATATAATTCTAGGCAACTGAACTATTGTCAACTGATCAGTTTCACTACAATCAGTTGAGAATGATTAGTTAATCCTAACGACTAAAGAAGTCAACTGATTTTATCAGCTTTACACGTCATTAGTTAAGGATGTAGCCAACAACCGACAGTTTGTACAGAAGCAGTGGGAAAGCTGCATTTCAGAAAAGATATAGTGTACAACTGTCAGAAGAATGTTGACATGGCCATACAACGGATATAAAGATTAAAATACATTCATTGTTACCATTGGAATCAAAGCCTATAAATAACCTAGAAGATCAGCTGAGAAAGATACGAAAAGAGTAACACAACACATACGAAGTTAACTGATTCATCCGATTATCAAGTTTTTCAGAACTCTTCTCATATTCTTTCAAAGCTCAGTTTTACAAAAGCTCACATTTATCATACATATCAATAGCTTATAGTCTATACTTTGAGCTTCAAGCACAAACATTCTTTGTTGTTTTATTCGATCTTTGTAAGATCAGTTGTGCTTAGAAATTACATCAGTTGAGTACTGATACAAATTGTAGTGATACTAAGAGTTTCAGTTTTGATATTGTTAAGTCCAAATTGAAGTGGGTTTGTACAAATCATTGTATAGATCAAAGCTTTTTAGTGAATATCCTATCATCGTGATAGAGGGGGTCACGTAGGAGTGTTTAAAATCTCCGAACATCCATAAATCTTGTGTTGCTTATTATCAGTTTTTATTCTATCTTTCTTTCAGTTATTTCCGCACTTTTATTAAGTTAACTGATTGACATTGACAACAAGATTCCCGAATTCAGTTTATCACTAAACTGATTCATCTATCGAAATGTGGTGAAAATTGTAAAGTGTTTATTCAACCCCTCGCCCATTCTAAACACTTTATCACACCCAACCAATCCTAACAAGTGGTATTAGAGCGGTTGAATCTTGTTTCTGAATATTTCGTACCTACAAATCTGATTACCATGTCTTCCTTCAACAAAATTCCAAGGTTTTCAAGAGAGGAATTTGATGATTGGAAGATTAGAATGCTGGCTCACTTAGCTGCACAAGATGATGACATGTGGTACGTTATCACTGACAGACCCATGAAAATATTAAAAGAAAATACTGTTGTGGCCATAACTGATGGTGCTCCACATCGTATTGAAAAGTCTAGAGAAGAATGGACAGTAGAAGACAAAATAAAAGCCAATTTGGACAATGTGGCTAAAGACATTTTGTACAAGACGCTGGATAAAATCACTTTCAGCAAGATAAAGATGTGCAAAACTGCAAAAGAGATATGCGAGAAGTTGATTCAGCTCTGCGAATGAAATGAGCAAATCAAAGAAAATAAACTCTCAGTTGCTATTCAAAAGTTTGATAATATTAATATGAAGACTGGAGAGTCTATGAACGAATACGATGAAAGAGTCATCACTATTATAAATGAACTGAATCCACTTGGAAAAGTGTATTCAAACAAAGAAGTTGCACTAAAGAAGGTCCGAGGTCTTCCTAAGGAATGAGATGTCAAGACCATGGCTATGAGAGAATCTAAGGACCTAAACAAGGTTGAACTACATGATCTGTTTTCTGATCTCAAAGCCTATGAGTTTGAACTGAAAACAAGAGAAGGAGAGAATTCTACACCACATATCACAACTGCTCTTAGTGCTCACAAACTGGAACCAACCAGTTCAGTTGAGAAAACTGCTGATCAGTTGAGTAATGACACAATGTCTTTATTTGTGAAGAAATTCAGAAAATTCATGAGAAGAAACCAAGGTTCTTTCCAACAAAATTATCAGAGGAATAACTCGAAGGAAGAACCAAACTCTTGCTTCAACTGTGGAAAGCGAGGTCACTTCATTGCTGACTGTCCAAAACCTAAGAAGGACAATAAAAGTTCAACTAATAAAAAAGAAATCACTTGAATACAAAAGAAGAGACATGAATGTGATCATTCAAGAAGAAACATGAAATCCTGCTTGCTGAGGAAATAAAATCTAAATGGGTAGAGACTGACAGTGAAAATTAGAGCCAGAGAGCTTCAGCAGCTCTGGTGATGATGAAGAAAAGGTTAAGTGCTTAATGGCAAATGATGCAGAACGGAAATCAACAAGTGAACATGTATTTGACTTCAACTCTACTGATTTTTCACGAGAAAAACTTGTTACCACTTTGCATGACATGGTGAATGAGTATCACAAACTTGCTCGCTCATTTGAAAAAGACAAAGTTGAGCAAATTGATCCCAAGGACAATAAAACGGAAACTGGTGAGTCAGTTGAACAGTTGAGTCTCAAAAGGGAGATTGCAAAGCAAAAAACTGAAATGATCGAGAGTCAATCCTTGATTCACCAGTTGAAAAATGAGATTTCAAAACAAACTAACTTGTTTCAGGCTTGGAATAAGTCATCAGTCACTCTGACTGAAATGCAGAGTTTGCAAAAATCAGTTGATGATAAAACTGGTTTAGCTTCAATAGCATCATTAAAACCTCTGCCGGTGATACTATACCAAAGTTGAATGAACAAAAGGGAAATATATTAACTTTGTGAAATCAACAGTGGTACAAGAAATTTTTGAACCGAGTAAACATACCATCCAACTGATTGAACATAAGGACAAAGCTAAGCGGTTTGGAATTGGATATAGCCCGAAGAGTTCAACTGATTCGAAAAGTTGGTCACCTAAAAAGTACGGCTACAAAAATCTTAACTCTGAGAATGGCTACTACAATTACTATAATTTTAAGACAGTTCAAAAGCGATATCGGGTGAACAAGCAGTTGAAAAGGGTTAACAATCATATTGTTTCATCCACACACCACACACCTAACACACACAAGTCCGGGAAAATAAATTGGAACACAGCAACTGAAATGTCACTTAGACTGATCCAAGTCTGGGTTCCTAAAAGACTAATCAGTGTAAGACCCAAATAGATGTGTGTACCAAGATCATATATTGTGTGTGATTGCAGGTAACGGGTACAACAAAAGAATCAATTTGGTATTTGGATAGCGGTTGCTCACGACATATGACAGGGGATGCTGAATTGCTATCCCAACTGATCAAATACACTGGTCCAAACATAAGTTTTGGAGACAACTATAAAGGTAGAACTGTGTGTAAGGATAAGTTTATCCATGGTAACATTATTATTAAAGATTTCTTACTGGTTGATAATTTGAAGTATAACTTCATTAGCATCAGTCAGTTATGCGACAATAATTTCTCAGTCAAGTTCAACAAATACAAGTGCACAGTTAAGAACTCCACTGATGAAATCATTATAACTGGCAATCATTGTGGCAACACTTACAAATTCGGTTGGACTAATCAATCTAATGCTCCAGTATGTTTTATAGCTTCAAAATCTTCTAAAAACTGGTTGTAGCATAAAAGGTTGAACCACTTAAACTTTAAATCTATTGCTCATCTGAGTAACCATGATCTTGTAACTGGTCTACTTAAAATAGATTTTTTAAAAGAAAAAATTTGTTCAGCATGTCAGTTTGGTAAACAAGTAAGATCTTCATTTAAAAAAAGGGTATTAAATCCTCCTCCAGATGCTTAGAACAGTTGAATATGGATCTTTTTGGTCCAATATCAGTCATGACTTTAGGAGGATTGAATACACATTGGTAATCGTTGATGATTTTTCAAGATTTACTTGGGTTATCTTTCTTAAATCGAAAGACCAAACTGATGCACAACTGATTAAATTTTTCAAACAATTATTAAATGAAAAATCAGTTGGTATAGACAGAATAAGATCTGATCAAGGGACTGAATTTTTAAATCAAAATCTTTCACAATTTTTGGAAAATACTGGAATTAAGCATGAGCTCTCAGAAACAAGAACTTCTCAGCAAAATGGTGTAGATGATAGAAGAAATCGATCTATTAAAGAAGCTGCTAGAACAATGCTTGTTGATTTCGGTATTTCTCAAATATTTTGGGCAGAAGCAAAAAACACTGCATGTTACGCTCAGAACAGATCAATGATTCACAAAAATCATTTGAAAACACAATATGAGATCTGTCATGGACATAAAAATGTGGTGTCTTATTTCATAATATTTGGCTGCAGATGTTTTATTCATGATCATGGCAAAAATTATTTGAAAGATTTTGATGCAAAATCTGCAGAGGAAAATATTTTTGGGTTATACATCAGTTAGTAAAGCTTATAAAGTCTTTAATAAATGTACTTTGAATGTAGAAGAATCAATTCATATTGTGTTTGATGAATCGGGACTAACTGATAAGACAACTGATCCAATTGAGCTAGTTGATCGCTTTACATATATAAATTTGGAGGATGATAGTGAAGAAGAAGTTCATATCAATCGAAATCTCCTTCAAACACCAGAACTAGAGATATTGGGTCAATCAGTTGAACAAGAAATTGTTCCTGATTATCAGTTAGTGGAGCGAAATGATGAAATTTAAATACCAACTGAAGCAGCAGCAACTGGTACCAGAATTGCTTTGCCAAGACCTTTATGTCCAGGAGGTCTTGGGTTCGAATCATGGGAAGGTAAAAGCTCCAGTGCCTGGGCTGGAGAAGTCCTATGAGTAATGGCGCATGGGTAAGCCCGTGAGGGAAAAGGCCCCAGTGGGAACCCAAGACGGGAAAAGGCTGCCGAGGGAGCCCAAGATCGGGATATCCCATGGTCGTTACAAAAAGACACCTTTTTTGTAACAATCATGGGCCATTAGGCTGAACCAATATTTGTCTCGACCCATACCCATGCACCACTACTAGTCATGGGTCGTTAGGATGGTCCAGCACGGGCCTCGGCCCATGCCCATGCACCGTCACTCATAGAATATCCCACCCCTGGATTGTGGTTTCTTTCGCCTCCCCCAACACTTGAACCCATGACCTCAAGGCATAAATACTTAGATTCTTAAAGTGTTGGTACCTGTTAATGCATGAAATCGAGGATTTAAATTAAATGATGTGTTGTTCTATTTTTATGCATTAAATGCATAATTATTGCATGATAAGATTATTGTCATGATTATTTTAAAAGTTCATGCATTAGGGTTTCTAGATGTATTTCGCCTTCGATCGAGGAACGGAGACCAGATAATTAACAGGAAAATTATTTTAATTACATGTTTAATTTTTATTTATTAATATAAGGTGTTTTAAGTTTATTTTCAAGAACTGGGCTTTGTTGGGTATTTTTACCCGCCGGAACATATTTTTAGTCGGTACGTAAATTTTATCGAATCGGTAGACTTTTTGAGGGCTCGGACAATATTTTTAAAAACTAACCAAAACGAAATATTTTTTGGGTGTGTGTCTTGATGGGTCTATTTTTAAGCTTAATGGACCCAAAAACCTTTTAATCCTCTTTAAATCAAAGTTAGGGCCCATTAGCATTTTTATTATCTATTTAATAATACCCTAAACATTCCCTAAACCTAAACCTAACTATAGAAGCCGCCCACCCTCAATCTCCAGCAGCATTTCATGTGAGGAAACTTCAACAGCTTCAAGCTTTCGAAATCCTTCAAGCAAGCTCCCTTCCCCCCTCTTTCGGTGCCTCCCCGACGCGCAAATCTCATCGTTTTCGTTCAAAAAACATCAAGGCATGCCACATATTTTTATTGCTGCATCATATACGCTATATACATGTTGTACTGTGTTTATTTGTTTGTGGAATTCTCGATGCAACGCATATCATGTAAACCCTCGGTTTCTGCTTAAATACATGCATCCTTTTGTTCTCTACTCATGTTTCTTCATGTTGTTGTGCAAGGGGTTGTTGGCTGCTATTGCTAGGGTGCCGAGACATGTCATGGTTTAAGGGAAATAGTGCTGGAGTCAAGGCTTGAGGAGGGTCGATGTAGATCGAGAGTGGTGTCCAAGTAATGGCTCGGTTTTGGGGAGATCGCGTGCAAGGGTCGGGCCAGATGCAAGGACCGATCCAAGCCATGGACCAGACCCTGGTGGGTCTGAGACAAGGCCTGGAAGGGTTCGACACATGCTGGAATCAACCCCAAGCACGATCGATCGAGTGGGAAAAAGATTGGCCGCGGGTGATACACCTTCGGCGTCTAGCAATTGTAGGCTTAGTGCAGCGTCCATGGGGTT
The DNA here is from genome assembly GCF_025594145.1 of Primulina tabacum. NCBI lineage: Eukaryota > Viridiplantae > Streptophyta > Magnoliopsida > Lamiales > Gesneriaceae > Primulina > Primulina tabacum. The sequence continues at coordinate 20,095,279 of NC_134564.1, forward strand.
GGAGCCGTGAGTCTTATAGGTCTAGGAGGGTGATAAGGTGGGCTAGGAGGAATTGATGGGTGACTGGTACCGTTAGGTGAAAGCTAGGATCGAATTATGAAGCATTGGGTGCGCTAGGGTTCGCTCTTGTCACTTGTTGAGAATTCCAGCGGCTGTCGGTTTTAATTTGGAGGTCTTAAGGGGTCTGGAATGATTAATTTGAGGGCTGGTCTAGTAGATTTAATATACGACTTGAGTTGGAAAAAATTTGGTTAAGATTCGGGTTGATTCGTTTTAAAACATGGTTTTAAAACGAATCGATTAGGTTTTGTAACGGGCTCGATTTTACGTCTAAGAAATAATTTTAAGTTTGTTTTGGGATGATTTAAGTATTTTGGTAAGTTTCAGGTCGAAATTTAGAGGCTCGGGGGTAAAATGGTCATTTTGGGTTTCCAGGGGCAAAATGGTCATTTTGCACCCGGGTGAGTTTTTGGCCGTGGGAGCGCCCTGAGCACAAATTTATTATGTTTTTAAAATTTTATGCATCGTGATCACGATTTTTATGAATTTATGAAATATACGTTGCATGCTTGATTTTAAGAAAATTTACGCATGTGCATGATTTGATAAGTGATGAAAATGATGACGTTTTGAAGGATAAGAATTAGTTGTGGCTATTGAAGTATATGTAAATGCTTAAGACGTATATGTAAATGATGATGATGAGGCCTAGGCACAGTGGATGGGTAACACTGTCACTTATGTCCAACAGCCGCCGCGTACCGCGGTTCTATGTATGATGGATCCGTCGTAAATGATGAATGATGTACGACAGTCACAACTAATGAACTAAATTGACCAATGATGAATGAAGATAATGATGAACTATGAGTGATGTTATTGATGAGCTGTTTTGACATGTAATGATTTAATGATTTCATATGGTACGTTTGCATTTACGCTTTTTAAATGCATGAAAGGTATGTTGATTACAGTATATTTTCACTGTTGTGTGCTATGTATATTGTTAGTCTTGGTACAGGTGTATTGAGTATTTAGACTCACTATGCGTGTGTGATGCAGGTGACCATGTTTATGAGGGGACTGGAGGTGCAGAACTCTGAGTCGGAGGACTAGATGTGCGTGCACGACCCGAGGACCACATTTCTTCCGCACATGATGTTTTTATGAGTTTTGAGAGGGCGTATTTTTATACACTGTTTTTTATACGCTATTGATTTTTAGGGTTTTTTTTACTCGTTTATGTTTACGCACATTCTGTTGGATGAACTTTGCCATTTTAAACTGCTCTATTTTTACTATAAAAAAATTACGATTATTTTTAAACGATATATTTTTCAGTAGATATGCATGCATGTAAAATATTTAGTTGGGATTTTCGAAAATTTCCGCATTTTAAATAAGTAGATGTTTCAGTTGGTATCAGAGCCGGTCACCGGCATGGAACACCAGGAAATAATTGCTATGCGGAGCAAATTGCTACGTGCATGGAAGCCACCTCTTGAACCTGTAGGAGCCACCTCTAGATTCTCAGCGCTGGTGGATCGAGTGGTCAGGCCGCGATGAGGACGTCACGTTCTGAAGGAGGGGTGATTGTGATACTCTTGTCCCACATCTTAAAATTAAATATTTCAAATGAGTTTATAATGGCTTACAGTGGACTTCTATAGCAATTTGGGTTAAATCATTTTCGTAAAAGTGAGGATGAATACGAAGTAGTTGCTACAGGGGCCCATTGTACAGTCAAGCAGGCTCAGGCTTGAGCTCGGGGCGTGACAGAATGGTATCAGAGCCGGTCACCGGCATAGAACACCGAGAAATAAGTGCTATGCGGGGAAAAGTGCTACGCGTATGGGAGTCACCTCTGAACCTGCGGGGCAAAGTGCTAAATGACGGGAGCCACCTCTTGAACCTGTAGGAGCCACCTCTAGATTCTCGGAGTTGGTGGATCGAGTGGTCAGGCCGCGATGAGGACGTTGCATTCTGAAAGAATGGTGATTGTGATAGCCTTGTCCCACATCTTAAAAATTAAAGATTTAAAATGATTTTATAATGGGGTGCAATGGAATTTTATAGCAACTTTGGTTAATCATTTTCGTAAAGTGAGGACGAATACGAAGTAGTTGCTATAGGGGCCTATTGTGCAGTCACGCAAGATGCGGGCCTAGGCTCGGGCCGTGACATTTTCAGTTAGTATCAGTTAGGATGCAAAAATAATTAAAGCAGTAAAGAATAGACAAACATTGACTGAAATAAACCTTTATTGATTATAACGACTTGCTATTAAATTGTTTATTTCAATCTCTATTGCGTCTAGCCAAGAGTTTATCCATGCGGATAACTTGCCGGTGGCAGATTTCGTGAACTCATCTGAAAAAGCAATCTTCTTCAGAATCTTCTGCTCCTTGAGAAGCATTAGATGGTAGACACCTTCGTCCGTGAAGATATCTGAAGCTTCAGCAACGCCAAGACGCCACATATATTTAGTTTCAGTTGTCACTCGCTCTCTAGTGACAACCAGTTCTTGCTCTCGGGAGGACTGCAGCTCCTGGATTTTTGTCCAGGTTGACAATGTATTTTCAAAGACAAGGTCTTCAATCTTCAGCTTTTGAGCAGCTTCAATGGATAACTTAAACTCCTCAGCCAAATCTGGTTGTTGTGAACTACCTATTGCGTCCATTTGTTGTTGCTTTATTTTTTACTATTTTCTGAAATAATCAATTGATATTGTGACTAATCACTTCATTCTTATTTTTAGATAAGCTTCGAGTCATCTGAAGAGAAACTTGTTATCTCCGGAGATTTAGCTTCAAAGGATAATAATTTCTTATATTTATGCGATATGTTCAAGGAAAAATTGTTGACTTAACTTTATATTATTTACATTATTTTATGTCAGTCAATATTGTTAGTCAATTGGTTTTCAGTTAGCTTGCAAAGAGAACATATCAGTAAAACTGATGAGCAACAATGAACTAAAATTGATATTTTATTGATAATATCTCTCTGCTATTACACGATTTAATTCCATTTCTATTACATCTAACCAAATGGATAACCAGCTGGACATTTCCTGTGAAAACAATTTTTTCCAGTATTCTATACTCTTTGCTGAGCATTAGGTCATACAGACCTTCATCAATTACTAGGTCGGAAGTGTGAATGACATTTAGACAACGCTTATATTAGATTTCAGTTGCCTTCTGATCATCTGTGACAACTAATCTATCTCTCTGGATAGTCTGCAGCTCATGAACCTTCGTCCAGGTGGACATTACTTTTTCAAAGACAAAGTCTTCGATATCCATCTTCCAAGTTTCCACGAATGAAAGCTTTCCTGAAGGATTATATTTCTTGGAACTTCTTGTTTTGTCCTTACTTTCTTTACTTATATGCATCTATTTAGGAGGAATATGGATATTAAATTGGTTAACTGATAAGACAATAGCCAGTTTATCTTCAACTGAATTGATTTAGTTTTCAACTGATCACTCAATTATTGACCTAAATGATCTTATCCATAAGTTGACTAGTTAGCAATTGAAATTCCATATTAAATGATGGGACTGATAAGATTAAGCACTTATATATGTCTTTCATCGAATAGTAACTGAACACGTGGCCTCATGTAGTCTAAGCACTTTCTATTCAAAATCACAGACATCGTACACGCGTTTTTGACTCAGTTAATCTTGGACTGACACGTATCCGAAAGTTCGAACAGTCAATAACATAAGAAATGAATCCGCTTCATTTAAGTTGCTTTATGAGCACTTCAACTTACAAAGCAAATCAAACCACCAAATCTTTTTCTCTTATGCAGATCCTCCAACAACTCAGAAATGGCAAGCCAAATTCCCGCTTACATTCTTAATGCTATGGCAATTGATTTTGATTCAGTCCTCTCTGTTAAGGATGAATCCATTCGAAGTGTCTTTCTGAAGCTGGAAGCAGCTGGATTGAAGAAGTTTCTTGGGTCATCTACTCAGGAAATCTACTCTAAAGAGATTCAAGACTTCTACGACAACGGATACATCACTGCTTAAGGGAAATCACAGCCACTGTCAGCAATAAGTTGTTGGTTTTAGATGAAGAATCATTCAACATCTTTTTCCAACTGCCTTCAAATGGTCTTTCTCAATTCTCTGAAATGAAATTTGCTGATGTTGAGAAGATGCTAACACTTTTATCTGCTGATGGGAAGAAGACAAAAGTTTTTGATCCCAAAAAGGAGCTCAAGTATGAATATCAGTTGTTGACGGACATAGTTGCCAAGGGTGTTCTGGCTAAGGCAGGATTTTTTGCTATCCTCACCCTTGAGAAATTTCAAGTTATGTCTGCTGTGATAAATGGACGAAAACTGAACTGGTCGGCCATTATTTTCATCACTCTGAAAAATATGATTCAGTCGACAAAACAGTCCAAAGGCTATGCCGTGCCTATCAGCTCCCTCTTGAAGAGCAAAGGTTTGGCAGATGACTCGACTGAGAAGTCATCCAAATACAAGGTCTTCACTGCTAAGAATGTTCAGCCACCGAAGACAAAGCTGGAAATTTCTCCCAAGCAGTTTTTAAAAGTCAAAAAGGAGATTGGGACGTAGGCAGCACCCAAGTCAGTAAAGAAGGCCAATGACTTGGAAAAGTCAAAGAAGGCAATCTAAATGAAATTGATTGTCAGTGAAATTGAATCGGAGAAAACCGTTGCTACGAAAATCTTGAAAAAGCCAAGGACCTAGAAAACCAAGCCTATTGCAGCCATTCCAATTGAGAGACTGAAGCCAACTGGAGCTAAACAGCCCATAAGTACAATACCGATCAGGGCAGTTCCAGTTGCTCTCTCAACTGTTCCTCAGCAACCTCCTCCAACTGCTCCTTCAAAGAAGACTATCATCGAATCAGGTGATAAACAAAAACACATTGGAGTGAGAGCACCTCTGATCACTATCACCGGTCCAACAACACTACTTTTTGCAAGACCTAAGGGCTTGGTGATACGTGAGCAGGTGGATTCAACAGTTTCTGGATTGAGCATTACTCATGCCCTCTCTGACCCAAAAGGTAAGGGAAAGATGATTGAAGAGCCCAGACCAACAAACCTGATTTAGAATCATATTGACCTGATATGGGAAGAACTAAATGAGTTTTCTGAATCAAAGATGAAAGCGTACAATGAATATGTCAGATTCAGGACTGAAGTGTTTGCCAAGCGACTACAGAAGAAATCAGTTTTGGAAAAATTCATCGCTTTGAAAACAATAGTCCTCAAGGTAGTTAAATCGGCCTCAATTTCTCAAGCGCTGGAGAGGAGGAATTAACTTTTTAATCCGATGCGTGCCAAAAAGCTGGCTCAGTCATAGCTCAGCTACACAAGAACTATGATCCTACCTCTCCAACTGACTTCAATGACAAAGAAATTTTTGATAAGTTGGCCACGGATCTCATATCACTGGAGATGAAGATCAAAGATTGGGAAATGGGGCAAGAATTGATTATTCCAGCTAATTCCCAAAGTCCATCTTCAGAAGAGCAGGCTGAACCTTCGACTCATCAGCCTGGGCCATCCAAGGAAACAGTTGGTGAACATTCTGAGCAAGCAACTATTCTTTCTTCCAAGGATGCTCAGCCTTCATCTTCTCCTCTTCCATCTCCTCTAGCAGGTCTTCAACTTTACACCGATGCTGAGTTGTCACTGGCAAACGTTGATGAAGTAATACAACCAGTTGTCGTTGACATATAGCTGAATGCAAGAACTGATGAACTAGTTGAAGACATCATCAATACTAAACAAACAGCCTCAGAGGCTGTAATACCAGCAGTTGTAGAACCAGTTCATTTCTCTGCCAAAATTGAACAAGTGGTTGAAGCTGAAGCTGATATGGCTCAGTTGCACTCAGAACCATTTGAAGAAGTGCCAACTGAAGAGCCAACTGAAATGTCAGCCGTGAAACCAACTGAAGAGCCCACCAGCTCTACTGCTGCTCAGAATTCCACCCAATCTCAAGAACCTCAATAGGTGGTAGTTGAAGAAATTACTCAAGAAATGGCTAAAGCTATGACTGAATCACAAAATAGGGCCTTGGTCATTTTCAATGAAGAAGAGAGGGAGCAAGAACCAGAATCATCTGAAGCCTTGTCTCTTCAAATACCAATGGCTACTGATAATATAATAAAAGATATTCAGTCCAGTCTGCAAAATTTAATTTCAACCATCTCCGATAAGAAGTCAACACAATTATTGCATACTTGAAGATTGATTCCACAAAGGAGAATACCTTAAAGAGCCTACACCAGGTTACTAAGGATATCACTTCCTTATTTCTCCTATTGGATCAGTTGAAAAAGGACAGAGTGACGGTTCCAGCACTTTTTCAGACTCAAGACATGCTGATCAATAGAATGGATTTTATATAAACCAGCATGACCAAGAGATTGGATCTGATGCAGGAACAGATGATGAATGCTATATCTTTGTTCACCTCAGAAGTCCGTACACTATCCAGCATGGTTGATGAGTTTGACAAAAAGGGGGGAAGAACAACAACAGCTATCTAAAAAAAGATCCATTCAACCAACTGATCACAGACCAGCTGATAAAAGAGCAAAGAAATGTAGAAGTCCAGATCAGTTAGAAGACGACATCTTTATTCAGTTGAGAGTTTTGGCAGATTTTTCAGTCAGTTATTCCTTTATTCCTTCTATGAATCTGTACACTGAAAGAAGATTCTTTTATGCAGAAATTCTTTTATTCTTTCATTCTTTGTACGAATCTGTACATACAAAGAGTTATCAATAAAAGATTATTTTATCGACAAGAGTTTAGTTTTATCAGTTCATATATTCTAAGTTTTGTCAAACACTAAAAAAAGAGATATTGTTGTAAACGAAATTTTGGAGTTTGACAAATTAAGCGTGAAGAGGTTGAAAAACTGATCAAGAAAACTGAAGGTAACTGAACTTAAGATTCGTAAACTGATAGTTGCATAAACTGAAGATAAATGCATATATAATTCTAAGAAACTGAACTGAGCGAAACTAACTGAACTGTGTTGTCAACTGATCAGTTACACTACAATCAGTTGAGAATGATCAGTTAATCCTATCGGATAAAAAAGTCAACTGATTTTATTAGCTTTACACGTCATCAGTTAAGAATGTAGCCAACAACCGACAGTTTGTACAGAAGCAGTGGGAACGCCGCATTTCAGAAAAGATACAGTGTACGACTGTCAGAAGAATGTTGACATGGCCACAAATTGATATAAAAATTCAAATGCATTCATTGTTACTATTGGAATCAAAGCATGTAAATAACCGAGAAGATCAGCTGAGAAAGATAAGAAAAGAATAACACAACACATACGAAGTTAACCGAGTCATCCGATTATCAAGTTGTTCACCACTCTTCGCATATTTTTTCAAAGCTCAGTTTTACAAAGCTCACATTTATCATACATATCCATAGCTTTTAGGCTATACTTTGAGCTTCAAGCATAAACATTCTTTGTTGTTTTATTCGATCTTTGTAAGATCAGTTGTGCTTAGAAATTATATCAGTTGAGTCATGATACAAATTGTAGTGATACTAAGAGTTTCAGTTTTGGCATTGTAAGTCCAAACTGAAGTGGGTTTGTAAAAATCATTGTATAGATCAAACCCTTTTAGTGAATATCTACTCATCGTGATAGAAGGAGTGACGTAGCAGTGTTTGAAATCTTCGAACATCCACCAATCTTGTGTTGCTTATTATAAGTTTTTATTCTATCCGTCTTTCAGTTATTTCCGCACTTTTATTAAGCTAACTGATTGACTTTGACAACAAGATTCCTGAATTCAGTTTATCACTAAACTGATTCATCCATCGAAATGTGGTGAAAATTGTAAAGTGTTTATTCAACCCCTCCCCCCTTCTGAACACTTTATCACACCCAACCGATCCTAACAACAGGACTTGGTTTTACTTTATTGTATGTTTCGAATTTTATAATTTTTATGTGTATGTAATTTTGGTCAATGCTTGGGAAAATTTCATTAGTTTAGTAGCAGACATGTCAATAATTCCATAAATTCATCCACCATGTAAGAAAAAATAGTCATCATACACTTTTGAAAAGTAGTATGTGCATTATACAAACCAAAGGACATCCTCCTAAATGCATATGTACCATAGGGGCAGGTGAAAGTCATCTTCTCTTGATCTTATGATCGTATGGCGATTTGATTGTACCCAGAATAATCATATAAAATGCATTAATGCTGATAACTAGTAAATCTATCAAGCATTCAGTAAATAAAAAGAAGCCAAAAGTGATATTCTCTCTTAGAATTGTTAAGATTCCTATAGTCAATACAAACTCACCAACAAGTAAACGTATGAATTGACATCGAGTCGTTCTTCTCATTCTTTTCCATTGTCATACCTCCTTTCTTTAATACCATTTGAACTGACAGAAATCATGAAAGATCAAAAATATCATAAGTAATATCAGCATTCAATAATTTCAATACGTTAGTTTTTACTACTTCCTTCACAGTTGGGTGTAACCTCATTTGATGAGCCACATAAGAGATATATGACTCATCCATCAAAATTTTATGCATGTAAATAGTGGGGCTTCTCCATTTATTCAGATATCAACCAAACAAAAGCATATTTAAATTCCCTCAAAACTCTTAATAATTTAATTTTTTCAACAGCAGTAATGGAGGAATAAATGATTACCAGATGCACCAACAATTCTCCCTAAAATCCATACACAAGTGAATAGGAAGTTCTTTTAATTCAGGAGTGGTTTGTGGTACCTCTTTTGACGATTTTCTAGTTGAACTTCACACCATTTTCTTTTGGTAAGCTCTCTTAAGCTAGAATTTGCTCTCTAAGGTCCCAATCATCGTCATCCACATGGGTTGTCGAGTCAACGAGACACATTTCTAACGAGTCTATCAAAGCTCTCCCTATGAAAAGAGTATTCACACAAGAATCAATAGCATCAATACTATGACAAATACTTACCTCATTTGTCCCTTTGATCTCCTTGTAAATATGAAATGTCAAAAGTTAGTTTTTCTTTGTGCACATCAATAAATGTTTTACCTGAGGCCAAGAATGGACTCCCCAAAATCAATGGGACATCTTTATCTTCCTCCATATCTAATATAACGAAGTCAGCAAAGAAGATGAATTTGTCCATTTTAACGAGTACATCCTTGACAATTTCGCAAGGATATGTGAGGGACCTATCTTCCATTTTCAATGTGATGATGGTAGGCTATACTTCTCCAAGTTCCAAGTCCATGTAAATAGATAAAGACATCAAATTAATAATCGTTACTAAATCACGAAGTTCTCTATTAAAATGATAACCACCATTAACACGAGGAATAATCTAACTCTCTGGTTCTTTTAATTTTTGAGAGCTTCTTTTCAAGAATTATGTTGTACTCCTCGATTAACTTCATTGTTTCAAACTCTTGAAACTTTTTCTTTCTCAACATCACGTCCTTCTTGAATTTTTCATAACTAGGCATTTTCTCGAGAGCATCAGCAGAATGGATATTGATGTTAATCTTCTTGAAAATATCAAGAAAATATGCAAATTGATCATTTAGCACTTTTCTCTTAAATCGTTGAGGATAATGAAGAACTTCCTTGGGCATTGGTTGCTTTACGGATAAAATCATAGGCTACTCTTTTCTTTCTTTGACTTGTCACCCTTAACTTCCACTTCTTCTCTTTATCATCTTCTATTATCAACAGTTCCAATTTCCTTCCCAATTCTCAAAGTAGCAGCTTTTCACTGATCTTTGGGATACACTTCGGCTTTACTAAGTAACTTGCTTTTTTGTTGATCCTTTATTGCAACTACAAGCTGGCCTATTTGAACCTCAAGAGATTTCATTGTGGCACCCATATTACCCATATGTATTTCAATAATATCTAACCTATTATCACTCTTGAATCTTTTTTATGACTCTAACACTAAATTACTCACCAAATCTTCCAAAGATTTCCTACCTCATTCATTTTGATTATTGAACTTCTAACGGAAATTCAACACATTTTTTTACTGGCGTATGAAATAATTTCGTTTGTTCATTGTTGTTTTTTTCGTTAGCGCAGAAAATTGAGTTTAAAGTGACGTAATAGGATCTATCCTATAAACTCCATCAGTTTTCTTCTCTATAAATCTCTCTGAAGGCCATTGGAAACTATTGATGGTCATCTGCTTCAACATATCACAGGCTTGCTCAGAATTTTTTGCAAAAATCGTTCCTCCAGCAGCCGCATCAAATGATATCCTTGTTGGTGTATTCAACACTTGTAGAATAACTCAATGTATACTCGTCTTTATATTATAGTTATCTCGTCTCCTGGGTGGGGTAAGTCATCGTAGTGTTCCCCTGATTCATTAAGTTGTTCAAAATCATGATGATTGCACATGTTAATCTCAATCTTGATTTGGGTAGATTTGGCGGGTGGAAAGAATTTAGCCAGAAATTATGAAGTCATGCCTGCCCATGTGGTGATGTTGCCTAGTGGTAGTTATTGGAGCCAACTCCCTGTTGGTCCCCATGAGAAAACAAAAACAAAATTAGTCTAATGATATTTTCAAAGACCTTCTCATTGGTTGTGCAAGAAGAGAGACAACGCTCCATACAACAAGAGAGCATTTCTTTCCAAATGGATTCGAATACACCAGTGCCACGCTCACCTCATGTTGCTGCTCTTAAGTCTTTCTCGAATGTCAAAGGAAATAGGTATGACAAGCTTGTATGCTCTCAGTGTGATGGGGTCGGACATACTGTAGATAAGTGCTATAAGTTACATGGTTATCCACCTAGTCATCCTAAGTACAAGAGCAAGCAATATCCAAGCAAAGCAGCTGCCAACCAAGCCCGGGGACTTACTAATGATTCAGTTTCCAGCCCGTGTGAGCCTTCATTGAATCAAGAGCAATGTAAGCAACTTATTGCAATCTTAAGCTCTCAGCTTCATCCACATTCTGGATCCATTATGACTGCACGACACAATGAGCCTTCAGTTTCATGCTTCAATGGTATATATTCCTTGTCCCTTGATTCTGGTTTACTGTCACAGAGCAGTTGGGTATTAGACACAGGAGCAACACACCATATTTGTTAATCGTTGTCCTCTTTCCACTCTTATAACAGCTTTCCCTCCACAGTCACATTGCCTAATGGCCTCACAATACCTGTTTCACATATTGGAACCGTATCTCTTGTTTCTAATATGGTATCAGAGCTATAAGGGTGCACACGCCTTCTCATGGCGAAGGGAAATCAAGCAAATCAGGCTCCAAATCCTGCAACGATTGGATCGGGAAATCGCAATGCTGTTGACGATTCCGGCAGTCCATTTTTTTTGCAGAACGGTGATCATCCTGGCTTGATTATTGTCTCACACCCACTTTCTGGAGGAAACTACAACACATGGAACTGAGCTATGTCCATGGCGCTTACAGCCAAAAATAAGCTCGGTTTCGTGGATAATTCAATTCAACGTCCACATTCTGACGATCTCTTGTACGACGCTTGGCTACGCTGCAATTCCACGGTGATTTCGTGGATTCTCAACTCTGTTGCTAAGGAAATACCTGATAGCTTGATGTACATACCGACTGCCTATGAAATATGGATTGATCTGCGCGATAGGTTCCACCAGAGCAATGCACCGCGGATTTTTCAGATTAAGAAGTTGTTAAATGGATTGCACCAAGGATCGATGGATGTAACTACTTATTACACTCGCCTAAGGACACTCTGGGATGAGTTGAAGGACTTTCAACCAGTTTATGTGTGCAATTGTGGATCAATGAAGGATTGGGAAAATTTTCAGAATCAGGAATGTGTTATGCAATTTTTAATGGGTTTGAATGAGTCATATGCTCAAATTCGCGCACAAATCCTAATGACGGACCTTATCCCTATCATTTCAAAGACCTTCTCATTGGTTGTGCAAGAAGAGAGACAACGCTCCATACAACAAGAGAGCATTTCTTTCCAAATGGATTCGAATACACCAGTGCCACGCTCACCTCATGTTGCTGCTCTTAAGTCTTTCTCGAATGTCAAAGGAAATAGGTATGACAAGTTTGTATGCTCTCAATGTGATGGGGTCGGACATACTGTAGATAAGTGCTATAATTTACATGGTTATCTACCTAGTCATCCTAAGTACAAGAGCAAGCAATATCCAAGCAAAGCAGCTGCCCACCAAGCCGGGGGACTTACTAATGATTAAATTTCCAGCCCGTGTGAGCCTTCATTGAATCAAGAGCAATGTAAGCAACTTATTGCAATCTTAAGCTCTCAGCTTCATCCACATCCTGGATCCATTACGACTCCACAACACAATGAGCCTTCAGTTTCATGCTTCAATGATATATATTCCTTGTCCCTTGATTCTGGTTTACTGTCACAGAGCAGCTGGGTATTAGACACAGGAGCAACACACCATATTTGTTGTTCGTTGTCCTCTTTCCACTCTTATACCAGCTTTCGCTCCACAGTCACATTGCCTAATGGCCTCACAATACCTGTTTCACATATTGGAACCGTATCTCTTGTTTCTAATAGATATCTTAAGTAACACAATTGATTTTTATTATATCTAGAATCTCTAAAAAGGTTCTCAGATGAATGTGAGGATCTGCAGTAGGTGAGCCTCCAAACCGGTTTGGTTGCACCGTATTAATCAACAGTGGCTTCAGCAAAAAAACTTCAGCAAAAAAAACTTCACATTGATCGTTCCACGAGCAATGCTCAAATAATCTGTATTTATCATAGGCCAGAAGTGATCTCTGATGTGCACCTCATGGCGGTGGACCTACGCTATTCTCTATGTTTTTGTCCACTCTCTTGAGATCTTCGCATAAACCGCTTCAAGTATTTTTTATCCCTTGATCAAATACTAGCAAGTCGTGCTTTGAAATCTTCGCATAAACTAAAAACATAGAGAAAAACAACGATTAATTTAATAACAAAAAATATAAAATAGCTCTAAATTAAAATTGAGACCAATTGGTAACAATATTGGTATAACTCAAATAAAACTCATTTTCCAGAACGACACAAAAAACTTGTACGGTTTTCACTCGTAAACGCACGATGTCAAATTTTAATATATGATGGGTGAAGTATCATTCCCACGAGTAATAAAATATTCGAATTTACCAGGTACCATAATCAGAATAGCTTGGACTTTATCTTGAAATTAAAAATGGGTTTGGATCAACTAACTAAAATCAAGAAAAAAGATGCAAGCTTTGGAATTGAGAATTAAATGAGAGAACAAATATAAGTTCGATTTCACTATGTTATCCACTGTGTTAAATTCTTATTTACGTTTACATTAGTAAATTCGTTTTGTTTGTTAGCCAAAAACACTTAATTATTTATACTTCTTTTTCAGTCAATTATTGATTCCAATATTTCTATAAGAAATCTAACATCAAACGATAAATGCGTACAATTGTTCTTTCTATGGAGTTATATGTATTTCAAACTCTTGTAAACACCCACTATATATCTTCATATGATGTTAATTTAGCTATCTCTTTCTGAATTTTCTGAGTGATAGATCATAATTATTTTATCAATCAATCAATGATCAATAAATTGAAAGAATAAAATTCAGGAAAACACAGAATAAACGAAGAAGAACTAAAACATATAAATCAAAAAATAAAAACATAGTTTCAAACCAAGCTACGTTGTTATTCTAGAATGTAAAATTTAATTCATGATGAAAGCAAAAGAAAAACGAAGCATGTTCTTTAACTAAACTTCAAAACCAAGAATCTAGGAGGAAAAAAAAATAAGAACGAATATAGAAGATGTTTTTCCGTATTCGGATATCGCTTTCTCCGTCTTCTTACTAGGATCTTATTCCTCCAAGATGTTCTCTTTTCTCTCTTAATTTTTCTCCACCTCGAACATACGCAAAAAGTTTGTAGAAATACGATAGAGGCCTACTTTTACACCCTAGTTGCACAAACTTCCTTTTGTTGTGCAACACGTAGCGATGGGGAGCTGGAAAACGGGCGCTTGGGCACCTCTGTTACTATCTCGAAGATGCGAATATTGAAGACCAGCGCGGTGGCGTTGAAGAGATATCACGAGAGCACTGTGCTGACTGTTTGGCATCTTGGTTCTTTCCCTATTTGATGCTCTCGATTCCATCTTATCATTCCTTTCCTCCCCTTTTTCATTAGAAATTCACATGTACCCCGGTTGTTGCATACGACACAAACTAACACTAAAACTCATAATTTTGCTCTAGAACCAACGTAATTATATCAAATAACGACCTATTTGTATGCATCGGATTGTGTCTATTAATTGTTTATTTACTGTGTAAAATATTTAATTTAGTTGGGTATTTGTTTAAACATTTTAGAAATTTTTGAAATAGGATATTGTATTTAATTTTTATAAATATGTATTCGTTTTTAATTATTTATAGGTATATATTAGTTTAAATAAAAAAAATTATAAAATGGTCAGTTTTTTAATTTTAGAAATTATTACTATTATTGTTGGATAGATTATGTTTAGATGTAAATAAAGAACTACAAATCAGAAATCTGTTATTGTTATTGACAAGTCAATGGTTTCAAGCCTCAAAAAAACGACAAAGACTTGTGTGAGACGATCTCACGGGTCTTATTTTATGAGACAGATCTCTTATTTGGGTCATTCATGAAAAAGTATTACTTTTTATGCTAAGAGCGTTACTTTTTATTGTGAATATCGGTAGGGTTGATCCGTCTCACAGATAAATATTCGTAAGACCGTCTCACAAGAGACCTACTCCAAAGAAACGTGTCAAATATTGTCGTAAATGCAAAGGAAGAAAGTAATTAATGCGGCTACAATACAAGTGTTAGAGTAGATGTCTTGCAAGCCAACTACTGGCTAAATTTATTAACTCAGTTGTAATAAACAATCTTTATTTTAATATAATTTATTATTTCATGGTTTGTTATTTTTATTATCTGTATACAATGTGAACAACATAGATAAAGACTTTGATTATATTTTAATACAAATGAATCGTAATTCGATGTTGAAACTCATTTGTAAACAATGTATGATCTAAATTTGTTCCTAGTCGATTCAGCCGCCTAAAACGTGGATAAAAGTTGTTTGAGCTCGAGACTAACATCTGTGATGTTTTTCTTGGTAAGGGCATAGAGATGTCCAAACATGCAGATGTGTAGTAATATGATGATTATACCGAACTACCCTCCCTCGAACTTTTCAAGTGGTCATCATTCATCGAGAGGATAAGTCTGTGGTTATGATTGTACACCATTAGTCCTTACGGCTCGGGACAACACTGAGGCTCTATATGCTAGAGTTTTTGTAGAGGCCTCTAAATCCAAACTTGAAAATTTGCGGAAAATTTAAAAATTTTCTTTTTCATTAAATAAAATGTCTCGTTCAGAAATAAACTGATAAATAATATTTGATGTTCAAAATGGCAGCGGAAGTATTTAATGTTTGCAAAATAAACGCTTAAAAATAATCCAACGACAGATAAAAATATTTGATCATAAAATAGTAAATGCTGAAAAATGTGGTCCTCGGGTTCCACTACTGCCGACTCGAGCTAGTTCACTGGTCCCCGCCCTCGATCCCGACATCATCAGTACCTACAACAATCAAGTCTAGTGAGTCTAAAGACTTAGCATGCATATATCGTAGATAGCAAGTAATTAAATAATAAAATTGCATGCAAGTGAAAATATCGTGTCATGAGGCATAACGTAAAATATAGTGTCATGATTAATTATAGTACATGCATAACTGAACTGAAAATATCATAGTGAAAATGTTTGCTCCTTGGAGCCCTGTACTGAAATAGCATGTCATAATTTTTGTGGTGAGATTATGATCTACGCAAGTGGTCACTGAACTGAACTGGCCGGTAACTGGCGACCGGGACCGTTAACTGGCGATCGGGTGAAATAATAATCGTCTGATCAGACTCATGCCACAGTATACTGGGTGATACAACTAAACTGACCGGTAACTGACGACCGGGTGAAGTAATAATCCCGTGATAGTAAAGTGACCACAAGCAATATCGCATAAATCTCAAAAATGAATATTTTGCACGTAATATAATTATATAACATAATTAAATATTCTGTAATAATTTTACTAATTGGGTTGGATCGCTCCCAGGCTCGCTGCGACTTAAATCTAACATGAAAAATATGCAATTGATTTATTTGACTCAACTATGCAATTAAATTCGAAAGCTGAGACAATTGCGCCTAACGACTTCGTATTTAATCATGACTCCGAACCAACCCGAACCAACACTGAACCAACATATAGTCATGATTAAAATATGCCTAAAATGATGAAATAATGCTCCTAAATTTACAGCACTCGAAATTTAGTGAATGGGGACCAAAAACATAAAACGTTCTTTCGAGAGTCATTTTGGCACATTGCACCGTAAATTCTCGTACGACCTCTAAAATGATCCGAAACACGAACCGCCAAAAACATGACCTTCCTAACATGATGAGGTACTGTCCAGTCTAAGTCCATAGGTTAAATGCCAACCAAGAACCCGGAACACACCTCTGAACCACAGCACACTTGCTGTCAAAAGTTACAGCAGCATGCTTGCATTTTCTTTGCGTCGTTTGCAAGGCTACTGGACATTGGGGCTTGAACCACCGACCAGTACCTCTTACCAACATCCTAAGGAATGGTTTGAACCATGGCTAAGGGCCATAGGCCAGCCACAATCCAACCCAACCTTGTGACACCCGAAACTTGCATCCGAGAGCACCAAAAATCTGAACCGTGATGCGTCGGTTTGCTTGCTGTCTTTCATCGTTCCAGTGGCCATTTGGTTGACCATGGCACGATCTAGACATCAAGGGGTATGATATGAACCGTGGCTAAGGGCTAAAAATCCAACCAAGATCCACACGAACACCATATACCCGAACTCACACATGCAGAATGAAAGGGATCGATGGAGCTGTTCTGGTTTTATTTAGAAGAACTGAGGGAACCATGTACCAAGTCATGAAAGGTCGACTTGGTCATGTCCTAGACATGTCAAGGAAGTGCTGAACCCATGGTTACAGGCCCAAAGGCCAACCGAGATCCGAACCACCACCTGAACAACCGAAGACAGAAATCGCGACTCAAAATGCAACATGGATGAGTTGCTGTCCCCATTCGGTTTTGCTGGGGTGAATGGTATGCAACTAATGAATTAAACCCTTCCTAAAACACCCTAAAACATGACCAACAGCAGCCTTAAACACCTGGGATGAGCCAACCCTGAAACAATCACAACCAATGAAAACGTGAAGCACAAGAGGGGCCGAGATAAAAATCTGTGCAACTTTCCTTGAAAATTCTGTCATGTATTCGTTTTCCCCTCATAATCATGTACTGATGCTAATTAAAATTAGTTATACGACTTGATTGAAGAGTCAAGAATGATAGAAACATGCCTGTATATTTTTGTTTTGAAGAAAACAAAAAGAAACACACGACGCGGCGCGGAGGAGACAGAACGCTTTTCTTTCTTGTTTTCTCTCTTGATATTCTCTAGCTACCTCACGATTTTTACTGAAGTTTAGGCTCTGAATTTTCGAAAATGGGGAGAGAGAAAGTGTTTAGGAAATGAATGGAAAGTCTACAAATAAAATGGGGTAGAATGGCTAGATCAAATCTTTCTATCCTTGAGTTGTTTGCTAGATAGGAAATGATATGGTATCAAAAGATTTTTGAGGGATAAATGGGGTGAGATGGCCGATTATTAGCTAACAAATAAGGGTAGAAAATTGCTTAATTGTTTAATTATTGAGGATTAAATGGTGAGTGAATTATTTACCAAGAATGGATAAGGAAGAAAATCAAGGGAATGAGTTGTCAAATATTTTCAAGTCTACTAAGGAGGGGCCGATTTTTGCTTATTAAAAAGGGGTAGGAAAAATTACTTATTTAATAATTAATGAGGATTTAAAAATTGAAGGAATTATTTAACAAGAAAGGATAAGGAAAGGAATCAAAAATTGGTGAGTTGTAAATCAACAACTAAATCTTTTAAAATAAGGTGGCCTAAAATTGCAAATAAAAATGGAGGGGAAATATTGCTAGATATTCATAGTAGAAATATTGCTTAAATATTAATTAGTGGTGAATAAAATTTAGGGAATTACCTACCAAGAAAAAGGATAAGGAAAGATATTAGAATGGTGAGTTGCCAAAAATTAAATCTTTTAAACGTGAAGTGGCCGATTTTCTTATAGGAATGAGGGTAGGGAATATTGCTAAATTATTAATTATTGAAGGATTAAAATTGTGGGAATTATTCTATCATGAAGAGATAGGGAAAGATATCAAAGATGGAGTTGCTAAAATATTTTTAAACCTTTTAAAGTGTAATGGCCGAAAATTAATGGTAGGGAAAATATTTCTTAAATCTTGTATTTTAATTCTTTAGAGTTTTATCTACCCATTAAATATTTTAGTGAATTAATAAATTAATTAAGGAATTACATTATCTTGCATGCATGGCTAAATCTTTAAATTAAATTGCTAACATGTTGAGTTGAAATTTCTTAATTAAAATAAATCTAGATTAACTTATCTCAATTGGTCACATATTTTAATTTAGGATTTTTAATTAATTATTGAACCCAAAAGAATTTATTTACTACTTATCTATAATTAATTAATTAAATTCTTAAACTTTCCTTAAACATTCTTTTTACATTAAATTAACTTATTATTTATCTTGAATAAATTCTAGGAATGTTTTCTTGATATTAAATTTTATCTCAAAACTCCAACTCCAGTCCGGCCTCACTTATTTAACTGAAAAGGTAACAATTAAACTACCGCGTAAAATAAATAAATTTAAAGAAAAGAATTTAAATACTCATGCAATAAAAATCATTTTAATTTAAAATGCTAGAAATTATACATGGCTTATGTGTAGTATGATTTAACGGGTCCTACAGTTGTGCTTTGACTCGTTTACCGGCTCCAGGAGGCTCATAAGGTGGCGAGATTGGGTACAATTGTGACACATGTAGGAGCCAGTGCATTGTAGTCGGGAATTCACTACTCACCTACGGGTGTAGATATCCTATGTGATCTGATGAAATAATAATACATGGAATCTCTGGCCAGAGTACGACATGTACATTAGAGAAGGAGTTCTCAAATTGTATATTCGATGCCACTATTTATTCTCAAAGATGTGTCACATAGTTATCGAATTATTATGCAACCCTCGATGAACCAATGGTTGTAGATTCAATCGAGATATACGAGATGAAGGAACCGTACTGTACGTTAATCATAACCGACTGGTTCTTGCAAGATTTATCGGTGATGCCTATGGAATCATGGGGCGATGCTACTAGATGCTCTTACCATGATTCGATGGGTTTAATAAAAAATATGATTTCTGACATTCACATGATTAATTTTTGATACATAAAATGTGACAAATTAGGGTAAGCCCGAATAAAGGATTATGTCCTGAATAACAAAGAGTTGTGAACTCAGGCCAGCTGTATCCCTGAACCATTGAGGGTCACACAAGTACTGGATTTTTTTTTCCCCGTTGAGATAATAAATTCAATGAGTTAAATTTATAGAAAACATTGAGATAATAAATTCAAGTAGTTGAATTTATATATAAAATTATGATATAATAAATTCAAAGAGTTGAGTTTATGATAATTAAATTTTGAGATAATAAATTCAAGGAGTTGAATTTATGATCTTTAAAATTTGGAGAGAACAAATTCAAGGAGTTAAATTTATGACTATTAAATTTTGGAGGTGATAAATTCAAGGAGTTGAATTTATAATTTAAATATTAAATTCAAATGTTGAATTTATAAAAGATTTAAATTAAAGGTAATGAGTATATTTATAATGGGCTTGTAGAAGTACAAGACCAACATACATATTATTATAGTTCTTAATTGGATTTTAAAAGATTAATTAATCAAATAAACTAGTTGGACTAGAATAATAAATTGATTAAGCCCATTAAGTATTTAATTTAATTAATGGATCCCAAGCTTATCTATATGTGTATTAGGCTTAGGGCTAAACACAATTAAACAATGCAATTTTCGAAACCCTAGCCTCCAAGCTAAGGTTTTAGAAAATCCTCCTCCCTTTCTGTCAATTTTCGGCCTCCACCAAAGAAAGTTTGTTTTTAAGCCGCCTCTCGTTTTTTAATCTCAAACAAAAAATCCTTCTATACTTTCTAATGCAAGTTGGAAGAGGAACAATTAATCCTGTCGTGGACCTGATTAGAAGATTGAAGAAAAGAGCCTCGAAGAACGTACGTGAGATTTACAAGAAGAGCTATGTTCGCTTATACCGGCGTAGATGGAGCCAAGTGTAAATTGTTCACTAAGGTAAAAGTTTTAAACCTCCTACGTATGTTTATATTTATTAGAACCATACAAGTTATCAAACAAATATATCTTGAATGTCAAGATCTAAAATTTTTTAAAACTTCTGCTGTGTTTGGACATGAGAAAACCGAGATCTAACTGTGGTATCA
The DNA here is from genome assembly GCF_025594145.1 of Primulina tabacum. Classification (NCBI taxonomy): domain Eukaryota; kingdom Viridiplantae; phylum Streptophyta; class Magnoliopsida; order Lamiales; family Gesneriaceae; genus Primulina; species Primulina tabacum. Next base: position 20,115,874 of record NC_134564.1, read on the forward strand.
GAGTCAGGTTCTCAATATCGTATGGTTTTAAATCATATTGAATAATTTATTTCTAACCACATTAAAAAAAATTTCAGAAAATTGTTGCATCATAAAATTTTGATTTTGATTTTTAAAAAAATTTAGATCTTCACAGAACTGTTTTGGGCAGACCGCGCGTGCAGGGTTGCACGCGCAGCGTCTAACGCTCGCCTGTTCGCGCCCTGCGCACACAGGATTCTAGCGATTGCCCGAAACGTTCAAGCAGCGCGTGGGTGGCCGCCCGGGAATGTCTCGGGCACTGTGCTGGATAATGAGCTTGAATTGTTTGGGCCTAGGGTGCGATTTTCAGATTTTTCAAAACTTTGGACAAAATTTATATTTTATGAAAATTAGTTCAATTTATCTATTGAAAAATTAATTTTTGGAAAATTAATATTTTTCTTGTAAAATAAATAATTAGAATATGATTATAATTACTTTTGGCAAAAATGAGTTTTACAAAAATCAATTATTATTGAATTAAATAAAGGTGTTTATTTAATTTATTAAATTCTTTAATAATTGTGGTAGTTAGTAATAAAATTATTATATACATGATTTATCAATTAATTAAATTTGTTTAATTAAATTGATGTTAATATTTGATATTAAATGTGTTAGATTTAAATTTGTTGTGGAGATGCTAGTAAAAGTGGAGATGCTAGTAAAAACCAGTAGATGCTGGCTTAGTACAAAACCAGTAGATGTAAAATAGCAGAAACCCAGAAGCACTTGTATCGAGCTAAAGACCAGTAGCAGCACTTGTCAAGTACTGCTTCTTAGCTAAAATCATAACTAGAAGTGATACAAAACTCGAAATATACACTAACAGAATTTTGCGTATCTCAAAGTCTTTATATATTACCGTTGATCTATTAACGTGATACTAACATTTATTGCTTCATTAAATGCCATTAAATGTTGTACGAAAACATTTAAGACGGTTTACCATTTTTAGTATGAACTGAGACTGATTGCTTTAATGTATTCTGCAGGGTCCATTTTCGGCAATAAAGCTGAACCACTGAAAAGTCAAAAGAGCCGTTCAGATTTTAACGTTGAATAAAGTCTATATATATGGAGATGAAGCACTTTTCAAGAGAGAGAAGTGGAACGAATCTAAATCAAAGAATATCATTTGAGCATCGCTAGAACTTTCAGTCATCCCAAAAGCTCAACACTGAAAAAGCAGCACACGCATCATTGCATACTCTTGATCATTGAGATCATATTGTGCTAGCTATTTTCGTTATATCTTCTCAAGCTATTCACTTCACTATTTCATTGATAGAAAAATTTGTAACTGGAAAATAGTCTTTTCCAGAACTTAAGATCGTTCAAGAAGTTGAGTTGTAAAACTAAGAGTTTCGATAGGCGAAGGTTAAGTCCTGTTGAAGTGGGTGTGTACAACTGTTGTATTGTATTCACCAAAGTCTTTTAGTGATACCTTCTGGAAACAGAAGAAGGGGAGACGTAGAAGATTCATCTTCGAACTTCCAGAAACAAACCTTGTGCCATCTACTGTTTTTCTGTTTCACTATTTTTCACCTACTAACCAACAGATCGTTTCCGCACATTATCTTGTGATCTGCTGGTCTTTAAACTTGAACAAGAATCTGCTAGTATCTTTAATAGGACTCTAGCACATCATTCCGAAAAATCGGCTTAGTTTGCCGTAGAGTTTATTCAACCCCCCCTTCTAAACTCAACCCGATCCTCAACAAAATGCAAGAAGGATGATCGAGATCCATGACCTGTATGTTTAGGTGTATGTTAGGATATTTTACTATTTTAATTTATTTTGTTAAAATTTGATATTTTTAAAGTGGGCCTGGTTTATGACACGTTCCCACCCATGAGATGTATCTCTTATGTGACATGGCTATTTAAATGTAATTATTATAAATAGTGGGAGATCAAGACTGAAAGATGGTGGGCCCGATGCACAAGATTAAGACATCCAAAATATTGGAAGGTTTTGTAATAAGTTGAATTTGCCTCCCTGCATTCACCTAGTTTTTGGATCTGGATCCATGTCTGGCTCACATGGATCTAATAGTGTTGGCGATTGCTCATTCTTAATTATTGTTGAATGTCATATTATGATATATATGTGATATATAGTAGTATGCATGTATGTATATTATTAAATAATATAGTCGCATGGATCCGGCAAACAAACAAATTCGTGGCACGTGATTTTAAATTATAATTGAAGGATCGTTTGCTGAGCATCTTTGGGATGCTTCAAACAAAATATTCTCCAATGAGCTGCAATAGCTCGTGTTCTAAGAATGTAAACACCGATAAATTAAATAGAGTTTGGTTAAAAACCAAGCGGAAGAAACTCGAAGTAATCCTTTGTAAAGAAGACTGTTATGTTGAAAAACATTTAATCTTATGTAAACTTAATAACCGAAAATGGACAGATTAGTTTTCGAATTCATTAGTTCAGTTATAGTGACAACTGAACTTACAGATACTCTAACTGATCCAAACAGTTTGAAAACAATAGTTAAACAATTAAATACACAAGATATGTTTATGGATGTTCGGAGATTTCAACTGCTCCTACGTCACCCCTTCTACTGCCTCGGGTAGGATCCACTAGAAGACATTGATTTATACAACTCTTTGCACAAACCCACTCAGCTAGGACTTACACCACTGTCTAAACTGAACTCCTAGACTAGACTGAAGGCAGCACCTTCCAGTCAACACTTCTTTAATGTCTATGTGAGAAAGACTACATACACAAGTTTAACGTCTTTGTGCAAGACTGTATTTAAGTGAATGAGAGTGTTTGTGTGTGAGAACTGAACAAGGATGTTCTCACACACAGAGGGAGATAAGCTTCTAATCTAAGCTGATATAACTGTGAAGAGTTCCCTCTGGGCTGATTGCTTCTGAAAGCTGATGTGCAATGAGCGTGCCCTTTATTTTCTCTCGTATATGCTTAAAATATTTTTCACTACTTATTCTTGTTCTTGTTGTGGTTGTTGTTGTTGAGTCTTCACTTATCTTCTCTTTATATAGGCGGGAAAACTGATCGTACAGTGAGACTCATTAGTTGTATCCGTTGCATCTTGAATTTGTTTCTTGGACTTTGTGTTTCGACATTTCGACTGCCCTTCTGAAACATTTTGCCTTTAATGCTCTGATGCAACGTCCATTATTGTCCTTTGACTGGATAATGGCTTTGTACCTTCACGTACAACTGGATTTCACTTGAGAGAGTTTGTCTTCATCCATAACTGAAAGATTCTGACTGAAGCTTCGAACTGGTCAGTTGAACTGATCTTATGTTGGGCTGGTGAAATCAGTTGACTCGTCAGTTGAACTGATTTCACTCTTGTTCAGTTGGACTGATCAGCTGGGTTTCTTCATCAGTTGAACACTCCTTCGGCTGGCCAGGCTTCTGAGGTTCTCCTGCTGAACCACCTATCAACTGGACAATCAGCTGAACTGCTCAATTGACGTAACCAGTAAGACTAATTCATTTTGTGCGATCAGTTAGGTCTTCAGTTTGCGATGTAAACATCTCGTGAGTGATCCTAGAAGCTGCACACGTAAGTAGGACATTAGTAACACAATTAACAATTTTGTTATCATCAAAATCAAAATTGCGAACTTGAAAGGTTCCAACAATCTCCCCCTTTTTTGATGATTACAAAACCTGAGCAGTTAAGCGCAATATATTCAGTTCAAGGGTTATTATATTCAAACAAAGAAAACTCTCCCTTCATAACTGAATTTAAGGAAATTTTGAAAACGAACAAAATAAACAAAAAAAAAACTCTCTCTTCAAAACCGAAAAAAATCTTAAGAGAGATGGACAGAATTAAGAAATTACTTTTCAGTTGATGAAAAGGAAAGAATTTTTCTCAACAACTGAATTTTCAAAAAAGCTTTTAGTTTGAGAGAAAAACGAAAAACTCCCCCTTAAAACTGAATAAAACCCGTATATGAAAGATGTTTATATAGTCATTCATTCAGAGATTATAATCATTCAAGCAATGTAGACAAGAAATTTGGAATATCCATTCAGTCACAATAAAACACAGCTGAACAAATATGACGTTTATTTAAATAAATTTCCTTGTATTTACATCTGAATACATATATCAGTTGAATAATAGCTTTTAACACTATTTTTAACACTATTTTTAAAGTAAGATTTTAAAACACAGTTTTCTTCAAATGTTCTTCTTAGAAGAACCCGCTCTGATACCAACTGAAGGATCGTTTGCTGAGCATTTTTGGGATGCTTCAAACAAAATATTCTCCAATGAGCTGCAATAGCTCGTGTTCTAAGAATATAAACACCGATAAATTAAATCGAGTTTTGTTAAAATCGAAGCGAAAGAAACTCGAAGTAATCCTTCGTGAAGAAGACTGTTATATTAGAAAAAAATTATCTCATGTAAACTGAATAACCGAAAAGGGACACATTAGTTTTTGCATTCATCAATTCAGTTATGGCGACAACCGAACTGACGGAAACTCTAACTGATCCAAACAGTTTGAAAACAATAGTTAAACAGTTAATACACAAGATATGTTTATGGATGTTCGGAGACTTCAACTACTCCTAGGTCACCCCTTCTACCGCCTCTGTTAGGAACCACTAGAAGACTTTGATTTATACAACTCTTTGTACAAACCCACTCAGCTAGGACTTACACCACTGCCTAAACTGAACTCCTAGACTAGATTGAAGACAGCACCTTCTAGTCAACACTTCTTTAATGTCTATGTGAGAAAGACTACATACACAAGTTTAACGTCTTTGTGCAAGACTTTATTTGAGTGAAGGAGAGTGTTTGTGTGTGAAAACTGAAAAAGGATGTTATCACACACTGAGGGAGATAAGCTTCTAATCTAAGATGATATAACTGTGAAATGTTCCATCTGGGTGGATTACTTCTTAAAGCTGATGTACAATGAGCGTGCCCTTTCTTTTCTCTCGTATATGCTTAAAAGCATTTTCACTACTTATTCTTGTTCTTGTTGTTGTTGTTGTTGTTGAGTCTTCACTGATCTTCTCTTTTTATAGGCGGGAAAACTGATCGTATAGTGAGACTTATTAGTTGTATCCGTTGCATCTTGAATTCTTTTCTTGAAATTTGTGTCTCGACTTTTCGATTGCCCTTCTGAAACATTTTGTCTTTAATGCTCTGATGCAACGTCCATTATTGTCCTTTGACTGGATAATGGCTTTGTACCTTCACGTACAGCTAGATTCCACTTGAGAGAGTTTGTCTTCATCCATAACTAAAAAATTATAACTGAAGCTTCGAACTGGTCAGTTGAACTGATCTTCAGTTGGGCTGATGAAATTAGTTGACTCGTCAGTGGAACAGATTTCACTCTTGTTCAGTTGGAGTGATCAGCTTGGTTTCTTCATCAGTTGAACACTCCTTTGGCTGGCAAGGATTCTTAGGTTCTGCTGCTGAACCACCTATCAACTAGACAATCATCTGAACTGCTCAATTGACGTAATCAGTTAGACTGATTCATTTTGTGCGATCAGTTAGGTCTTCAGTTTGCGATGTAAACATCTCGTGAGTGATCCTAGATGCTGCACTCGTAGGTAGATCATTAGTAACACAATTGACAAGTTTTGTTATCATCAAAATCAAGATTGCAAACTTGAAAGGTTCCAACAATCTCCCCCTTTTTTGATGATTACAAAACCTGAGCAGTTAAGCGTAATATATTCAGTTCAAGGGTTAGTATATTCAAACAAAGAAAACTCCCCCTTTATAACTGAATTTAAAAAAATTTTGAAAACGAACAAAAGAAACAAAAAAAAAAACTCCCTCTTCAAAACCGAAAAAAAATCTTAAGAGAGATGGACAGAATTAAGAAATTACTTTTCAGCTGATAAAAAGGAAAGAATTTTTCTCAACAACTGAATTTTCAAAAAAGCTTTTAGTTTGAGAGAAAAACGAAAAAACCCCTCCTTAAAAACTGAATAAAACCCGTATCTGAAAGATGTTTATATAGTCATTCATTCAGAGGTTATAATCCATCAAGCAATGTAGACAAGAAATTTGGAAATATCCATTCAGTCACAATAAAACACAGCTGAACAAATATGATATTTAATTAAATCAATTTCCTTGTATTTACATCTGAGTACATATATCAGTTGAACAAGAAAAATTACTACAACAGTAGCATATATTAAACAACATTATATATTAGTTGGTTTGTACGACAGAACTGGATATAGCATCAACTAGTTGCTTGACTGCTTGAACTGCTGCATCGGTTGTGAGTTCATTTTGCTAGAGAAACGAGTTAAACTGCTTGAACTTGACTTCTTGGCAGACTAACTGGTCGAGCAGACTCTGACTAGGCTCAACTGGAATGCAGCTGGTGATTTAATAATCCAACGTCCCAGAATGGATGAGTTTCGTCTGAAGAACAGCTGACCTGGTAGGCTTGCAACTGAAGACTTGTTCAAGGAGCAATTTAGTTGTGCATCTTTGCAGATGATTCTCAGTCCCCTGCATGCTGATTAAAAACCCCTAAGCAAAGATTCTAAAAAATTGGCCACAATATTACTTGCAGAACCAATCCTCTCAACTCTTTACCAAAGAGCGAGTATAAATATTTTCAAATATTTTTGAAAAGAGTATGAGATACTATTAAATAGCTTTTAACACTATTTTTAAAGTTAGATTTTAAAACACAATTTTCTTCAAATGTTCTTCTTAGAACAACACGCTCTGATACCAATTGAAGGATCGTTTACTGAGCATCTTTGAGATGCTTCAAACAAAATATTCTCCAATGAGCTGCAATAGCTCGTGTTTTAAGAATATAAATACCGATGAATTAAATCGAGTTTGGTTAAAAACGAAGCGGAAAAAACTCGAAGTAATCATTCGTGAAGAAGACTGTTACATTAGAAAAAAAATTATCTTATATAAACTGAATAACCGAAAAGGGACACATTAGTTTTTGCATTCATCAGTTCAGTTATGGTGACAACTGAACTGAAGTATACTCTAACTGATCCAAACGGTTTGAAAACAATAGTTAAACAGTTAAATACACAAGATATGTTTATGGATGTTCGGAGACTTCAACTGCTCCTACGTAACCCTTTCTAGCGCCTCGGGTAGGATCCACTAGAAGACTTTGATTTATACATTTCTTTGTACAAACCCACTCAGCTAGGACTTACACCACTGCCTAAACTGAACTCCTGTACTAGACCGAAGGCAGCACCTTCCAGTCAACACTTCTTTAATGTCTATGTGAGAAAGACTACATACACAAGTTTAACGTCTTTGTGCAAGATTGTATTTGAGTGAATGAGAGTGTGTGTGTGTCTGATAACTGAACAAGGATGTTCTCACACACTGAGGGAGATAAGCTTCTAATCTAAGCTGATATAACTGTGAAGATTTCCCTCTGGGCTAATTGCTTCTGAAAGCTGATGTGCAATGAGCATGCCCTTTCTTTTCTCTCGTATATGCTTAAAATCTTTTTCACTACTTATTCTTGTTCTTGTTGTGGTTGATGTTGTTCAGTCTTCACCGATCTTCTCTTTATATAGGCGGGAAAACTGATCATACAGTGAGACTCATTAGTTGTATCCGTTGCATCTTGAATTCGTTTCTTGGACTTTGTGTCTCGACTTTTCGACTGCCCTTCTGAAACATTTTGTCTTTAATGCTCTGATGCAACGTCCATTATTGTCCTTTGACTGGATAATGGCTTTGTACCTTCACGTACAACTGGATTCCACTTGAGAGAGTTTGTCTTCATCCATAACTAAAAGATTCTGATTGTAGCTTCGAACTTGTCAGTTGAACTGATCTTCAGTAGGGCTTGTGAAATCAGTTGAACTGATTTCACTCTTGTTCAGTTGGAGTGATCAGTTGGGTTTCTTCATATGTTGAACACTCCTTCGGCTGGCCAGGCTTCTGAGGTTCTCCTGCTGAACCACCTATCAACTGGACAATCAGCTGGACTACTCAATTGACGTAATCAGTTAGACTGATTCATTTTGTGCGATCATTGGGGTCTTCAGTTTGCGAGGTAAACATCTCGTGAGTGATCCCAGATGCTGCACACTTAGGTAGATCATTAGTAACACAATTAACAAGTTTTGTTATCATCAAAATCAAGATTGCGAACTTGAAAGGTTCCAACAAAAATGATGAGACAATTTCAAAATTAAAATCCCTCTTTTTGAATAAGATTCAAAATTTATATCAAACCACAAAAACAAAAATTAAAAGAGTTTAATTTATTCTTGTCTTCAATCAACCGTGGTTGCATGTTGATCGCTACCCGCGGACAGTGTCTGGCTCATATTATTGGGGAGGCCTGGACGCCAGAAAGCTATGACTTCCACCGGACATATGATGTGAATTGAGTGGAACTACCATGACTTCGGCTCATATTATTGGAGGACTCATGGCGACCGTCCATTACAATTCAATATTGATAGGTCGGTTTAACACGTGAAATAAACGACGTCATATTGTTGGGTCCTTATTAAACGTGAGGAACAACACGCGGAGGTTGCATAGGGATGCAATTGGATTCTACCTCTTAGAAATTATAATTGGCTGATATTATTCGGGATTATAATTGTATAATTGGGCTCTACGTTCCCAATAAGGAAATACGATTTTTCTTTTTCATCAGAGGGTGGTGGAAATGTCAAAGTAGTGGGGGTAAATTTATAAAATAAAAATACATATTTTATATCTTAGAATTATTTTAAAATAATCAGGAACCATTATTTTGTTTTTATACCAGTATATTTGTGATTTCATCACCTAATCCATTTATGTCATTAACAAGCTAACTGAATCTAATTTTCAAGACTAGTTGGAAAATTTTTTCCAAATTCGGAGAAATTTGCATACACATTAATGTCAGTCCTGCTGAATTGACAAAACATGCAAGATGGTAGGACCATAGTATGCAAGCTAAAGTGTAACATGCTCGCTTATATGTCAAATGAACTGTAGGGATAGTTTGAGGAAATGTTGAATGTTTCTGACATTCGAATACATGTGCAAGAGTTGCATGGTGCATGAAACTCATAAAATGATGCACACCACTTTCAAGGAGTTCATGAATACACGCATTCAAGATGAGGCTCTGGCCCATGAGCGTGGTGTACATATGACTGGATTTATTGAGAATGTAGTGGGCCTAAAATATGTGATTCCTAACGAGTTACTTGATAACATTAATTTATTGTCGTTTTTTTCCTCATTTGACGGGGTTATAGTGAACTTCAATTTGAATAAGATAGATGATAGCCTTGAAGAGCTAGTCAATACGCTTATAACTTACGAGATCACCATAAAACAGGAAATTGTTGTTTTTCTAATGGGCTCTCGCCAGACAAAAAATGGCCCACAAAGTAAGGGAAAGAAATGTTCTGACCCTCACAAGAAAAACAAACCCAATAAGTGGCAAACTCTGAAGGACATTTAAAAGGCCTACAAAGCTTGATAAGTCAGAAAATATTTATTTCACTGCAAGAAGTCCGGACATAAGAAATTATATGTGCCAGAATTTTTTGGAAACAATAAGTGAATGTCCAAGTAAACATGATTTCAACAACAAACAAAAGAAAGTTAGATGATCCCAATCCCGCACAAATATGGCACGCTAGACTATGTCACATTTCTCAAAGAAGGATGCACAAACTAGTGGGAGAAAGCATGTTTGACTTGTCATACATAAATTTTCTACCTACTTGTCAGACCTGTCTAAAAATAAAAATTAAAAAGACTTCATTCAATGGAAACGTGAAACATGCACATGGTCTACTGGATTTGATCCACATATACGTTTGTGGCCCGTTAAGTGTTAGCACGATATTTGGGCAATCCTAGTTAATTACCTTTACTGATGACTATTCGAGGTATGAGTATGTTTATTTGATGAAACACAAATCTGAAGCATTTGAAAAGTACAAAGAATCTATATCTGAAGTAGAAAACCAGCTATAAAGAAGTATTAAGACACTTCGATCTGATCGAGGTGGAGAATACTTGAGTGCTGAATTTTTGGGTTATCTAAAAGAGAACGAGATTCTCTCACAGTAGACTCCACCAGCAACACCGCAATTGAATGGTTTTTCTGAACGTCGTAATCGAACCTTGATGGACATGGTTCGATCCATGATGAGATTCACTGAATTGCCTACATCGTTTTGGGGCTTTGCGCTTGAAACTGCGGCAATGAATAATTTCCATACTAAAGCAGTGGATAAAACACCATACGAGATATGGATGTGAAAAACTCCCAAATAATCTTACTTGAGAATACGAAAATTTCCTGCTTATTTGAGCAGACAATGGGAGACAAATTGGATAATATATCCATTTTGTGCTACATTGTAGGATATCCAAATAATTCTATTGGATATTATTTCTATCACCACCAATGAAGCAAAAGTGTTTGTTTCAAGAAATGCCACATTTTTAGAAAATGAATTTTTATTAGATAGAAAAGGCAAGATGATAGAACTTGAAGAAATTCAAGATACTCCCTCAACTGTAGAAGTTGAACCTAATCCCCAACAATCAGTAGTTGAAGTAAAAGCTCCTAGAAGGTCTGATAGAGTTATTAGACCACCTGCAAGCTATACGCAGGTGGATGTGATCCAATGGATCTCAAAGAAGTAATATCTGATACTGATTCAACCAAATGGCTTGAAGCCATGCAGTTTGAAATGGACTCTATGTATTCAAACCAAGTCTAGACATTGGTGGATCCACCTGAGAGAATCGTTCACATAGGATGCAAATGGATCTACAAAAGAAAGCTTGAGGCGGATGTTAAGGTATTGACCTTCAATGCAAGACTGGTTGCAAAAGGTTATACTTAAAGGCAAGGGATTGACTGAGGAAACTTTTTCACTAATTGCTATGTTTAAGTCCATTAGAATACTACTAGCCATAATAGCATGGTATGACTATGAGATATGACAAATGGATGTAAAGACTAATGGAGACTTCAAAGAAGATATTTATATGTCTCAACCTGAGGGATACACATCACTAGGAAGTAAGCATAAGGTATGCAAACTTCAGAGATCAATATATGGTCTCAAGCAGGCGTCAAGGAGTTGGAACCTCAGATTTGATAGCACTATCAAGGAATTTGGTTTTTCTAAAAATCTTGAGGAACCATGCGTGTACAAGAAAGTTAGTGGGATTGCAGTGACATTCCTGATACTTTATTTTGATGATATCCTGCTTATAAGGAATGATATAGGATTACTGTAATCAACTAAAGTATGGGTAGCAAGTAAATTCTCCATGAACGACATGGTTGAAGATCTATGTATTGGGAATACAAATCTATAGAGATAGATGAAAGAGGATGTTGGGGCTCACCCAAGCCACTTATGTCGATACCATCCTAAAGCGATTCTCTATGGAAGAGTCCAAGAGAGGATACTTACCAATGTGTCATGGTGTTACTCTATCTAAATCTATGTGTCCCAAAACTGATAAAGAGATAGAGATGATGACACATATTCCATATGCTTCAGCCATTGGTAGTATCATGTATGGTTTGGTATCGACACGTCCTGATATTTCTTATGCTTTGAATGTTATAAGCAGATATCAGGCGAACCCTGGTCCGATGCATTGGAAGGCCGTGAAAGATATTCTAAGTACTTGAGAAGGACTAAGAAATTGTTCATGGTCTATGGGGGTTGAGAATTGAAATTGGAATGCTACACTGATTCTCGCTTCCAATGTGACGTAGATGATTCGAAATCGACATCTGGTATTGTATTCATGTTAAATGATGCAGCTGTCTCTTGGAAAAGTTCCAAGCAAGACACCGTTACGGATTCCACCACTGAAGCTGAATACATTGCTGCATCTGCTGCAGCCAAAGAGGCAGGTTGGATGAGGAATTTTTTCAAAGAGTTGGGCGTCATTCCTAATGGCGTTGATCCAGTCCCGGTGTACTGCAACAAAACTGGTGCCGTTGCGCAAGAAAAGGAACCAAGGTCACATCAACGATCCAAACATGTACTGAGGAAATTCCACATCATCCGGGAGATTGTGGGAAGAGGAGATATATCAGTCGAAAGAGTCCCCACTGCAGATAATGTTGCTGATCCACTTACAAATCACTTATCATGACCATTGTTTGAGAAGTATTGCGAAGCAATGAGATTAAAATTTATGGGTAGTTGGCTCTAGGGTAAGTGGGAGATTGTTAGAATAGATGCCCTGCAAGCCAACTGTTGGCTAGGAAATTTATTGACTCAGTTGTAATAAAAAAATTTTATTTTAATATAATTTATTATTTAATAGTTTGTTATTTTTTTATCTGTATACCCATGTGAACAACATAGATATAGACCTTGATTATGCTATAATACAAATGAATCGTAATTCGATGTTGAAACTCATTTGTAAACACTGTATGATCTAAATTCGTTCCTAGTCGATTCAGCCGCCTAAAACATGGATAAAGGTTGTTTGAGCTAGAGACTAGTATATGTGATGCTGTGTACCACTTTTCTTGGTAAAGGCATAGAGATGTCCAAACATGCAGATGGGTAGTCACATGATGATTATACCAAACTACCCTCCCTCGGACTTTCCATGTGGTTAACTTTCATCGAGAGGATAAGTCTGTGGTTATGATTGTACATCATTAGTTCTTACGGCCCGAGACAATACTGAGGCTCTATATACTAGAGCTATGCTTTGACTCTTTTACTGGCTCCAAGAGGGGGTCATAAGGTGGCGAGATGGGGTACAGTTGCGACACATGTATGAGCTAGTGAATTGTAGTCGGGAATTCACCGCTCACCTACGGGTGTGGATATCTTATGTGATCTGATAAAATAACAGTGAATGGAATCTCTGGCCAGAGTACGAGATGTACATTAGAGAAAGAGTTCTCCAATTATACATGCCCTGCCACTATTTATTCTCAAAGATGTGTCACACAGTTATCGAATTATTATGCAACCCTCGATGAACCAATGGTTGCAGATTCGATCGAAATATATGAGATGAAAGGAACGTACTGTATGTTAATCATAACCGACTGGTTCTTTCAGGCACTATCAGTGATACTTAGGAAATCATGGGGTGATGCTATTAAACGCTATTACCATGATTCGATGGATTTAATCAGAGATATGATTTCTGACATTCTCATAATCAATTGTTGATACATAGAATGGGGAAAATTAGGCCTGAATAAAATATTTATGTCCTGAATTACAAAGAGTTGTGAACCTACTGTTAGCTGTATCCCTGAGCCATTGATGGTCACACAAGTACTGGATTATTTTTTCGATGTTGAGATAATAAATTCAATGAGTTGAATTTATAGAATACATTAAGATAATAAATTCGAGGAGTTGAATTTATAGAAAAATTGAGAAATAAATTCAAGGAGTTGAATTTATGACCATTAAATTTTGGGGGTGATAAATTCAAGGAGTTGAATTTATAATTTTAATATTAAATTCAAATGTTTAATTTATAAAAGACTTAAATTAAATGTAATGGATGCATGTATTATGGACTTGTAGAAGTACAAGATCAACATACAAATTTATTAAGGTTCTTAATTAGACTTTAAAAGGAATAATTAATTAATTAAACTAGTTGGACTAGAATAATTAATTTATTAAGCACATTAAGTATTTAATTTAATTAATGGGCTCTAAGCTTATATATATGTGTATTAGGTTTAGGGTTAAAAATAATTCTCGACTCTCAATTTTCGAAACCCTAGCCTCCAAGCCAAGGTTTTTTAAAACTCACCTCCTCCTACTCTCCTTGTTTTCGGCCACCATCTCTATGCAAAATATCTTCTAATTTTCTAGTTCAGGTTAAAAGAGGAACAAGCAATCTGGTGATGGACCTGATTCGAATATTGAAGAAATGAGATTCGAAGAAAACTCGTAGAGATTTACAACAAGAGATACGTCCGCTAATATCAGAGTAGTTAGAGAAGTGAAAATTGTTCATTAAAGGTATATACTAAACATCATCATATGAATTTTTGTTTATTAAAACCATACGAGTGTTCAAACAATATCTTGAATATCAAGATTTAAAAAATTTTAAAACTTCCGCTGCATTTGGGCACGAGAAAACACGAATCATAACAATATCATCAAAAATCAATGTGTTATCCATGAAAAAACTCTTTGTTGCACCCAGACTCAATCTTCAAGACCGACTCCATTGAGAATAACAATAATAGAAGCTAGATTTGATCTCTAGGCTTGTCGTCGTGACAGACTGAGTATTTAGGAGTTCTAACCAAGAGTGTAATTTCAGTTGGAGTGATTTTGTAAAACAAAATAGTATAAATCAAAGTTTTTAGTTGAACCTTCCAGAAATGTGAGGAGGGACGTAAAGAGATTTATCATTAAACTTTCGGAAAGCAACTTGTGTGTTCATGTACCTGCTTTGATGCAATCAATTTTGACACACACCTTTATTTTGTTTTCATGCTTTATTACCAATTTGACCAAAATATTCATTGTACCAGTTCGAGTTATTTCTATATTTTAACTTAAAATTACTCTACTGACCAATTTAGATCAAGAATAGCTTCATCGGTTGATAACCCAACCATGAAGCAATTTTACGAAATTCTCAAACCGATCATATTATTATTATTATTATTATTATTATTTACGAAAAGTAACTATTATATTATTTGAGAGTGTATGTCATTTTTAAAATTATCATATAAAAAAATATTTTATAATAACAAATACATCAACATCTATAATTCATTGTTATATTTTATCCGAATTATTTAACAAATTATTTCTTAAATAAGGCATCATTATTTATAAGCTTATAAATCATTTTATAATATATAAATAGCGTTTAAGACGTTTATGAGTGATTTTTTATGAATTTATGTTTCTATGATAAACCTCGGTAAAATCCTTTGTAATTAAATTTATTTGATATATCTTCTATAAATCCTTTATGTTTTGAAAAAATTCCATAGATGAATCTTATATGTGGGGACCCGGACGTTAATCAAGTTCTTAATCACTTTCTGGGAATAATTAATCAATTATAAAACAGGGTCTAAATTTTTTTTTTTAAAATGCGGAACGTAGTGAAATAAAACGTATATACATCTCAGTATAAAAGTACAAGTCCTATACCACATACATTTATTCAACTAAGGTTTAACAGCTAATATCACGTGTCTAACCCTATCTCTAATCCAAGTCCGGAGCCTCTACTTTAATCACGATCGCACTTCATTTCCTCGACCCTGAACCTGTCCCACCTGTTGTCATGCAAACATACAAAACAAGACAACAGCCGGATAACTCCGGTTAGAATAAATCCCAGTATAAACAATGTGAACATGCAATCATATAAAAACATATACAAAAGCATATAACAAATATCATTCACATGCAGCCAATCCACAAACATGTATGATATCAAAACTGTAAATCAACTATTCATCACAGACTCGACTCAAACAACGCGTCGTCTCAGACTCGACTCGACTCAGTCGATAGGAATGAATCAACCCTAAACGGCATCGATATAACTCATATATCCAGTGTCTGGGCGAAACAGCCGCAGGATTGACGAATCAGTCAAGAATTAAGCGAATCAGCCAATAACTAGACGAATCAGCCAGTAATTAAGCGAATCAGCCAAAGTTTAGACGAATCAGTCGATAACCAGACGAATCAGCCGGTGACTAGGCGAATCAGCCAATGACTAAACGAATCAATAGTCAATACATGCAGTGGCTATAAATCAATAGACTACAAACATCAATCTCATCAATTACAAATATCAATGCAATAAACTAAGTATGTGATTTAGGGAGACTCGAGTCAAACCTCACTCGAGTTGTGCAATCCCAACTCAACATTAGTTTATACCTTTCTTTCTGATACTCTGACTCTGTCGAAGTCTCGAACTCAAAGCCTGACAATATCAATCTGTCAATAACAATATCGAGGAGTATAATATCAATACATTACTCCAATCAAATCTGTTCTGCTCAATACTCAATCTAATTCACTATCGACGGCATAACGGTATAATATCGATATACCCAACAATACCATATTAGTCAGATATCACTTCCAACATCTCATAATCGATAACAATTCAATTCTGATATCAATTCCATTCCAAAACTACTCCGAAAATCATAACAATTCTATACGGTATCCTTTCTTCAATCCGGTTTCGATTATACAATGTCTAACATTACAATAACATCATATATGAATCATATCAGATTTTGACAATACCATAATTTCAAAAGATATCAAAACGTAGCAAAACTTACGTCCAGTTGTAGCCTACGTCGATAGGAACACAGTACCGAAGTCGGATTCAAAATCGGATAGACGGATTTCTCACAAAAGGCGTATGGATTTTCAACCCTTTTCAGAAACCTTTTTCTCGATTCTTTTCTTCTGAAGGGGGAAGGATTCGTGTATATATATATATATATATACATCCACGTACATGCAAGAGGACGAGTGGCTCATTCCCCCTATTACACGTCTCGCGCTCGGGCGGTCATGAATTTCCGCTCGGGCGCTTGCTCGGCGCTCGGACGGTTAATCTTTACCGCTCGGGCACGGAAGTTTCTGTCGAGATACTCGGTTGAACATCTACTGGCGCTAGGGCGGTAATATTCTACCGCTCGGGCGCCAAACATTCTGTCCAACTCATGGTGCATTGGCGCTCGGGCGGTTCTTTTCCACCGCTCGGGCTCGAGATGTTCGGTCCAACATCTTGGCCAACATCTTGAGATGTTCGGTTCAACATCTTGGCTTATACTGTAACGATGCCCTGCTTCTTCATTTGAGTTCCTATAACCTCACTTCTGTCAATTAATCAACGTCTGATTACAGTAATTAAGTCTCGGGGATTACATTATATCAATTATTATTTCATATTCCTTCTTTTCTTAGCTCAGTTTGTGAAAATTGTATATCGGCTGAAAATCTTTATAGCTTTATATCTTTAGGTTATATGCTTTTAAAAACAGGCTCGATTGGTCTAACAATGCCACGTATCAGATTCAATTGTATTCCAAGACTCATATGATATTTGTTTCAAATTTGTATGTATTCCATCACGTTGTTTGTTCGATAGGCTGTAAACTTGACTTTGTATTTTCTTAATAAAAAATGGTGTTTTTCCTTAAAAAGTTTCTATTAAAACAAATATCCAAGAAACTAAGCACATAAATGTTAGTGTTTTTGAAAAAAAATGGAAAATAAAATAACATTTCTTTTTATGACCAGCTATCATATAATATATACCAAATATAATTTTGTAATTAAAAGTCCAAAAACCAACCTACGTAAACCGCATGCATATTTATTTTTCTTAATTGATTTTAAATACTTAAATGACATATTTTAGATGCTTAAATGTTTAAAGTGCATGATTTCATGAAATTATTAGATTTTTCTAAAAATGATAGAATTCAAATTATTTTACTAGACGAGCACAATTTTATCCAAAAAGTCGGTTTTGGGCAAACGAGGAACTTTTAAAATATCAAATGCATTATTTTTGAAAACTTAAGTATAAAAAGTCTATGTTTAAAGTTTGGGAAGAAAATATTAAATTTTTAAATAATTCGATAATTCAACGCTTCAGTAATTAGTAAATAGAAAATTAAATAGAAAACATCAAATTTAAGCTAAATAAAATTATTTAAAATATAATTTAAGCTTAAATAATTATTTGGGCTGGTCTAGATTCAATGGAAATAAGAAAAAGTCCAAAGCGAGAAATTTTACGTCCATGGGCAAAACATTTATTTTACGCTTGGGTAGTACGACATAGGGTTGGCAGTGTTTGAAGGGTCATAACGCATGTTGAATGATATATTATGATGATTTTGATGAAAATATGATATTTTATGATTAATGACAAAGCTGTGCAATTTTTACTGTAAAATGCTATTTTTTGGAAGTCATTATATTTTATGATTTAAAAGGGAAAAATGAAAAATATTTTGAAGGATGTGAATTGATTGTGACAAAGAAGATATGATATATATTTTTTGGAAATATCGTGAGGGAGAAGGCCCGGAGAAAAATTCACCCAAAATGACAAATTATTTAAAGTTTTACGATTTGACAATTTACGATCTATTTATGCTTACAAATTTATTTTAAATAAAAGTATGATTTTCAATGCATGTGCTTGTATATGTATTATTTGTTACTCATGTTTAGAACATGATAATTTATTATGTAACCATACTTTTAAAATAATTGAAATTTGCGGACGTTACAGTTGGTATCAAAGCGGTGTTCTTGTAAAGGGTTATGCCTACTGCCAGTTGCGAGAAGCTCACGAAGTCACACCTCAAGTCTGTAAGTTTTAAAGTTTGAAATTCTTTCTGGTAGTAATCATCAAGTCATGATTTCAGCATGTGCATGTTTAAGTTCAAATTACGTGCATCTTATGATATAGATATTATGTTCATGCATGTTGGTTTACGTGTTGAATAAATTTTGGAAAATTATGCCTCCTTGACGTATGATTGCACGTGGAGTAGGTGAGAGAACAGAGAGGCTCGCGATGAGGAGAGGGCCACTCCTTCTCGTCCACCACTAGATATGCAAGCTCAGATCATTGCAGGGATGACTCAATTCTTCGCACAGTTTGCGGGAAACAACGCTGCCATAGATACAGTTTGCGGGAAACAACGCTGCCATAGATACAGTTTGCGGGAAACAACGGTGCCATATATATACATCCACGTACATGCAAGAGGACGAGTGGCTCATTCCGCTTATTACACGTCTCGCGCTCGGGCGGTCATGAATTTCTGCTCGGGCGCTTGCTCGGCGCTCGGGCGGTTAATATTTACCGCTCGGGCGCGGAAGTTTCTGTCGAGATACTCGGTTGAACATCTCCTGGCGCTAGGGCGGTAATATTCTACCGCTCGGGCGCCAAACATTCTGTCCAACTCATGGTGGATTGGCGCTCGGGCGGTTCTTTTCCACCGCTCGGGCTCGAGATGTTCGGTCCAACATCTTGGCCAACATCTTGAGATGTTCGGTTCAACATCTTGGCCAATATCTTGAGATGTTCGGTTCAACATCTTGGCTTATACTGTAACGATGCCCTGCTTCTTCATTTGAGTTCCTATAACCTCACTTATGTCAATTAATCAACGTCTGATTACAGTAATTAAGTCTCGGGCATTACATTTCTCCCCCCTTAGATATGATTTCGTCCCCGAAATCACAGGCAGTCAAATTAGATATCAAATCAGATACAAGAAGGAGATACACAGAAGCCAAGAGAAAACTTACTCTAATGAAACAATTCTGAAATTTGCTGTCTCATATTAGATTATGTCTCTCAGTTAGCTTCTTCGATATTCTACCAATTCTATTGGACTTTCAACAGCAGAATAGTCTTCATTCTGAATTCTCTTTCTTTTACTGATTCTGATTTCAATCTGGAATAATACTTCAAGAAATATAACATCATAATATAACTCGAAGAAGTTCTGATAAAATCAATCTCAAAATACTGGCTATACAACATCCGTATATACCAATCAATAGCTCCTAATAACACAATCTCAGTCTCAGATACCAATAGTCATCATCCGACGTTGGCTTATTTCGTATCAATTTCCGAACTATCTTTATTTGTTTCTGAATCAGTTTCATTCTCTTTATCAAATCTCTGATCCTATCAAATCCAATATCAGGCATCACCGCAGTATTATCCCCATACGAAGGAAATCCGCAGTTCTCACTCTACAATACCTCAACTAAAGCTATTTCGATATTCATCTAATAGCTATTATTGTACAATATTTTATAAAGTGACAAGACCTTAGGTCACTAGTGCTAAAATCCAGCACTACAGTTCCTGGATATCCTCCAGTATCTAGATAGTTCGCTCCGACTATCTGTCTATCTATAAACCATAGATGAAAAATCATGCTATACATTCTGTTAAAGGTACGAAATCAATCAAAAATCACGGTATGATATAATCAACTCTAGCATTCAATACAATCTGACCCCTTTTCCGACATAAATTTCAGTCATCTAGTCACGTCTGTACGTCATCTTGTACAGAATAAAGCATACGGATTTGGTCAATCTGTCAATCACAACCCAAATCGCATCACAATCTCGGGAGGAACATGGTAACTGCGTCACAAAATCAATGGAAATGTGATCCCATTTCCATTCAGGAATGGACAGACTCTGTAATAATCCTCTGGGTTTCTTTCTCTTAGCCTTCACCTGTTGGCAATTCCGACATTTGGCTACAAATTTAGCAATATCAACTTCCATTTGTTTCCACCAAAACTGTCTTTTCAAATCATTATATATAATTTCTTGCCACCAGGATGAATACTGAATCGAATGTTGTGCGCTTCTGATAGTATTTATCGTTTCAACTCCGAAACATTTGGCACAACAATACAATTATTTACATACAGAACATTGTCACGAACCTGGTATTCGGATCGATGTCTTGCTCTAACCCTCACTATCTAGTTCTGTACATTCTGATCAACTTTCTGAGCTGCTTATATTTCAAAATCAGCTCTGGTTCGGACTGTAAAATATAAATTTCCCACTGTCTACTATCTGATTCAAACACAAATTCAGGATAACAGCAATATTTAATCAGATTCGAAACATCACTCATCGGTAATGATATGCTAACTCATAAACCGCAAATGTTTGACACTGATATCCACCTCGGCCAACTAATTCCGGTTTAACTCTGCTAAATTCAACAGATATATCATCTTCAGATATAACACACCCTGAATGTAATCTGTCTCAATCAGGATTCACCATTTCAACAGTTTCTGATATCAAATCAAGGCTAAATCAATCTCTCTGATTGGAATCGAATCAGAAGTCTTATCGGGGAAAACATTATTAACTTTCTTATCATTGGTAAATCAGCCAATGATAGACTCAACTTCAGTAAATCAACTGAATACTGTTCCTTTCTGTAATAATCGAGTCATAGATAGTACGAATTATCAAAGGAATTCTCAATCTAGAATCCTTATCGTACACTATACATCCCTTGGCCATCTCAGGTCCGATTCTCACCATCTTCTGGAACTAATCTAGGGTAGCTCTGTACTGGGTCAGCATATCAATATCAGTAATGCAATCCCAAAATCAGATAACACTAGTACAATACCAGCTACCACACGATCTAACTCAATCTCATTCTCATCCTACTGTAGTATACGATATTTTACAGAATTCACTGATACAAAAACTCTCCCCAACTAGTCAAGAGATACACTACAGTAGAATAAAGCCTCAACAGGTAATGCATGACTCAATGCAAATCGTTCAGAAATACACATATGGGAAGCATCCGTATTTATCAATACAAAAGCAGGATAACTACATCAAGAACAGTTACCTGCAACATCATCATCTGGTGCTTCCTGAGCCTGCTCCTCAGTCAAAGCAAATACTCTGGCCTGCTGTCTAGGAGGCTGGCCAACTGTCTGACTTTCTTCTGGCCTCTGCTGTGACTGAGATGGTGCTGGCTGAAATGAAGGAACAGCAGCTGATCGTCTACTCCACTGTGCCGCTGATCCAGATGATTCGGCTCTCTGGGATCCTTGAGAACCCTTCTGTGGACACACTCTGGCAAAATATCCCTGTTGTTTGCAGAAGTGGCAACTACCAAGTACTCCTTGGCATTGCTCAGTGGAATGTCTCCCTCCACAATTTCCACAGTAAGCTCCGGTATAACTCTGTTTGGAACCACTGGAGCTAGAAGAACTGCCGCCAGACTTCTTAAACTGCTTTCCTCTAGCCTTCAGAAAATATTTCTTTCCACCACTGCTACTATCACTCTCAAATCGAGGAGGTGGTTGCTGTGGTCTCGGTGCGGGAGGAACATCTGCAGCTCCTCTCTGCCTTATAAGGCCCGCTTCAGCGCCCTTTGCTCTTTTCATGGCATCATCAAAGTTATTCGGTCGCCCTGTGTTCACCAATGTAAATATATCGGGATTCAAGCCATTGATGAACTGATCAGCAACGGCTTCGTCATTTCCAACCACATGTGGAGCAAACTTCAACAAGGTAGAGAACTTGGTCACATATTCTTCAATGTTCAGCTGACCCTGTCTCAAATTGGCAAACTCCGCCCCCTTGTCTTTCCTGTATGACACTGGGAAAAATCTTTGATAAAACTCAGTTTTAAATACATCCCAAGTAATAGTCGTACATCGATGCTCCAAGGCCCTCTTCATCGTAATCCACCAGTTCTTTGCAACATCAAGCAACTGGTGCCCAATCAATTTAATTCGGCGCTCATCACTGTAATCCAGTGAATCAAACAGCATTTCAATGTTATCTAACCAACTCTCACACTCAACTGATGTCTCAGTACCCTTCAGAGTCGGTGGTTTGAATGACTGAAACCTTTTCAATAACGTTTCCATCGGAGTTGCTGTCACATCCATTGGAGGATTCGATGTGCTACCCTGTTCTGGTATTCTTTGAGGAGGCATATCTGATAATCAAATGGATTAGTACCCCAATCCAATAAACCTGTTTCACTTAAGTTCCCTCCTCCGATCATCTTACTGCTGATCGAGAATCGGTTAAAATTCGTTTCCAATAATACATATTACACAATCAAATCAGATAAGTCAAGTAACATGTATTATATAAAGCAGTAAATCATGCTAGCAATCACAAGCAAGGAAGGAAAATTCAATCTACCCCGCTCACTAGCTTCTATCTCAGTCTAAAGGATCTATCGCTCTGATACCACCTATTGTGGGGACCCGGATGTTAATCAAGTTCTTAATCACTTTCTGGGAATAATTAATCAATTATAAAACAGGGTCTAAATTTTTTTTTTAAATGCGGAACGTAGTGAAATAAAACGTATATACATCTCAGTATAAAAGTACAAATCATGTACCACATACATTTATTCAACTAAGGTTTAACAGCTAATATCACGTGTCTAACCCTATCTCAAATCCAAGTCCGGAGCCTCCACTCTAATCACGATCTCTCTTCATTTCCTCGACCCTGAACCTGTCCCACCTGTTGTCATGCACACATACAAAACAAGACAACAGCCGGATAACTCCGGTGAGAATAAATCCCAGTACAAACAATGTGAACATGCAATCATATAAAAATATATACAAAAGCATATAACAAATATTTCACATGCAGCCAATCCACAAACATGTATGATATCAAAACTGTAAATCAACTAGTCATCACAGACTCGACTCAAACAACGCGTCGTCTCAGACTCGACTCAACTCTAACCTAGGGATCCCAATGTCTGGATATTGATAATTATATCGAATCTCAGTCGATAGGAATGAATCCACCCTAAACGGCATCGATATAATTCATATATCCAGTGTCTGGGCGAAACAGCCGCAGAATTGACGAATCAGTCAAGAATTAAGCGAATCAGCCAATAACTAGACGAATCAGCCAGTAATTAAGCGAATCAGCCAAAGTTTAGACGAATCAGTCGATAACCAGACGAATCAGCCGGTGACTAGGCGAATCAGCCAATGACTAAACGAATCAATAGTCAATACATGCAGTGGCTATAAATCAATAGACTACAAACATCAATCTCATCAATTACAAATATCAATGCAATAAACTAAGTATGTGATTTAGGGAGACTCGAGTCAAACCTCACTCGAGTTGTGCAATCCCAACTCAACATTAGTTTATACCTTTCTTTCTGATACTCTGACTCTGTCGATGTCTCGAACTCAAAGCCTGACAATATCAATATGGCAATAACAATATCGAGGAGTATAATATCAATACATTACTCCAATCAAATCTGTTCTCCTCAATACTCAATCTAATTCACTATCGACGGCATAACGGTACAATATCGATATACCCAACAATACCATATTAGTCAGATATCACTTCCAATATCTCATAATCGATAACAATTCAATTCTGATATCAATTCCATTCCAAAACTACTTCGAAAATCATAACAATTATGTACGGTATCCGTTCTTCAATCCGATTTCGATTATACAATGTCAAACATGACAATAACATCATATATGAATCATATCAGATTTTGACAATACCATAATTTCAAAAGATATCAAAACGTAGCAAAACTTACGTCCAGTTGTAGCCTACGTCGATAGGAACACAGTACCGAAGTCGGATTCAAAATCGGATAGACGGATTTCTCACAAAAGGCGTATGGATTTTCAACCCTTTTTCAGAAACCTTTTTCTCGATTCTTTTCTTCTGAAGTGGGAAGGATTCTGTATATATATATATACATCCACGTACATGCAAGAGGACGAGTGGCTCAATCCGCCTATTACACGTCTCGCGCTCGGGCGGTCATGAATTTCCGCTCGGGCGCTTGCTCGGCGCTCGGGCGGTTAATCTTTCTTGCTCGGGCACGGAAGTTTCTGTCGAGATACTCGGTTGAACATCTCCTGGCGCTAGGGCGGTAATATTCTACCGCTCGGGCACCAAACATTCTGTCCAACTCATGGTGCATTGGCGCTCGGGCGGTTCTTTTCCACCGCTCGGGCTCGAGATGTTCGGTCCAACATCTTGGCCAACATCTTGAGATGTTCGGTTCAACATCTTGGCTTATACTGTAACGATGCCCTGCTTCTTCATTTGAGTTCCTATAACCTCACTTCTGTCAATTAATCAATGTCTGATTACAGTAATTAAGTCTTGGGCATTACATTATATCAATTATTATTTCAAATTCCTTCTTTTCTTAGCTCAGTTTGTGAAAATTGTATATCGGCTGAAAACCTTTATAGCTTTATATCTTTAGGTTATATGCTTTTAAAAACAGGCTCGATTGGTCTAACAATGCCACGTATCAGATTCAATTGTATTC
The DNA here is from genome assembly GCF_025594145.1 of Primulina tabacum. Lineage (NCBI taxonomy): Eukaryota > Viridiplantae > Streptophyta > Magnoliopsida > Lamiales > Gesneriaceae > Primulina > Primulina tabacum. The sequence continues at coordinate 20,140,821 of NC_134564.1, forward strand.
CAAGACTCATATGATATTTGTTTCAAATTTGTATGTATTCCATCACGTTGTTTGTTCGATAGGCTGTAAACTTGACTTTGTATTTTCTTAATAAAAAATGGTGTTTTTCCTTAAAAAGTTTCTATTAAAACAAATATCCAAGAAACTAAGCACATAAATGTTAGTGTTTTTGAAAAAAAATGGAAAATAAAGTAACATTTCTTTTTATGACCAGCTATCGTATAATATATACCAAATATAATTTTGTAATTAAAAGTCCAAAAACCAACCTACGTAAACCGCATGCATATTTATTTTTCTTAATTGATTTTAAATACTTAAATGACGTATTTTAGATGCTTAAATGTTTAAAGTGCATGATTTCATGAAATGATTAGATTTTTCTAAAAATGATAGATTTCAAATTATATTTACTAGACGAGCACAATTTTATCCAAAAAGTCGGTTTTGGGCAAACGAGAAACTTTTAAAATATCAAATGCATTATTTTTGAAAACTTAAGTATAAAAAGTCTATGTTTAAAGTTTGGGAAGAAAATATTAAATTTTTAAATAATTCGATAATTCAACGCTTCAGTAATTAGTAAATAGAAAATTAAATAGAAAACATCAAATTTAAGCTAAATAAAATTATTTAAAATATAATTTAAGCTTAAATAATTATTTGGGCTGGTCTAGAGTCAATGGAAATAAGAAAAGTCCAAAGCGATAAATTTTACGTCGACGGGCAAAACATTTATTTCACGCTTGGGTAGTACGACATAGGGTTGGCAGTGTTTGAAGGTTCATAACGCATGTTGAATGATATATTATGATGATTTTGATGAAAATATAATATTTTATGGTTAATGGCAAAACTGTGCAAATTTTATTGTAAAATGCTATTTTTGGAAAGTCATTATATTTTATGATTTAAAAGGGAAAAATGAAAAATATTTTGAAGGATGTGAATTGATTGTGACAAATAAGATATGATATATATTTTTTGGAAATATCGTGAGGGAGAAGGCTCGGAGAAAAATTCACCCAAAATGACAAATTATTTAAAGTTTTACGATTTGACAATTTACGATCTATTTATGCTTACAAATTTATTTTAAATAAAAGTATGATTTTCAATGCATGTGCTTGTATATGTATTATTTGTTACTCATGTTTAGAACATGATAATTTATTATGTAACCGTACTTTTAAAATAATTGAAATTTGCGGACGTTACAGTTGGTATCAAAGCGGTGTTCTTGTAAAGGGTTATGCCTACTGCCAGTTGCGAGAAGCTCACGAAGTCACACCTCAAGTCTGTAAGTTTTAAAGTTTGAAATTCTTTCTGGTAGTAATCATCAAGTCATGATTTCAGCATGTGCATGTTTAAGTTCAAATTACGTGCATCTTATGATATAGATGCGGAGCTAGTGATCATATGCTGAAAGACTGCCCGCAGTGGAGGCAGCTTACCCAGGGGAAAGTGTTCGCCATGCTGGCTAAGGAGGCTAAACCCGAGGACCGCCTACCTATGTTTTTAAGAACATTATGCATATTTCAAATACTCTGATTTTATGAGACTATTTTAAGTTGTTTAAACGAATACTTTTTGCAAACTTTGTTGGTAATAGTTTTTATTTCAATTATTTTTAGATGAGCAATTTATTTTTATCGCAATTTGGAAGATTTTTATTGATTTAAGAAAATTTTTATTTTTCCACAAATTTTAATTATTTTGAAAGTACGGTATGTTACACATTATACTCACTAGGTTTGAATGCTGTAGGTGATGATGTTATTGAGAGATGCGCTGACGCTTGAGTGAACTGAGTCCAGTTGTACATTCCCAAGGGCCGTTATTTTTTCACATTAGCTTGATAGTTAAAAGATTTAAAGATTTTTGTTAATGATTTTATGAGTGATTTTTATGCTTTATTTTGAAGTTAGTATGATCATGTTTAAGATTGGAGTTGAATTTTGTTAACTGACGATTTATGGATTTTTTATGCACTTGAGATTTTAAATGTTAAATTGTTTTGTTTTATGGAAATTATAAGTTATATTAATGGTGAATTTAAAAAATTTAGGTTTTAAAAAAAATTACTAGGATTTCAAAGTTAAAAGTTAGAGGGAGACGTTTCAGTTGGTATCAGAGCGAAGGTTTTCCTCAAAGGATTGTATACTGTCACTCCGAGAAGCTCAAAAAGTTACGTCTCAAGTATGTGAGTTTTTACTGCTTTATATTCTATATACTAAAGTTCTTTAATGCTTTCATGATGCAAGATATAGAGGTTAGGTGTATGATATTTTAAATATTAAGTGTATGTTGGTTACGTGGTATGGACGAATTTTATAGAGATGCCTCCTAGACGAGTTCTTCGCAGTCGTAGTGAGGGTAAACATGAGGAGGAGATTCCACATCCTCCTCTTAATCAGGACGCTAGCGCTTGTGTATTAGCAGGCATGGCACGGTTACTAGAGCAGCATGTTGGAAATTCTACGAGGGTTCAATCGGAGGCAGTCTATGAGCGTTTTATGAGCATGAACCCGGAGATTTCTCTGGCACTACGGATCCATTTGTTGCTGAGAAATGGATTCGATCTTTGGAGGTTATTTTTCGCTACATGGATATGGCGGACGCTGACTGAGTTCTTTGTACCATCTATCTGTTGAAGGGCGATGCTTCCTTGTGGTGGGAGGCAGCAGAGCGAGGGGTGAATTTGGCGACCTTGACTTGGAAGGACTTCAATAGAGTATTCTATGATAAATATTTCACTTCTGACGTCCGTTCTAGGCTTAAGAGGGAGTTCATCAGTCTCCGTTAGGGGACTTGTCTGTTGCTGAGTTTGTGCAGAAGTTTGACAGGGGATGTCATTTTGTGTCCTTGATTGCTAATGATGCTACGGAGAAGTTACGACACTTCTTAGATGGATTGAGGTCGACGATCCGTCGAGATGTGATGCTTACAGATCCTACTGATTATAATACTGCCTTTGCTAAAGCTTTCCGAGCCGAGCAGTCACTGAAGGACATTGATTGGGAGATGCAGAGCAAGATGAATCGTGCCCAGCAAGCTAGCCAGCATAATAAGAAGCCTTATACGGGACCACCTAAGCTACCGGGACAACTGAAACCACAAGGACAACTGTTGGAAACTTAATTTCGGTTGTTTGACAAACAAAGTGATTAATTTATTGGACTAACTGATCAAGTAGCTTGAAGCAACTGAACTACATAAATCAACTGACAGTTGCCTAACTGAAGATTAATGCACAGTTTATCGAAGGAAACTGAAACCAGCTGAACTGAACTTACGAAGGCAACTGACTGATCAGTTGGAAACTGATCAGTTGATATATTCAGTTGTGATCTTATCAGCTGATCATTCAGCTGTACATGTCATCAGTTGTTGAAAAAGACATTCAACTGACAAAAGTACAAAGCAGACTGTAATTCGTAGTGGAACGCCGCATTTCAGAGCTTACAGTGTACGAATTTCAGAGGAATATTGACGTGGAAATCAACGGATATAATGATTCAAATTATATTTAATGTTACCGTTGAAGAGAAGCTTATAAATAGGTGAGAAGAGCAGTTGAGCAAATAATCGTTCTATCTATTCTCTCAAGATTTCTGTTACCCTGCTAAATTTATTGCTCTTACTCAAGAATCAAAAAGCTCACACTTATCTGATTTATTTGTAGCATTTGAGGCTACCTTTCGAGCTTACAAGCACAATTCGTTTTATTGTTTATTTGATCTTAACTAGATCAGTTGTGCTAAGTTCAGTCGAAGAACTGTGAGATATTCAGTAAACTAAGAGTTTCAGTTTTGGCATTGTTAAGTCTAAACTGAAGTGGGTCTGTACAAGTTTTGTATCGATCAAAGTCTTTTAGTCCATATCCTATCCTTGTGATAGAAGGGGTGACGTAGGAGTTATTTCAATCTTCGAACATCCATAAATCTTTGTGTGTTACTACTTCTGTTATTTATTCTATATTTCAGTCAGTTTATTTCCGCAACTGTTATCAGTTAAACTGATTGTCATTGACTGACAAGATTCCTAGTTTCAGTTTGTCACAGAACTGACACTTCATTCGAAAAGATTCTAAAATTGTGAGTGTTTATTCAACCCCCCTTCTAAACACATCTCCACCAATCAACCAATCCTAACAAGTGGTATCAGAACAGTTGAATCTTGTCTCAGAATACTCTTATTCACAAAACTGATCAACATGTCTTCATTCAATAAAATACCGATGTTTTCCAGAGAAGATTTTGACGACTGAAAAATCAGAATGCAGGCTCATTTAGCTGCACAAGATGACAACATGTGGTATGTCATTACTGATGGTCCCGTGAAGATCCTAAAAGCAAATACAGCAGTTGCCATTACTGATGGGGCACCTCATCACATAGAAAATCCCAGAGAGGAATGGACAATTGAGGATAAAAGGAAAGCCAACCTAGATAATGTGGCTAAGGATATCTTATATAAAACGCTGGATAAAGTCAATTCTAGCAAAATCAAGATGTACAAAACTGGCAAAGAGATATGGGAGAAACTGATCCAGCTGTGTGAAGGAAACGAGCAAACAAAAGAGAACAAGCTATCATTTCCTGTTCAGAAATTTGAAACATCAAGATGAAGGCTGGAGAATCCATGCACGAATATGATGAAAGGATCGGTGGTATTATCAACGAGCTGAATGCACTTGGAAAAGTGTATTCGAACAAAGAAGTGGCACTGAAGGTGGTCAGAGGTCTTCCCAAAGAATGAGATGTTAAGACCATGGCAATGAGAGGGTCAAAGGACCTTAACAAGGTCGAACTTCATGACTTGTTTGCTGATCAAAAGGCTTACGAGTTTGAACTTCAAACCAGAAAAGGAGAACCTTCTACACATGCTGCCACAACTGCTTTAACTGCTTTCAAACTGGAACCAACTGGTTCAGTTGACAAATCTGCTGATCAACTGAGCAATGATGCTATGTCATTGTTTGTAAAGAATTTTGGAAGGTTTATGAGGAGGAATCAAGGAAACTTCCAGAAGCAGTATCGGAAAAATCAGTACAAAGAACATTCTATGCTTGCTACAACTGTGGCAAATCTGGTCATTTCATAGCAGACTGTCCTAAGCCAAAGAAGGACAGTCGAGGATCAACTGAAAAGTGAAAGAAGCCCTATGAGCACAGAAGAAGGACCAAGGATGACAAGAAATCATTCAAAAAGAAACATGAAGTGCTTTTGGCTGAAGAGAGCAAATCTAAGTGGGCAGAAACTGATAGTGACGAGTCAGAACCAGAAAGCCCAATTAGTTCAAGTGAAGATGAAGAGGAAGTCAAGTGCTTAATGGAAGATGATGCTGAACTGGAGTCAGCAAGTGAACAAGTATTTGACTTCAGCTCTACTGATTTCACTCGTGAGGAACTCAATACCACATTGCATGACATGGTAAATGAGTATCACAAACTTGCTCGATCATTTGAGAAGGTTAGAACTGAGCAAACTGATCCCAATGACAACAAAACAGAAACTGATGAGTCAGTTGAACTGTTTAGTCTAAAAAGGAAGATTGCACATCAAAAAGCTCAAATGATTGAAAATCAATCTTTGATATGTCAGTTAAAAACAGAAATTTCAAAACATACAGAACTGATTCAAGCTTGAAACAAGTCTTCAGTTGCACTGACTGAAAGCAAGAATTCACAAAAATCAGTTGATGATAAAGCTGGTTTAGGCTTTAACAATCATGATGAAAATTCTGCAAGTGATACACAACCAAGGTTGAATGAAAACAAAGGAAAGTGCATTACCTTTGTAAAATCAACTATGATAAATGAATTCTCAGAACCTAGTAAACCAGCTGTTCAATTGACTGAAAGTAAGAACAAAAGCAAACGGTATGGAATTGGATATAGCTCTGAGAGTTCGACTGATACAAGAAATTGGTCACCTAAACGATTCAGTTACAAAAATCAGTATTCAAGGAATGGCTTTTACAATTACTACAACTGTAAGCCAGTTCAGAAACGATATCAAAATACTAGTTAGTTGAAAAAAGATACAAATCATACTGTTTTATCCTCACATCACACAATATTGGCAAGAATTCGAGAAAAACCATTTGGAACACATCAACTGGGCAGTCAGTTAGACTGGTCCAAGTCTGGGTTCCTAAAGGACTAATCAGTTTAGGACCAAAATGAATATGGGTACCAAAATTATATATACTGTGTGATTATAGGTAACAGGTACAAAGAAAGAATCAACTTGGTATATAGACAGTGGTTGTTCGCGGCATATGACAGGAGATGCAAATTTGCTATCTCAACTGATCAACTTTACTGGACCAAACATCAGTTTTGGAGACAACTCCAAAGTTAAAACTGTGGGTAAAGGTAAGCTTATCCGTGGTAACTTTACAATTAAAAATGTTTTGCTAGTTGAAAATTTGAAGTATAACTTGATAAGCATCAGTCAGTTATGCGACAATAATTTCTCAGTTCAGTTTGACAGACACACTTGTTCAGTTAGAGACTCAACTGATGAGGTCATCATAACTAGAAATCTTTGTGGAAATACTTACAAAGCCAGTTGGACTGAACAACCTTACGCACCAGTTTGTTTCATTGCTTCCAAGTCTTCTAAAAACTGGTTGTGGCATAAGAGGTTGAACCACTTAAACTTTAAATCTATTGCTTATCTGAGTAACCATGATCTTATAACTCGTTTGCCCAAAATAGATTTTTAAATGATAAAGTTTGTTCAGCATGTCAGTTTGGTAAACAAGTAATATCTTCAATCAAAAACAGAGGTTGTAAATCATCTTCCCGATGCTTAGAACTGTTACATATGGATCTTTTTGGTCCAATACCAGTCATGAGTTTAGGGAGAATGAAATATACCCTAGTAGTTGTGGATGGCTTTTCAAGATTTACTTGGGTTATTTTTCTCAAATCCAAATACCAAACTGCTGCACAATTGATTAAGCTCTTCAAAAGACTTTTAAATGAAAAATCAGTTGGGACTGATCGAATAAGGTCTGACAGAGGGACTGAATTCATCAATCAAAAACTTTCAACTTCTTTAGAAAATAATGGAATCAAGCATGAGCTCTCAGCAGCTAGAACATCTCAGAAAAATGGTGTAGCTGAGAGAAGAAATCGGACCCTTAAAGAAGCTGTTAGAACAATGCTTGCTGATTCTGGTATTTCCCAAAGGTTTTGGGATGAAGCAGTAAACACTGCATGTTATATTATGAACAGATCAATGATTAATAAGAATCATGTGAAATCACCATATGAGATCTGGTATGGAAGAAAAAGTGTGGTTTCTTATTTCAAATTATTTGGTTGCAGATGTTTTATTTTTGATAATGGTAAAAATCATTTAAAAGCCTTTGATGCTAAATCTGCAGAGGGAATATTTCTTGGATATTCTTCAGTTAGCAAAGCATATAGAGTTTTTGTAGAAGTTCTTTAAATGTTGAAGAATCTATTCATGTTGTTTTTGATGAAACAGTACTAAGCCAACTGATCCAGTTGAGCTAGTTGATTGATTTACAGAGATCAGTTTGGAGGATGAAAATGAAGAAGAAAATCATATCAATAGAAATATCCTTCAAACATCTGAACCATAAATATTAGATCAATCAGTTGAACAGGAACATGCTCCTGATAATCAGTTGGTGGAGCAAACAGATGATATTCAGTTACCAATTGAAACAGCTCCAACTGAAACTGAAAACATTCAGTTGCCAGCAGAAGCAGTTGCTGATATGGAAGCAACAAATACTGAGTTCGGATGGAAGAAATCACATCCTCCAAAATTGGTGATAGGTAATCCATCCGACCCGGTAAGAACAAGAAATCAAATGCTTAATTTGTTCATTCATTTTGTTTTTGTCTCACACCTGGAACCAAAGAAAACTTACGAAGCTCTTGCTGATCCTAACTGGATAAATGCAATGCAAGAGAAGCTAAATCAGTTTACCCATAACAATGTCTGGAACTTAGTTCCAAGTCCAGTTTGCAAAACAATTATAGGTACAAAATGGGTATTCAGAAATAAACTGAAAGAAGATGGTTCAGTTGCACGCAACAAAGCAAGACTTGTCGCACAGGGATATAGGCAGGAAGAAGGAATTGACTATGATGAAACATATGCAACAGTTGCAAGACTGGAAGCAATCAAAATGTTCCTTGCCTATGCATCATTCAAGAACTTCAAAGTCTATCAAATGGATGTAAAAAGTGCATTTCTGAATGGTCAGTTTCAAGAAAAAGTTTATGTTGAACAACCTCCAGGTTTTATCAATTACTCTTTTCCTGATCATGTCTATCATTTGAACAAAGCTTTATATGGTCTTAAACAAGCTCCAAGATCTTGGTATGAGACATTTTCAAAATTTTTAACTGATCATGATTTTACTGTTGGATCAGTTGACAAGACTTTGTTCAAATTTTCTAAGAATGATCACATTTTACTTGTGCAAATATATGTTTATGATATTATATTTGGGTCAACTGCCCCCAAATTATGTGAGAAATTTTCCAAGTTAATGCAGGAAAAATTTGAGATGAGTATGATGGGTGAACTGACATTCTTTCTCGGACTACAAGTGAAGCAAATGGACACTGGTATTTTTATCAGTCAGAAAAAATACACGAAGGAATTGCTCAAGAAATTTGGCATGGAAACATGTTCAGCTGCAAGCACTCCCATGAGTTCATCAGTCAAACTGGACAATGATCAAGGGGGAATATCAGTTGAGACGACACTCTACAGAGGTTTAATAGGTCCATTATTGTACCTAACTGCTAGTCGTCCTGATATTGTATTTTCTGTTTGCATGTGTGCTAGATTTCAAGCAAATCCTAAGCAATCGTATTTTACAGTTGCCTAAAGAATTTTAAAATATCTAAAAGGCACTCAAAATGTGGGATTATGGTACGCTAAAGACTCTTCTTTCAATTTAGTTTGATATTCAGATGCAGATTATGCAGGATGTAAGCTAGATCGTAAAAGCACCAGTGGATCTTGTCAGTTTCTAGGAGACAGACTGATCTCATGGTTCAGAAAGAAGCAAACATCCATAGCTTCTTCCACAACTGAAACAGAATACCTTGCTGCTGGAAGCTGCTGTGCCCAACTGCTCTCGATTCAGCAACAACTGAAATATTATGGAGTTGATGCTAAATAATCTCCCATATTTTGTGATAATACAAGCACGATTGCAATAACTTACAATCCAGTTCTTCACTCAAAGACCAAGCACATTGATGTCAGGCATCATTTCATCAGAGATCATGCTCTGAAGAAAGCTATCAGACTGGAATATGTGTCAACTGTACAACAAGCTGCTGACATCTTCACCAAACCATTGCCAGAGACTAAGTTTTCTCACTTTCGCAATATACTTGGTTTAATTGATTTATCTTAATTATATCAGTTTTATTGCTGCTTTGTCAATAGCTGTTCATTCAGTTTGTCATTTATTATTTAAATGTTTATCAACTGATGTCAGTTAGTCATTTATCAATTGTTATATTCAGTTCATTAACTGTTTGTCAACTGATGTCAGTTAGTCATTTATCAGTTATTGTATTCAGTTCCTTATCTATTTATCAACTGATGAAAGTTAAGTTTTGCAAAAAGACAAAGAGACAACAGCAATAATACGAATCAAGATTTCATTAAGAATAAAATCGAAACCATACAACATCATTTAGTTATCTTCCTACAGCATCTTGCCAAACATTTAACCAATTAATAAGTTCATGGCAATGCAGTTCTCGAAGGACTCTGAAGTAGAGATCTTCTCAAGCTGATGCCACTCATTCCACAGCAACACATGCAACAGAACTACATCAGTGACAAGCTGTGAAACGTGACAGACGTTAAAACGCTTGAAGTATTTTTTTGCTACAGCTCTCTATTTGGTAGTGGGAACTGAACCGTGTGGTCGAAGACTGGAGATCTTGAACTTTAACCCAAGAAGACATGACCTTCATCAGACGTATTCTTCAATGTTTTTCTTCACAACTTCCAGTTGAGGAAGTGTCCTTTGTGTCACTAAGTGATGAGTACTGCTGCAGGCATCCGAAATGGTTGAATTAGACATACTGAATTGTTGTTATCTGACATTTTTTTTCTTTTTATTTATAGACAGGTTACGCTTAATATTTAAGAAGATGAAGAGACTCAAGTCAATTGAAACGTCTTTTGACTTATTCAGAATGAGTTTTTCTTACCCTTACTTTTAATTATATGCATTTATTGAGGGGGAATATTGATTTGAAAAGTTAACTGAGAAAACAATAGTCAGTTGGTCTTCAACTGAACTGACTAAGTTCTCAACTAATCATTCAGTTGCTGATCTAACTGATCTTTTCCGATAAGTTAACTAATAAATCGAATAATATTCTATATTAAATGATGTGACTGTTTGTCGAAGCATTAATTGTTGTCTTTCAATGAATAGTATTTTGAAACGTGGACCCACATAATCCATGAATATTATACACACGTTTTTACCACACGTACACACGTTTTTAATTCAAATTTTCCTTGACTGACACGTGTCCAATAATTTGAACAGTCACTTACATCAGTATTATACTCGCTCCAATTCAGTTTTTCTCTCCTTAATTTTACTTCAAATTTACAGAGCAAAAACAAATTCAAGTTTTCTTTCTCGCAGAAAAACATTCATTCAAATGACAAATCAGATCCCAGCTCATGTCATGAACGCAATTGCAATCGACTTTGACTCAGTTATGACTGTATCAGATTAAGCTGTGAAGAAGATCTTCATCAAACTGGAAGCAACAGGACTGAAACAATTCTTGGGATTATCTTCCCAAGTAATCTATCCTAAAGAGATCCAGGATATCTATGCCAACGGCTATGTAACTACAACCGACAGTATCGCGACTAAGGTAAATGATCAGCTGCTGATCATTGACGAGGACTTCTTCTGCAAGCATGCCATTGCGTATTTAGTCACAATCAAGACCTCCATTAACATTATTATCATAATCACCTGCATCAATCACACCTAGTGAGTCGAAAGACTCAACACATCATATTCTTGATAACAAGTAATACATATACAAATCACGTACAACAGTGAAAAATACTTGTACTTAAAACATCGTTTTCATGAAGATGCATAAACTTAAACATTTTTGTTAACATTTTCATGATGCATAAATTTTAAATAAAAACACTTTTATAAACAATTTCATATCGACATATTCATAAAACTTTGCATAAACATAAACATAAACATATTCATAATCGTATCCATATTCATATCACTATTTTCGTATTCATATTCATATACGTCGTAAACATATTCATATTCATATTCATGTTTGTTGAATTCGGATCGTGATTGTGGCTCGTATTCTTAATTTTATTGGGCGATGGATTCATCTAGAGAAAACCACAGTACTGGGTGGCGGGGACACCACCGACACTCTCACCAGTCAACTGGGCCTTGGCCAACGTATTAACATATTCGTATTTGTATCTGTATCCAAGAAAACACAATCGTCGGGCTCCCACTAGGACCATAACGCTCACGATATTTTTAACATATCAACGTATTTAGTCACAATCCCTTCACGTCCATCAACATGTCGTATTTCCATCACTATGCATATTATATTGTTTTTTTTTTAAACCAAGCATGCAACATATATTTTAAATATCAAGATTAAATTGTAACAAAATCCATAAACATTTAAAAATCATAATTTAACATATTAAAATCATAAACCTCCATGTACTTTTTAAATAAACATTTTAACATATTAAAAATCCGCAAACATTTAAAATAAACATTTTAACATATAAAAATCATAAAAAAGCCATAAACGATTTAAAATAACATTTTAACTTCATAAAAATCTATAAACATTTAAAATTATCATTTTAACATATAAAGACCCATAAACGTTTTAAAATAAACGTTTGAAGATATAACGATCCCTAAACATTTTTAACATATTAAATCCATAAACAATTAAATACGTATTTTAACATATAAAAATTCATAAACATCCATAATCATTGAAAATAATCATATTAGCATATAAAACAGCATTCAGAACACTGCCATGATGTTTACTAATTTCTAGGTGTTAAATGATCGTTTTACGCCTAGAGGTAAAATTTCACGTTTTTTGACTTTTTCTTAATTTCATTGATTCTAACATGTCCCAAATAATTATTTAAGCCTACATGAATTTTCTCATATTTTTATTTAGCTTAAATCAAGAACTTTTAATTTATTCTTTAAATATAGCATGTTACTGCGTTTTAATCCCGAATTAAATCAAACCTTAATATAAAATTCCCAAATTAAAAAATTAGACTTTTAATAATTATTTGAGCTTAAATATAATTTTCCATAATTTTATTAAGCTAAAATCTAGGCATTTCAATTAATTCGTTAATTAACGTTTCGTGCGGCGATTAAATCCCGGATAAATCCAAGACTCATTATTTTGATCCCAAATTTTAAACATAGCGTTTTTATTATTTATTCTACCCTTCCAAGTCATGAGCCACACTGGTGGACCCATGGATTCAATTTTAGTTCTTTAATTTTTGTTTTTGACACCTTATCGAACACACCGATCCATCTCCTAATTTACTCGAGCCATGCCCGAGCCATCTCGAGCAAAACCCTATCCAACCCACCTAGGCACCCTATTGACCAAGCCCAAGCCCCTGAATCCAGCCTTGGCTCGCTCAAACTCACCTGCAACTTGACCATGTACTGCACGTGTGTGTGTGTGGCTTCCCTTGAACAAAAGGACTCCTACCTAGTCTAGGACTTCTCCCAACCCTTAACCACCGAACCACCCCGACCCTGGACCACGCCCAGACCATACCCATACCAGCCCTTACACTGGAACCCCAAGCACGAAGCTCCACCAACAGTACCATATTATGGCCGAGAAACCGACCTACCATGGACTCCACGTTTCTATTACTAGGACCTAGCCAACCACACCAAACCCTGAACCAGCCCCCTGTGCACCTTCATATGACTCTAAGGACCTAGCCTAGCCTAGCCCAAAGCCCCTTGCCGAGACCCTTAAACCTGCACGCTGCTGCACAATCTGCGTGACTTCCATAGTGCTTCTCGGGTGGGAGTCCTAGCTTGCTATGACTCCTCCCCAACCCTCCTGACTCGAGTCCTAGCGTGGCTAGGACTCTTCCATTGACCCATGACCGACCCTAGCCAAGCTCTGGTCCCAACCGAACCCAAGCCCAGTAGCCAATCCCTTACAACCGATCCCCTCAAGCACCATGACAAAAATGTGATCAGTTTGGTTCCAGCTTTTAACATTTCTAGTTTGCTGCTTTTGTGTGCGATCCTAGACCTTTAAAATTGTGGAAATACATACTAATTCATATCCTAATTCATGGCAGCCCCTTTTAACACATAAAAACATATTTTTGGAAAGCAAGGATTTAGAACACATATATGCATGGCTACAAAATTTAAAGGTTGTATGACTTCTTTTCATGCAAATTCATAAAAAAATTACGTAATATGGTGTGATGATGAGTAAAGGAAGAATATGGAATTCCTTTACGTTTTAAAGGCACGATTTTTACGTTGACGAATCGAAGAACGACGAAGATCAACCTTGGCGTGGTTTCCTTTTGAAATTCGAAACTCTTGCTCTTGAAGTTTGATGTGTGTGCCGTGACTTGTGTTTGAGGGGAGAGTTTTGATTGAATTGGGGAGGTGGGGCATGGGTTATGGGGATTATGGGTTGAGTTTCTTTTTTTTAAATAATGCTTAGAATCCTAATTAAACTCTAATTGCTAGCTTAGGCCCATTAGGTAGGTAATTAGGCACATTAGTGCTTCATTAAAGATATTTAAAATAATTTTTCTTAAATACGTTTGTGCATTTATTAGCCGGGTTGCTAAAACGTTTGTATTTTTGTTGAAAATCCAACACCGATAAAAATCACGTCCCGGCGTATAAAATCACATCAAAACGACATATTTTCAAAAATAAGAAAAAGCATCACCCTCAATTTAAATAATTGAAAACAATTAACCAATGAAAACATTTTTTATTTTTCAGCCCTCGGTCTCCGTTCCTCGATCGTAACTCGAATAATTTTTGAAAATATATTTTAATGCAACCATGTAAAAAAATATATTTAAAACATACAATTATGCACAACATAATTAATTAATGCGATTAAAATATTTAATTAAAATACACAAATGATTTAATAACTCGTATGCATGTGGTTCGCGTGGACCTTCAAATTTTTGGGGCGTTACAGAAGAGAAGCCTATAAATAGGTGAGAAGAGCAATTGAGCAAATAATCGATCTATCTATTCTCTCAACATGCTGTTACTCAAGAATCAAAAAGCTCACACTTATCTGATTTATTTGTAGCATTTGAGGCTACATTTCGAGCTTACAAGCACAAACCGTTTTATTGTTTATTTGATCTTAACTAGATCAGTTGTGCTAAGTTCAGTCGAAGAACGGTGAGATATTCAGTAAACTAAGAGTTTCAGTTTTGGCAGTGTTAAGTCTAAACTGAAGTGGGTCTGTACAAGTTTTGTATCGATCAAAGTCTTTTAGTGCATATCCTTTGTGATAGAAGGGGTGATGTAGGAGTTATTTCAATATCCGAACATTCATAAATCTTTGTGTATTACTATTTCAGTTATTTATTCTATCTTTCAGTCAGTTTATTTCCGCAACTGTTATCAGTTAAACTGATTGTCATTAACTGACAAGATTCCTAGTTTCAGTTTGTCACATAACTGATACTTCATTCTAATAGATTCTAAAATCGTGAGTGTTTATTCAACCCCATTTCTAAACACATCTCAACCAATCAACCGATCCTAACAACAACCATCTGAAGAAAATTTCCCAAAGATAGCTGAGAAGACACAGTGCAAGGAATGCAATCGTCATCATTATGACAAGTTCATGTGGGGCACCTACAAGTGCTTCAAGTTCGGAGAGATGGGACACAAGGCTGGAGATTGCCCAATGCTCAAGCAACCTACGACTGGAAGGGAATATGTGATGCATGCTGAACAAGCGGAGCCAGACACTCCGCTTATTACAAGTACTCCACCTATATAAGCGTTTTATATTGCTCTACTGCTTAAGGTAAATGTAATGCCCGAGAATTTTGATTATTGTAATCGGAAATGATTTGTTGATAATTTATGTGATTATAGACGGAAAGGATCAGACCGGGAACGACGAAAAGAAGACGTGAAGTATGTGCGACGAATGAGCCTCGCGCATATGCGGGACCCAGCCGGGCGCATATACGCGAGCTAGGCAGAGAATCTCGCGTATATGCACGACAGGACCCGCGCATATGCGCGAGATTGGTAGAACCTCGCGCATATGCGCCAGGAGAGGGAGCGCATATGCGCGAGCTGCCGAGATGACATGCGCCGAGACAGAATATCTCGCGCATATGCGCCGAGGAGGGTCGCGCATATGCGCGAGACGTGCAACTTGAAGGATGAGCCATTTGCCCCCAGCCATGCATTGATATATATATATTGATTTCATTCCTTCAGAAGTTAAGAAGGAAAGAACGAAAATCCCAGGGGAAAAGCTTAAGGATTCCTTGAAGGTAGAATTCTGATTTTACAAAATCCATCCGTCTGATTTTTAATCCGATTGCAGTACTGTATTCCTCTCGAAAAAAGGCTTCACACAGACTTTCATATTGACATATTCGAATTCGAGACTTCGACTTCGTCAAACTGAGAAACGAAAGGTATAAACCAATTTCTAACCAGGAGGATACGACTCGAGTTTGACTTGACTTGAGTTTCCCAAAAATCACATACTTTACTTTATTGCATTGATATTTGCAATTCATGAGATTTATATGCTTAGTCTATCGAGTCATGGGCGGATGTGCCTAGTTATTGGCGGAGGTGCCAAGTCTTTGGCAGATAAGCCAAGACACTGGATATTTGGTTTATATCGATGTTGCGTAGGGGCGGACTGACTTCTATTGCGGAGATTCGATATAGTATGCCAATGTCCAGGAACCGGGATCCCTAGATTAGAGATGAGTCGAGTCTGAGTTGACGAGTCCAGAGTTTAATTACAGCTTTATATCGATTCATGTTTTTCAGATTTGATACATGTTATTGAGATCTGTTTCATGCTTTTATATCTGTTTATATGATTGCATGTATACATCGTTTATACTGGGATTATATTCTCACCGGAGTTATCCGGCTGTTGTTGTGTTTGTATGTGTGCATGACAACAAGTGGGACAGGATCAGGGTCACGAAGAGGATGAGAGATTCAAGTTTAGCGTGGAGATCCGGACTTAGAGTAGATGGGTTTTCAGTACTGTATGTAGTGACTGAACATTAGTTTGAAATAAATGTACTTTGTACAGGATTTGTACTTTACTGTTGATAGTTATATCAGACTGATTTCATTATGTTCCGCACTTATGTTTTTCAAAAAAATAAATTTTAGACCCAGATTAATTAAATGATCCTAATAATGATTAAGAAGACGAATTAGGTTCGGGTCCCCACAGCAGGTGGTATCAGAGCAGTAGGTTCCTTAGACTGAGATAGAAGAGAGGGAGCTGGGTAGATTGAGTTTTCTTTCCTGCTTCTATTGTGCTAGCATGTTTTACTGCTATGAAATATATGTTTATTTGAGTATCTGATTGGAATATAAGCATGTATTATTTGAGAATGAATCATAACCGATTCTTGATCAGAGGTAAGATGATCAGAAGGGGACTGAGACATTTGTCAGATTTGATTGCTAACCCTTTTGATAATCAGATATGCCTCCTCGAAGAATCCCAGAACAGGGCAGTACCTCAGCCAATCCGATGGATGTCACAGCAACTCCGATGGAAACGTTACTGAGGAGATTTCAGTCGTTCAAACCGCCGACTTTGAAGGGTACAGAGAATTCTGTTGAGTGTGAGAGTTGGCTAGATGACATAGAAATGCTGTTTGATTCATTGAACTATACAGATGAGCGCAGAGTCCGACTGATTGGGCACCAGTTGCATGACATTGCAAAAAATTGGTGGCTTACAACAAAGAGGGCTTTGGAGCTTCGAGGTACAGTGATTACTTGGAAAATATTTAAGACTGAATTTTATCAAAGATTTTTCCCAGTATCATACAGGAAAGACAAAGGGGCAGATTTTGCAAATTTGAGACAGGGTCAGCTGAATAGAGAAGAGTATGTGGCCAAGTTCTCTACATTGCTGCGATTTGTTCCACACGTGGCTGAAAATGATGAAACTGTTGCTGATCAGTTTATCAATTGGCTGAATCCTGAGATCTTTACATTGGTAAACACAGGGAGACCGAATAATTTTGCAGATGCCCTGAACAGAGCAAAAGGAGCTGATGCTGGCCTGATTAGGCAGAAAGGAGCTTCGTATGTTCCTTCAGCACCGAGACCACAGCAACCCCCTCCCAGATTTGATAGTGGCAGTAGCAGCAGCGGAAAAAAAGATTTCTTGAAAGCCCGAGGAAAACAATTCAAGAAGTCAGGGAGCAGTTCATCTAGCTCCGGTGGTTCTCGACATAGCCAGAGTAGTACAGGGATCTTTTGCAGGGCTTGCGGAGGGAGACACCCCACAGAGCAATGTCAAGGAGTACTTGGTAGTTGCCGTATTTGCAGACAGCAGGGACATTTTGGTAGAGTTTGTCCACAGAGAGGTTACCAAGGATCCCAGGGAGCAGAATAATCTGGATCAGTGGCTCAGACAGATAGACGATC
Source organism: Primulina tabacum (assembly GCF_025594145.1). Taxonomy (NCBI): domain Eukaryota; kingdom Viridiplantae; phylum Streptophyta; class Magnoliopsida; order Lamiales; family Gesneriaceae; genus Primulina; species Primulina tabacum. The sequence goes on from NC_134564.1 coordinate 20,158,614, forward strand.
ATCTGTTGTTCACTCCTTCCAGCCACCACCGACTACTCCTCAGTCACAGCCCAGGCTAGGAGGAAGCCAGACTGTGAGCCAGCCTCCGAGACAGCAGGCCAGAGTATTCGCTTTGACTGAAGAACAGGCCCAGGAAGCACCAGCTGATGTTGTTGCAGGTAATTGTTCTTTATGTGGTTATCCTTCTTACATATTGATTGATACGAGTACATCCCATACATTTATTTCTGTGCGATTTGCATTGAGTCATGCATTGCCTGTTGAGTCTTTATCTGCTGTAGTATCTGTCTCTTCACCTTTGGGGAGAGGTCTTATATCGGTGACGTCTGTTAGACATTGTATGCTACAGTATGACAGGCATGAGATTGAGTTAAATTGTATTGTACTGGGGCTGTCTGATTTTGACTGCATTATCGGTATTGATATACTGACCAAGTACAGAGCTACCGTTGATTGTTTCCATAAGATTGTGAGATTCAGACCTGAGATGGCTGATGAATGGAAATTTTACGGTAAGGGTTCTAGATGTAGAATTCCTTTGATATCTGCTATATCTATGACTCGATTATTACAGAAAGGAGCGGAGGGATTCCTTGTGTATTCAGTTGACTTACTAGAATCGAGCCCATCATTGGCTGATTTGCCAGTGGTATGTGAGTTTGCTGATGTTTTCCCAGATGAGATTCCGGGTTTGCCTCCGATTCGAGAGATAGACTTCAGCATTGAATTGGTACCAGGTACAGTTCCGATTTCTAGAGCTCCGTACAGAATGGCACTGATTGAGTTGAAAAAATTGAAAGAGCAGTTGGAAGATTTACTGGCCAAGGATTACATCAGACCGAGTGTTTCTCCTTGGGGTGCTTCAGTACTGTTTGTAAGAAAGAAAGACGGTTCAATGAGACTCTGCATTGACTACCGGCAACTGAACAAGGCTACGGTAAAGAACAAATACCCTTTGCCTCGTATCGATGATTTATTTGATCAGTTGCAGGGTTCTTCTGTTTATTCCAAGATCAATCTGAGATATGGATATCATCAGCTGAGAGTCAGAGATTCTGATATGTCAAAGACAGCTTTCAAAACCAGGTATGGCCATTATGAGTTTATTGTCATGCCGTTTGGTTTAACCAATGCTCCAGCCGTATTTATGTGTTTGATGAACCGTGTATTTCAGAAGTATCGTGATGATTTTGTGATTATTCTCATTGATGATATCTTGATTTATTCGAAGAATATGATTGATCATGCTGAGCATTTGAGAACAGTGTTGAGAATTCTGAGAAAAGATAGATTATATGCTAAGCTGTCGAAATGTGAGTTTTGGCTGAGACATGTTGTATTTCTGGGTCACATTATATCTGGATATGGTGATTCTGTTGATCCTAGCAAGGTTGAGGCAGTGATCAATTGGCCTAGACCGACATCTATGCCAGAGATACGCAGTTTTATGGATTTAGCAGGCTATTATCGTCGATTTATTAAAGATTTCTCGAGTATTGATAAGCCTATTACCCAGCTGACACAGAAGAACGCACCATTCGTATGGTCTGAAGAATGTGAGTCCAGATTCCTTGAGTTGAAGAAAAGATTGACCAGTGCTCCGGTGTTGACTATCCCGTCATGTACTAGTGATTTTGTTGTTTATTGTGATGCTTCGCACAGAGGATTGGGTTGTATTTTGATGCAGCGAGGACATGTTATTGCCTATGCCTCAAAACAACTGAAGCCACATGAGTCTCGCTACCCAATTCATGATCTTGAATTGGCAGCCATTGTATTTGCACTGAAGATATGGCGACACTATCTATACGGTGAGAAGTTTGAGATCTATTCTGATCACAAGATTCTGAAATATCTGTTTTCACAGTCTGAATTGAATATGAGACAACGAAGATGGCTTGATTTATTGAAAGATTTTGACTGTGAAATCAAATACTATCCGGAGAAGTCTAATGCAGCAGCTGATGCACTGAGTCGAAAGGTATGTTCTTTATCCTTATCGGCAATTGGTGTTTCAAATTTGATTGAAGACTGCTGTTTGTCTGGATTAGCATTTGAGACAGATTGTAAACCTCTGAGATTATATGTTGTTCAAGTCGAACCAGAGCTGATTTTGAGAATTAAAGCGGCTCAAAAAGTTGATCAGAATGTGCATAATTCGATATCGATGGTCAGAGCAGGACATCGATCAGAGTATTAGGTACGTGATCAGGTACTATATGTGAATAATCGTCTTGTTGTGCCAGATGTTTCAGATTTGAAACGACAGATTTGGTCAGAAGCGCACACTAGTCGATTCAGTATTCATTATGGTGGCAGAAAGATGTATAATGATTTGAAAAGACAGTTTTGGCGGAAACAGATGAAAGCCGATATTGCTGAATTTGTATCCAGATGTCGGAATTGCCAACAGGTAAAAGCGGAAAGAAAGAAACCAGGAGGTCTATTACAGAGTTTGTCCATTCCTGAATGGAAATTGGATCACATTTCCATGGACTTCGTGACGAAGTTACCGCGTTCCTCCCGAGGTTGCAATGCGATTTGGGTTGTGATTGATAGATTGACCAAATCCGCATGTTTTATTCCGTACAAGATGACGTACAGACATGACCAGATGGCAAAGATTTATGTCAGAGAGGTGGTTAGATTGCATGGAGTGGCGAAGTCGATTGTATCAGACCGTGATCCTCGGTTTACTTCACACTTTTGGCACAGTTTGCAGCAAGCTCTGGGTACGAAGTTACATCTGAATACCGCATATCATCCTCAGACCGACGGACAGTCAGAGCGGACTATCCAGACACTGGAAGATATGCTGAGAGCTGTAGTGCTGGATTTTGGCACTAGTTGGCAAGAATATTTGCCACTTTGCGAGTTTTCGTACAACAACAGCTATCAGACGATTATAGAGATGGCTCCATTTGAAGTGTTGTACGACAAGAAATGCAGATCCCCTCTGTATTGGGATGATATCTCTGAGGTACCTGAGATTGGGCCTGATATGATCCGAAAAATGACCGAGAAAGTGAAGCTGATTCGTCAGAGAATGAGAACAGCTCAAGACAGACAGGCCAAATATGTCAATGTTCGACGTAGACCGTTGGTATTTGAGGCAGGAGAAAGAGTATTTCTGAAGATTTCTCCTTTCAGAGGCGTTGTCAGATTTGGCAAGAAAGGAAAGTTGTCTCCACGGTATATCGGTCATTATGAGATTCTCGAGAAGATAGGAAATCGTGCCTATCGACTCGCCTTACCGCCTTCTCTATCTGGAATACATGATGTCTTTCATATATCTTTATTGCGGAAATATCTTCCTGATGTATCTCATATTCTTCAGCCAGACGAGGCAGAACTTGATGAAACTGAGTTATTTTGAGAAGCCGATTCAGATTCTCGATCGTAAAGAAAAGCAGCTCAGAACGAAGACTATTCCGCTTGTGAAAGTTCAGTGGAGTCGTCATGGCATTGAAGAAGTTACGTGGGAGACTGAATAAGATATGAGACAGAAATTCCCAGAGTTATTTCACTGATGTGAGTCTTTTTATTTAGCTTCTATTCTCCTTTCCTTATTGTATCTGATTTGATTGCTTGTGATTTCGGGGACGAAATCAGATTTTAGGGGGGGAGAAATGTAATGCCCGAGAATTTTGATTATTGTAATCGAAAATGATTTGTTGATAATTAATGTGATTATAGACGGAAAGGATCAGACCGAGAACGATGAAAAGAAGACGTGAAGTATGTGTGAGGAATGAGCCTCACGCATATGCGCGACCCAGCCGGGCGCATATGCGCGAGGTAGACAGAGAACCTCGCGCATATGCACGACAGGACCCGCGCATATATGCGGGATTGGCAGAGAACCTCGCGCATATGTGCCAGGAGAGGGCGCGCATATGCGCGAGCTGCCGAGATGACATGCGCCGAGACAGAATATCTTGCGCATATGCGCCGAGGAGGGTCGCGCATATGCGCGAGACGTGAAACTTGAAGGATGAGCCACTTGCCCCTAGCCATGCTTTGATATATATATATATATATATTGATTTCATTCCTTCAGAAGTTAAGAAGGAAAGAACAAAAATCCCAGGGGAAAAGCTTAAGGATTCCTTGAAGGTAGAATTCTGATTTTACAAAATCCATCCGTCTGATTTTTAATCCGACTGCAGTACTGTATTCTTCTCGACAAAGGCTTCACACAGACATTTGATATTGACAGATTCGAATTCGAGACTTCGACTTCGTCAAACTGAGAAACGAAAGGTATAAACCAATTTCGAACCAGGAAGATACGACTCGAGTTTGACTTGACTTGAGTTTTCCAAAAACCACATACTTTACTTAATTGCATTGATATTTGCAATTCATGATATTGATGTACTTAGTCTATTGATTTATAGCAAAGCATGTGTCGAGTCATGGGCGGATGTGCCTAGTTATTGGCGGAGGTGCCAAGTCTTTGGCGGATAGGCCCAGACACTGGATATTTGGTTTATATCGATGTTGCGTAGGGGCGGACTGACTTTTATTGCGGAGATTCGATATAGTATACAAATTTCTAGGAACCGGGATCCCTAGATTAGAGATGAGTCAAGTCTGAGTTGACGATTCCAGAGTTTACTTACAGCTTTATATCGATTCATGTTTTTCATATTTGATACATGTTATTGAGAACTGTTTCATGATTTTATATCTGTTTATATGATTGCATGTATACATTGTTTATACTGGGATTATATTCTCACCGGAATTATCCGGCTGTTGTTGTGTTTGTGTGTGCATGACAACAGGTGGGACAGGATCAGGGTCACGAAGAGGATGAGAGATTCAAGTTTAGCGTGGAGATCCGGACTTAGAGTAGATGGGTTTTCAGTACTTGATGTAGTGACTGAACATTAGTTTGAAATAAATGTACTTTGTACAGGATTTGTACTTTACTGTTGATAGTTATATCAGACTGATTTCATTATATTCCGCACTTATGTATTTCAAAAAAAAATGTTAGACCCAGATTAATTAAATGATCCTAATAATGATTAAGAAGACGAATTAGGTTCGGGTCCCCACAGTAAATGCTTGTATGCTAGAATTAAATCGAGATGCATTGAACTTGATAACTTATGAGTGCATGTTCTAGGGTTTAAGGAAATTGAATTCTTGCAAACACTAGTTATTTGTACCAAATTGTAGAAGATCGAAACTTTAGGGGTCAAATTGGAATTTACAAAAAAGAGGGAGACTCGAAATTTCCAAGGGCTAAAATGCAAAATTTCAAATTTTAGGGGCCACTAGTAATTTCGAAAACCTAAGGGACTAGATTGCAATTTCCGAAAAATGTTGAGGAAAAATTAGAAAATTTCGAAATTCCTTGGGCTTAAATGCAAAATTCAAAACTTAAGGGGTCATTTAGCAATTTACGAAGCTTAGGGGTTAATTGGAAATATCAAAATCTCTTAGGACTAAAATAGCAATTTTCGAACTTTAAGGGTGTCAATTGGTAAATTTTAGAAAATTAAGGAATTTAAATGCTAATATGGGAAATTAGAAGGGCCTAGATGATATAAATTTCTAAAATATATGGCCACAATCAACAATAATACAAATTTTACCAGGACGAATATTGCTAGCGGGAATAGCTACCTACGCTTTACTAGATTCTGGAGCTACGCATTCTTTCATATCTTAATCATTCGTGAAGAAATTGGGAATCTTACCAGTAAACGTAGAGTCGGGATTCAGAGTTACCGTTCCTTCTGGCGACATATGGTTTCTAGTAGCATGGTTAAGGATGTGGAACTTAAATTACAAAAGAATGTTATACGAGCGGACCTTATAGTACTACCTATGCCCGAGTTCGATCATTTTGCGCATGGATTGGCTTACACTAAATGGGGCTACTATCGATTTTTGATGGATGTCAGTATCTATTAGACCACCAAATGGGAAAGCATTTACCTTTGAGGCGGCGCAAAACAATCAAATGCCGCATATTATTTCAAGCCTACGTGCGAAGAAGCTTATTCAAAAGGGTTGCCAAAGTTTCCTTATTAGTATTGTATCTGCACCTGACACTGACAGTCGATTGATCGAGGATGTGGAGGTTGTCAAGGACTTTCCGGACGTGTTCCCTAACGACGTTTCGAGTATCCCACTCGAGTGACAGGTGGATTTCCATATCGAGTTGACTCCCGGTACAATGCCGATCTCTAAGGCACCATATCGATTAGTACCTGCTGAAATGAAGGAATTAAAAGATCAAATTCAAGAGCTACTAGACAAGGGATTTATTCGCCCTATATTTTCTCCATGGGGCGCGCCAGTGTTATTTGTGAAAGAATGATGGAACTATGAGTTTCTGCATCGACTATAAGGAAATAAATAGAGTGACAATGAAGAATAAGTATCCATTTCCCCGAATTGAGGATTTATTTGATCAATTGCAAGGAGCTTCGGTATTCTCGAAGATAGATCTTAGGTCTGGATATCACCAATTGATGGTAAAGGAATCGGATGTACACAAGACGGCTGTTAGAAGCGTTATGGGCATTATGAGTTTCTAGTGATGCCTTTCGGATTGAATAATTCTCCAGCGATCTTCATGGATCTCATGAATCACGTATTTCAGTCGCATCTCGATCAATTCAATGTTGTTTTTATCGATGATATCTTGATTCATTCCAAGAGCCGTGAGGAGCATGATCAGCATTTGAGGACGACCTTGCGAGTTTTACGAAATCGGAAATTATATGCAAAGTTCAGCAAGCGCGAGTTTTGGCTAGAGAAGGTGTCATTTTGAGGCCACATCGTGTCAAATGATGGAGTAGAGGTCGACCCATCTAATTTCGAGTCAGTTAAGCAGTGGCCTGCACCTAAAAGTGTGACGGAAATACGCAGTTTCTTGGGTTTAGCCGGCTACTATGGCAAGTTCATCAAGGGTTTTTCATCCATTGCAGTACCCTTGACGTCATTGATGAAGAAAAATGTGAAATTTGTATGAGGACTGGAGCGTCAAAAGAGCTTTGATCAGTTGAAGCAAACACTCACTACAGCGCCAGTTTTAGCTATGCCGCCGGAACAAGAGGAATATGTGGTATTTACTGATACTTCAAAACTTGGATTGGACACCGTTCTCATGAAAAATGATCGAGTTATAGCATATGTGTCTAAACAATTGAAAATACATGAAAAAAACTATCAGACGCATGATCTTGAGCTTGCAGCAGTCGTATTTACGTTGAAAATATGGAGGCACTACTTGTATGGTGAGAAATGCAAGATTTTTTTGGATCATAAAAGTCTTAAATATTTCTATACCCAAAAGGACTTGAATATGAGACAAAGACGGTGACAAGAGCTTGTTAAGGACTACGATTATGACATTAGCTACCATCCCGACAAGGCTAATGTAGTTGCGGAAGCTTTGAGTAGAAAGGGGATAGTCTTGGCACATTTATCAATACAAAAACCTTTACAAGTGGAAATTCAGCGCTTCGATCTTGAAATTTATGCTAGGGGAGAGGCCACTAATCTCGCTACATTGACAGAACATTCCACTCTGTGAGATCGAATTCGAGCTTGATAGTCTAATTATAAGCAATTGCAGAAGTGGAGACAGCGAGATGAAGCAAAGGGCAACATGTTAAATTCAGTCAAGGATGGCATTGCTAAGTATCGGGGTCGACTATGGGTTCCTAGTGGTGATTCACTTAGAGTTGACATTATGACTGAAGCTCACAATACTCCTTATTCTGTTCATCCCAGAAGTACCAAGATTTACAAGGACTTGCAACTTTTTTATTGGTGACCGGGAATGAAACGAGACATTATGCGCTTTGTATCTGAATGCTTGACATATCAACAAGTGATGGCAGAGCATCAAAGACCGGCGAGAATGCTTCGACCACTCCCTATACCCGGGTGGAAGTGAGAGAATATTACTATGGATTTCGTGTTAGGATTGCCAAAGACGGTGAAATGACTCAATGTCATCTGGGTGATAGTGGACCGTCTTACTAAATCAGCACAATTCCTACCAGTGAAGACGACTTTTTCCATGACTAAGTATACGGAGCTATACATTCAAGAGAATGTTAGACTGCATGGTATTCCAGTGTCTATAGTGTCTGACCGAGACACACGTTTCACCTCATCGTTCTGGAAGAGTGTACATGCAGCATTGGGGACTAAGCTACTATTCAGTACATGATTTCATCCTCAGACCGATGGTCAGTCTGAGAGAGTCATACAGATGTTAGAGGATCTACTCCGAGCATGCGTGATCGACTTGCAAGGGAGTTGAGAATCGAAACTACCTCTAGTGGAGTTCACTTACAATAACAGTCATCAGTCATATATAGGAATGGCTCCATACGAGGCACTCTACGGAAGGAAATGTAGATCACCCATCCATTGGGATGAGGTAGGAGAAAGAACTACATTAGGACCCGCGATAGTTCAGCACACCATAGAAATGGTAGCCAAGATCCGAGAAAGAAAGAAAACTGCTCAGAGTCAACAAAAGAGCTACGCAGACCAAAGAAGACGAGATCTCGAGTTTGCAGTCGGTGATCATGTATTTGTGAAAATAGCACCAATGAAGGGTGTTATGAGATTTGGTAAGAAAGGCAAACTTAGTCCAACATTCGTTGGATCATTTGAGATACTCGAAAGAGTGAGAGCATTGGCATATCGAGTGGCGTTGCCACCTAAAATCGCAGGAGTTCATAATGTCTTCCACATATAGATGCTTCGCAAGTACATGTCAAAACCTTCGCATGTACTGAACTTTGAACCACTACAACTTACACTAAACATATCATATGAGGAAAAGCCTAATCAAATCTTGGGTACACAAGAGAGAAAGTTGTGAAACAAGGTGATAAAGATGGTCAAAGTCAAATGGCTAAATCACTCGGAGGAAGAAGCCACTTAGGAGATGGAGTTAGAGATGAGGAGTCACTATCCCGAATTATTAGGTATGTCTTAATTTTGAGGACGAAATTTTATTTAAGGAGGGAGGATTTGTCACGTCCAAAAACCAACCAACGTAAACCACATGCATCAAATGATTTAAATTGCATATTTATTTTTCTTAATTGATTTTAAATACTTAAATGATGTATTTTACGTGCTTAAATGTTTAAAGTGAATGATTTCATGAAATTGAAGGATTTTACCTGAATATTCGATAATAGGCTGGGGAAAAAAGGCCGGAGACGACCAACACAAAAAAAATATTTTTCAACAAATGTTTTCAAGGCTTCTTAATATGATTAAAAATGATTTAATTTTTTTAAAAATGATAGATTTCAAATTATTTTACGAGACGAGCACCATTTTATCCGAGAAACCGGTTTTCGGCAAACGAGGGACTTTTAAAATATAAAATACATTATTTTTTAAAACTAAATTTTATAAACTTTTATTTTTCAATTAAATATGTGTTATTGGGCCTAATGAGTAGGCCCAATTTCTCTTAAACTTTAAAGCCCAAAACCCAAGCCCATTACCATACAAATTAAAATCTATAAAAATAAAAAGCTAGGTCTTCTAGCACCCATAGCAGCCGAAATTTTCACACACCACGCACACATCTTTTCGAAATCTTGGAGAAGAGAAAACCAGGAGTCTTCGTTGCCTGTTCGTTCTTCTTCGCACCACACACCGACGATCGTATTTTTGAGCGTTCAAAAATACAAAGGCACGTTTCTAAACTCCATCGATGCATCATTCAATCCATAATATCATGTGTTGGAACATTTCATGTTCGCAATCTTGATTTTGATGTTAAAAGAACTTGTTATTTTGTTTCTAATGATTTACCTAAGTGCACAGGAAGCTGGAAGTGATCAGACGTCGAACTGATCAGTTATCAAGCCAAAACTGAAGCTACCGAGACGCAAACTGAAAACACCAACTGATCTACCAAACTGAATCAATTCAACTGATATATCAAAGAACAGTTCAACTGATTGTCTATCTGATAGGTAGTTCAGCAGAAGACCTTCAGAAGCCGGGCCAACTGATGAAGAGTTCAGGATCAGTTCAACTGACCAGTTCAATAACGTCAGTTAGGAATCAATCAGTTTTCAGAACACGACAAGCTTATTCAACGGAATCCAGCTGTGCACACTGAGGAAAAGTTATTGTAAAATCAAAGGTACAATATGGATGTTTCACCAAAGCTTAAAGACAAAATGTTCCGGCGTAGATGTCAGAAAAGTCGAAACACAAATCTCAAATAACACATTCAAGCTGCAACAGATACAATTATTGAGTCTCACTGTACGATCAGTTTCCCACCTATAAATAGAAGATCAGTGAACAAGGACATGCATATTTCTTGTCAGCTTACAAGAAGCAATCAACCCAGAGGGAACACTTCATCGTGTTATCAGCTTAGAATAGAAGCACAATTTCCTCAGTTTGTGAGAACACATTCGTGTTGAACTCAGAGATCATTTCTCATACACACATACCACCACTCAAACATATTCTTGCACAAAGACAATAAACTTGTGTATATATTCTTTGACACACAGACGTTGAACAAGTGTTGATTGGAATGTTCTGCCTTTAGTCTAGACTAGAAGTTCAGTTAGGCAGTGGGTAAGTCCTAAGATGGGTGAGTTATTACACTTGTTATAATTAATAAAAGTCTTTTAGTGGAACTTACCCGAGATGGTAGAAGGGATGACATAGGAACAGTTGAAGTCTTCGAACAACCATAAACATATCTTGTGTTATTTAATTGTTTAACTACTGTTTTCAAACTGATTTGATCAGTTAGAGCGTATGTGAGTTCAGTTTTGACCTTAACTGAACTTGTATATATCACAACTAGATCCCTATTGTTTTAGTTATTCAGTTACACAGGATATAAAATATAACAGTGTTTCTTAACGAAGGATTACTTTGAGTGTTTTACGTTTGTTTTGTAACCAAACTCGATTTAATTCATCGGCGTATACATTCTTAGAACACGAGCTATTACAACTCATTGATTTATTGTGTTCAAAGCACCTAAAGGTGCCCAGCACACAGTCCTTCAACATGTTTTGTTTATTTTTCAATGAAAAATATTGGAGTTCAAATTGCTTAATGTTTTGACGTTAATTTTTAAAGTTTTGAAAGTTTTTACGTATATATGAACGTGTTATGATTTCTAACCAGTACGCTGCCAATAGGAAGGGTTTTAAGGACGGGAAAAAAGTCGTTAAGGGTTGAAATGATGGCTGAAGTCGACCTTGGCTAGCTAAAAGGAGTCCTAGAGTTTCTAGTTGGATAACATTTCAAGGCTTCGGCTAGGTGGGTTGTGAGCCGGGGGCTTGGCCAGGGTTTTGCGTGTGAGTCATGGTTCAGGGTCTGGGAGGGTCCTAGCAGGGATGGGACCCGTGGTGTGTCAATAGGAAAGAGTCCATGATCATGTGGACTCTTCACATGCGCGCACTAGGTAGGGCTCGGGAGGTGGTGCATGGCTTTGTTAGGGTCGTCTAGGCTGCTCCAATAGGGCCTAGGGTAGGAGGCTATGGGTTGAGACAGGGTCCGATACAGTGGCGGTCCGAGATGACTTGGGAAAGCTTGGGCCGCGATCGTGGTTGATAGAAGGGAACTCGCGCGGCTGGCTGTGGGGGTTAGGGGCTAGGTGTGTGGGTCAGGGGTGGTCCAGGAGGGTTGGGGTCAGTTTTGGTTTGAGGTGGCTCGGCCATGGCTCGATGGAATCGTGAGGTTACTCGAGGTAAAAGAGTTAGGGTTCGAATTTTCAAGTTTAATGGCCAAGGGTCGAACCATGTTCTATGAGGGTCGGTTCATGGTTCACGAGGGATGTTTAGGTATTAAAATTCTATGTTTAAAATTTGGGAAGAAAATATTAAATTGTGAATTAATTCGGGAATTAAACGCTTCACGAATTAGTAAATAGAAAATTAAATAGGAAGCCTCGAATTTAAGCTAAATAAAAATATTAAAAATTTAATTTAAGTTTAAATAATTATTTGGGATGGTCTAGAGTTAATGGAAGTAAGAAAAAGTCAAAAGCGGGAAATTTTACGTCTAAGGGCAAAATAGTCATTTTACACCTAAGTAGTACGAAAAAGGGCTGGCAGTGTCCCCAAGGGTCATAACGCATGTTGAATGATATATTACAATGATTTTGATGAAAATATGATATTTTACGATTTATGGCTAAGCTACGCAATTTTTACTGTAAAATACTATTTTTGGAAAGTCATAATATTTTATAATTTTAAAAGGAAAACTATTTTGAAGGATGTGAATTGATTGTGACAAAGAGGATATGATATATGATTTTTGGAAATATCGTGAGGGAGAGAGCCCGTTTATGGGACAAGGCCCCAGATGAAGGCCAATGATCGTATTTCCATTTTACGTCGGTGCCTAGTGCCCGTCCCCATGTGTAATGGTGAGCTAAGACTGATCAGTCGACCAGATGATAAAAGGCTAGTCAGTTTTAAGAATCAAACTTCACTCAAAATGATAAATGATTGAAAGTTTTACGATTTGCCGATTTACGATCTATTTATGCTTACAAATTTATTTTAAATAAATGTATGATTTTCAATGCATGTGCTTGTATAAATATTATTTGTTACTCATATTTAGAACGTGCTTAATCATTAGACTCAGTAGATTTGAATACTGCAAGTGATGATATTATTGAGGGTGACACTAACGCTTGAGTGGACCGAGTCCCGCAATACAGTCTCGAGGGCCGTTATTTTTCCGCATTAGCTTGATAGCTAAAAGATTAAAGATTTTTGTTAATGATTTTATTAGAGATTTTTATGCTTTATTTTGAAGTTAGTTTGATAATGTTAAACGTTTGAGTTGAATTTTGTTAATTGACGATTCAAGAATTTTTTTATGCACTTGGAATTTTAAATGTTAAATTATTTTGATTTATGGAAATTTTAAGTTATTTTAATGGTGAATTTCGAAAATTGATTTTTAAAAAATAAAAAAATTTAGTAGGATTTCAAAGTCAAAAGTTAGAGAGAGACATTTCAAATTTATATTTATAAAATTAATATATTTAATGATTAGTTATTTCAAAAAATTCTTAGCCGGGAGAATAAATGCATTGCATTGCCTTCCAAGTAGCTGTTACCCACAGTATCTTCACCAAATGATACTTTGCTTCCATTCTGCCAAGAAAAACAAGCATATGCAAGTAAAGGATGAATTTCTCTTCCATTCAATTAAAACCCTCAATCCCCGGGAATGAATTCGAGAACTACCGCACATAAATCTATCTTTCAATTCAATCTGGTATTTCAAAGTTCAAATGGCATCAGATCTTGATCAAGATGGTATGTCATCTCTTCCCTTTTCTCGAACGATTTTCAATGAATAAATCACATAGCTATTACGCTTCTTTCGTTCAATCTTTCTTGATTTATACTTCTTGTAGGCGTTGTTTCAAGAATGGTTTCAGATGTGCCACCAACTCATTACATAACTAAGATTTATATGTTTTCCCAACTCTCAAAGAATAATATCGACAAGTATACATCAAGTCATTTCCAAGCTGGAGGCTACAAATGGTAATATAACTATATCCTAATAGACTGCCCTCTTAACAAATCAAATTTTAATATGTACGTGATTGCATGCAGGAAGTTGGCAATTCACCCAAATGGAAACAAAAACAAAGGAATTACAGAACATATCTCCTTTTACTTGGAGATTGTTGAAGTAGATTCTCTTTGTCCGGGTTGGGAAATCCGAGCAACTTTCCGGTTGTATATTCTTGATCAGAACAAGGATAATTATTTGATTCTTCAAGGTATTAATCCATTTTTACAGTTGGGTATAACCATACAACATATATCTTTCGAATCATATATTAATTCAAGCATCACATTTTAATTGTTTTGTCTATCAGGGCTACTATCTACATTTTCGGCACATGAAAATCGGACACATGACTTTCACTCTAATGATAATTATAAGATTAAAGATTTTCTGTACGTCATACAAAAAACTATAATACAGCAGCTTAAACTTTCCAAATCATCCTTGTGCATGTCTCCCCGACACCATATTCAATACCATACATGATCAAAAATCCATGAATTCTTGCTTTTGACTCTCTAGATGCAAAAGAAAGGGGGAGACGCTTTCATGGAATGAAGCTCGAATGGGGCTACGATAAATTTATATCTCAAGACACCTTCAAGGATCCTGAGAACGGGTACCTGGCCAACGACACTTCAATATTTGGGGCCGAGGTTTACATCCGTCAAGAAAAGCACACGGGAAAAGGGGAGTGTTTATCCATGATAAAGGATGCAGTTGGATATAAAAACACATGGAGAATAGAAAATTACTCCGGTTTAAAAGAAGAATGCATAGACTCCCAAGTGTTCATTGCAGCTGACAAAAAATGGTATGCATTTCTTGGGGATCAATTTATTCAATAACTTTTTGGCAAAGGGCAAGCCCGATTGAATTTGGAAAAGGCAGTGGCACCGGAGGTATTTTTATTCTCAATCTTTTATTCATCGTATTTTTATTCTCCATTAATCTATGCAGGAAGATACAGCTCTACCCGAAAGGAAAAGGCAGTGGTACCGGAAGTTATATGTCTCTTTATTTGACTTTGGCTGAACCAGAAAACTTGACTCCTACTTCTAAAATATATGCGGACTTTACGCTACGCATCCTTGACCAAATCTCGGGCAATCCATTACTTCGGTAAAGGTAAAACACTCGTAACGTTTTCGCACATGCCTTTGTCTAATATTTAATTACGTCGGGGATTGAAAACAGGGAAAATTGCCAAATATAACTTGTAAAGACCCTATTTTCTTTTTTCCTACTCTAACTTATCAAAATTGGTCTTAATTTTCAAATTTGGTTTTTTGTTCTATTTTACCGGAGCAATGACATAACAAAAAATGATGATGTGACATTCGGAAAGTCAGCATTACGCGAAATATGACTAAAACTAACAAAAAGCAATGTTACAAGGCTAAAACCCCAACTTTGACATATTAGAGAACAATAACAAAAATAATGACAATTTAGATGACTAAATCAGTTATTTTCTTGTAAAAACATCTAGAATTTAAAAATCAAACTACTTTTTTGGCAGATCATACATAAAGTAAAAATCACATTTTTAATAATGTAAATCACATGTTTTAAATTTTTGTTTCTATTATCGATCAAATCATGGTCTTAGTTTACTAAATTGCACTTTTTTTCAATTTTATCATCATTTTTCGATGACACGTCACGATTCTGATCTCAAAGAATAAACTATCCGGTGTTGATGCTCTCGACTCAAATATTTCTGTGTAATATATATATGCTGCAGCTAATTATTGGTTCAGCGCATCAAACACAACATGTGGGTGGCCAAGATTCGTGTCGCATGCTTATTTCTCTCAATCAAGTGTTGGGTTGTTGGTGAAAAACGTATGTCTTGTGGATGCTGAGCTCACTGTCCATGGAATTGCTAAACCTCTATGAGAAGTACTTAATTTAACTAGAATCCTAGTACTCCATTTAATTAGAGACATCATAATATATATTTATGAAATTATACAATAATAGCTTTGACATGTGTATTTATATATAAATGATTCTGAAATGTGTGAGCAATTTCATATTTGAACGCCACCATGGTTATATTCTAAGTGTGAAGCAAAGGCAGAATTAAAATCTGTTGGAGCACTCTTTTTAGGTAACAATTGAGTAACGGAAATTTTAAAAAGATTACATTCACAATGTTCTTTGGACGTTTCATATGATGTTTTAGAATAGTTTATCTTTGCGTATATAATGTCGGCTCCAACTATTTCGGATTTTAAATAGAGATTGTCATTGATGTAAATCTCTATGAACATATCTTTCCCTTTCTTCAATCGTCTAATCAAGTCCACGATCAGAAAATGGATTCCTCGTATAAATCGCACTAGAAATCTAAACGAAATTTGCTTCGAGAATTAATCGTCAGAATTTTAAAATCCAGCGAGATGGCGGCGGCGCTGCGACGGTTGGGCAGTGGCAACACGACGGTGATGTGGTGGAAGGTGGTCGACTTTTGTCAGGGGAGAGAGATAGAGAAAATTTTGGTGAAAAAAACTTGTGTGTAATTCAACTATCAATTACGGATATATTAAAAATCTTTTCAAATCTAATCAAGACTCTCCTTTATCAGGATACTTATTTTCAATATTAAACAAGTCTCACGTATATATTTTTTACTATTGAAAATATCATGTATAATTATATTATTATGTTTTAAATTAAATAATTTTATTTAATTATTCAATTAATTATGAATTAGTTAATCTATCACGGTCTCTTCTAAAATGTTTCATGATAATTTTACACTTAATAGTCACTACTACTAATTTATTATTTAATTAATATATTCTAAATTAACTAAAATAATTATTAACTCATTATAACCTCGATCGTTATTCAGATGGCGCCAATGTATCGAGTGTGAAAAATGAAAATTTTTAAGGATAAAATTTTCCACTGATCCATATTTGGCATACGTCAGTTTTGTGAACTTCTTCACTAAAACGAGCAGTTCCACTCTCGTCACTTAGCTAGTAGTTAAGCTAACTTTCACAACTTTCATTACATATAATCAACTTATAAACTCAGTTACAAGCAATATGTTTGATCTTCATCAAACTACAGTCATCAAACTCAACTCTTTGAATTTGATTATCTTAACGGAAACACACAATTTAACTGGATCAACTCTTCGAGTAATAACACCCAACTCTTGAACAAAATTCCTTATCCAAACAGCATCATTTGTTGTAGGTAATGTAACTATGTATTCGACCTCAGTGGTTGAATTCGATGTGGTGTCTTGCTTAGAACTCTTCCAAGAGACAACGCTACCATTGAGCTTGAATATAAATCTAGATGTTGATTTCGAATCATCCACATCTGATCTGAAGTTAGAATCAATATAACCTTCCAATTTTAATTATGCACTCTCGTAAACTATGAACCAATTCTCAGTTCTTTTTTAATTACATAAGAATATCATTCACATTTTTTCAATGCAATGGACAGGGATTCGACCGATATCTGCTTGCAACATTCAGTTTAAATGCAATATTAGGTCGATTAGATATCATATCATACATAATACTGCCTATGGCAGATGTATACATAATGAGATTCATGGTTTCTATATCCTTATCAATCTTAGGGCACATTGAAACGTGTATTACTCATTTTTCTTAAAAAGTACAAATTTTTTTCTTTCTAATTCATTCGGCCGAAACACTAAGCATTTAAAATATGAGTACTTTGCAGGATTTAAAAATAAATCAATCAACTATTATTTTAAAATCCGAAAGAAAGTAATTCAACGCATAAAGTCGTAAAACATCAACCAACCTAAACTAACCTTATTTCAAAAATGAACTTAACTCTAACATCCTCTCAAAAACCTCTCAAAAGTATCATAAGTAATAAAAATCTTTGAGTAATCATAATTCATAAACATAGTTTTATTTGCGCAAACTAACGACGGTCCTCGGGTTGTGTGCACTTTCAGTCCTAGCAAGATAAACCATCAAGACCTCCATTAACATCGATTTAATGCTCACCTGCATCGATCACACCTAGTGAGTCTATTGACTCAGCAAACCTTAATCATGAAAACAAGTAATACATATACATTCACAAGTGATAAGGCCAAATCTTACAAAGATTTTAGGGATTTGATTTGATAATATTTGCCCTTATCTAGACTTTTTATCTCTAATTATGTGCTTAATTGAATCAATTATTGTAGATTTAAATAAAAGATGAAAAATGATTAAATTTGGAAATAAAATAAATTTACAAGACTTCAAAAGAAAAAATATTAAAAGAAAGGAAATAAAATATTTTTATTTTATTATCTTGATATTATTGAAGTTATTGATAAAGATGTAGTCTAATCTTTGAAAATAAAATATACAATTTTATTATCTACAAGGTTTAATTGGAGATGTGCTTAAAAAGAATACAGAGAGAAGGCCCATTAAAAAGAATAAAAGGGGGCAGAAGCGTACAGAAGAAAGGAAGTGCCAAAACAGTCCCGTAATAGCAGACGGAAGAGCCGAAAACAGAAGAAGCACAGAAGGAGACGGAATAGGAGAACAACGCGGAAGAAGAAAAAAGGGGAGGAAGAAGGAAGGACAAAACCAGCGAGGAATTCCTCGCACGCTACAAATTACTGAGAATCTCTTCCCATTCCTTCTTAATCATGTTTTCTCCATTGACTTTAAACAGAGACTTACACTTTTATTTTAAGTTTATGGAGTAGATTTTTATAGACTAAGTCCATTATAGGGCCGAGACATATTATTTTTTGATGTTTTGAGTTTAATTTAATTAGATTATTTATTTTATTCATTGATTGATGTCGTTTATCACGTGTTCTTTTAATCTGGCCAATTAAATAGAATATTTGTTGGTTAATCTAAAATCGGAAGGCGAATAGATTAATATTTGCTTCACACATCAATCAACACATGGTTAAATTGACTAGAAATAGTATTCGATTTCAGTGTGCGACTTTAGGTTGAAAAACTGGAATTTCACAGCAATCTAATGCGGTTGAATCTAATTAAATTTAGTTAGAAATAATTGGACTGTTAGATTTAATTAGGTTTATTAATTCGAGGAATCGTTTAATAAATAATTTTGGGAATTCCGTCGTGAATTAAATAATTAATTTATTGAATATGAATTTGACACGTAGATTATAAATTGTCTCGGTACCGTTGTGCGCCTTAGTCGTTTTTAAATAATTTGAATTTTCGTCTAGTTTAATAATTTGGATATTTTTTTGCTTTAGTTAATTTATTTAAATCGTGTTATTTAGTTTTAATTAATTTATCTCCCATCATTTGAATTTTATTAGCCTGAATTAGGAAAAATAATTCATATTCTAGTAATTAAACATCGATCTCTGTGGGTACGATACCTGGACTCATATCCAAATACTATTACTTGACCTAGTCCGCTTGCTAGATTTATTCCCAACCGAAATCGTCGGTCAAGTTTTTGGCGCCGTTGCCGGGGATTGAATTGTTTAATATTAGGATTTATTATTTTCTTGAGATTAGGTTTTTATTTTATTTTGTCGATTCTACGCATATTCGTACGTTTGAAGTTTGTTATTTATTTTCAGGGATTATCTTACTGTGCATGAGCCGTGCTAAAGGAAGGACAGAATTGGAGCCATTTGATCCAGAGATTGAGAATACTTTTCGACGGAGACATAGAGCACAAAGGGAGAAATCCTCAGACTTTGACGTGGAAGAACAATTAAAACAAGAGGAGAAAGTTGAAACAGCAGGGATGGAAGTAATGGACAACGAGGAAGATGATCGCACTGTCTATGATCTCACTTGACAAACCACTGGAGGTTATGGTTCTAGCATCACTCGCCCTACTGTGGAAGCAAATAATTTTGAGTTGAAGCCATCCATCATTCAAATGATACAATATCAAGTGAGATTTTGAGGATCGCAGATCGAGGATCCTAATGCACATCTGGAGGGATTTCTATCTATCTGTGACACAATCAAGTTCAATGGAGTGAGCACGGATGCCATAAGATTGAGACTATTCCCTTTCTCTTTGCACGGTGAAGCAACAGAATGGCTTAGAGATCTACCAGCTGGCTCTATTACTACATGGAATGGTTTGGTGGAAATGTTCATGAATCAATATTTTCCACCCACCAAGCTAGCACAACTGCGTATGGATATTTCATCTTTTCGCCAGAAGGATGAGGAAGACATTACATACAGCTTGGGGAAGATTTAGAAAGATGTTGAGGAGGTGTCCTCAACATGGTTTCTCTTCATCTGAGCAAGTTCAGATTTTCTATAACGGAGTAGATCCTTCTGTGCGCTCCATGCTAGATGAGGCAGCCAATGGTAGCTTATACAGGAAGACTCCACGAGTTTCACTTGAAATAATTTCAAATATGGCTGAAAATAGTGCGGGTTGGACAGATATTAAACGAGAAAAGAAGGCTGGAGTTCTTGAAATGGATGTGTTGAATGCACTTACTGCTAAGATTGATGGGTTGGCCCATCAATTCTCTCAGCTGAAATCAAATCAAGCAAATCAGGTCCAAGGAATAGTCATCGAGGAACAACCCATTTTTGATGAAGAAGCAGTGAATTTTGTGGGGAATCAATGGAGACAACAATCAAATCCATACAGTTCCACATACAATCCAGGATGGAAGCATCACCCTAATTTGTCTTGGAAGAATACGGAGAATTCCCTTAATCCAACACATATTCCTCCACTGCTCATTCCTCAACAAGTGAGACAACAAGGATTATTGGTACCTGCAGCACCTCCAGGATTCAAGCAAGAAGATCAAAGACCAATTTATGAGATTTTATGATGAAACATGTTGTGGGAATGGAGACGAGACTGCAGAATCATGATGCTATCTGACGAAGGTTGGATGCTCAAATGGGTCAAATAGCCAATCAATTAGCAAATCGACCCCTTGGAACACTACCAAGTGATATTGAGAAAAATCCGAAAGGAGTGAATGCAGTGAGTACAGTGGTCAAGGCCGAGGAAGAGGAGCCAAAGAGGCAGAATTCTACAGATATGGAGGCAAAGAATGATGGAGGAATGAAACCAAAAATGGAAGATGCTAAGGAACAGAACACTCAGACTACACGGAAGACAGGTAAAAAAGGTAAGGAATTTGATTCTAATGATAATATTGATATTAATACACTTCCTTTTCCTCAAAGAGCAAGGCAACTACAATTGGATCAACAATTTTCAAAATTCCTTGAAGTTTTTAAGAAATTGCACATAAATATTCCTTTTGTAGAGGCTTTGGCTCAAATGCCTTCTTATGCTAAATTCTTGAAAGATATTTTGACTAAAAAGAGGAAACTTGTTGATTTTGAAACTGTTAAGCTTTCTGAGGAATGTTCAGCTATTTTGCAAAATAAATTACCTCCAAAGCTTAAGGATCCAGGTAGTTTCTCCATTCCTTGCACTATATGAAATTCTAATTTTAACAAGGCATTGTGTGGTCTTGGTGCTAGCATAAATCTTATGCCTTATTCTTGTTTTGAGAAATTGGGGATTGGAGAAGTTAAACCAACCACTATTTCCCTTCAACTTGCTGATAGGTCTATTAAATATCCTAGAGGGGTTATAGAGGATGTTTTGGTTAAGGTTGATAAATTTATATTTCCAGTTGACTTTGTTGTGCTAGACATGGAGGAGGATCATGAGATCCCCCTAATTTTAGGTCGTCCTTTCTTAGCTACTGGAAGAGCTCTCATAGATGTGCAAAAAGGTGAGTTAGTTTTGAGGTTGAATGATGAGAAGGTAACTTTTAATGTCTTTCGTAGTATGAAATATCCTGGATCTTCTGATTGTTATAGAATAGATGCTATTGGTGATATTGTTGAGTGTAGTGTGCAGGATACTTTGATTGAAGACCCACTGGAAAAGCTTTTGGTTAGCCCAAAGTCAACGAAATCCAGCAGAGAAGAAGTGGAGGAATGTATGAACTACTTGGAGGGATCAAAGCCTTTGCCAAGATCGGTGAATTCGAAGATTGGGGAGCTTGGACATATTCCAAAATCACTTAAACCTTCCATAGAAGAACCCCCATTCCTCGAACTCAAACCACTTCCTCCTCATTTAAAATATTTATTTTTGAAGGAAGAACATAAACTGCCAGTAATTGTTTCTTCTTCCTTGACAGGTGATGAGGAAGATAAGCTCTTGAGAGTGCTGAAGGATCACATATATGCCATTGGATGGAGCATAGCTGACATCAAGGGAATAAATCCATCCATGTGCATGCACAAAATTTTAATGGAGAATGAGCACTCTCCCACCACTCAACCTCAAAGGAGATTGAATCCAGCTATGCAAGAGGTCGTCAAAAAGGAGGTAATCAAACTCCTTGATGCAGGTATGATCTTTCCTATATCCGATAGCAAATGGGTAAGTCCTGTGCATGTTGTTCCTAAGAAAGGGGGAATCACTGTTGTTGAAAATGAAAATAACGAATTAATCCCCACTTGAACTGTGACTGGGTGGCGTGTTTGTATTGATTATCGCAAATTGAATGATGCCACAAGAAAAGATCACTTTCCCTTACCTTTTGTTGATCAAATGTTAGAGCGTTTGGCAGGTCATGCTTTCTATTGTTTTTTAGATGGTTATTCTGGATATATGCAAATCCCCATAGACCCCGAAGATCAAGATAAGACCACTTTTACTTGTCCCTATGGTACATTTGCTTATAAAAGAATGTCATTTGGTTTGTGTAATTCTCCCGCTACTTTTCAACGTTGTATGATGTCGATTTTTCATAATATGGTTGAAAAGCATATTGAGGTCTTCATGGATGACTTTTCTGTTTTTGGTTCTTCCTTCGACTCTTGTTTGATTAATTTGTCAAAAGTGCTAAAGAGATGTGAAGAAACGAATCTTGTACTTAACTGGGAGAAATTTCATTTCATGGTAAAGGAAGGAATTGTCCTTGGTCACAAAATTTCTGAAAAAGGTATTGAAGTGGATAGAGCTAGGGTAGAGATCATAGAAAAGCTTCCTCCTCCCACTAATGTCAAAGGAATTCGTAGCTTTATTGGGCATGCAGGTTTTTATAGGCGATTTATCAAGGATTTCTCGAGTATTACTAAGCCTTTAACTAATTGCTAATGAAAGATGTTACTTTTGTTTTTTCTGAGGATTGTTTACAAGCTTTTCAGGTATTAAAGCAAAAGTTGACCACCACGCCAATCATTGTCGCACCAGATTGGAATCTACCTTTTGAACTCATGTGTGACGCAAGTGATATTGCTTTAAGGGCTGCTTTGGGGCAAAAGAGAGACAAATTCTTGCATGTAATCTACTATGCAAGCATGACACTTTCAGGAGCTCAATTGAACTACTCCACCACAGAAAAAGAGTTGCTGGCTGTTGTTTTTTCTTTGGACAAGTTTCGGCCATACCTTGTAGGGAGTAAAGTGATAGTCCACACGGATCATTCAGCTTTGAAGTATCTCTTAAACAAGAAGGATGCCAAGCCAAGATTGATAATATGGATCCTTCTACTGTAAGAATTTTACATAGAGATCGTGGATCGCAAGGGGACTGAAAACCAAGTTGCTGATCATCTATCGAGATTGGAGAAGCCCAAGGAAGGTAAGTATGTAATTAGAGATGAATTCCCTGACGAGAAACTTTATGGCATCTCTAATTTACCATGGTATGCTGATTTTGTCAATTATTTGTCATGCAAATTTATTCCTTCTCATCTTACATATCAGCAGAAAAAGAAGTTCTTTTCAGATTTAAAATATTATATTTGGGAAGATCCTCTTTTGTTTAGAATTTGTGCAGATGGCATTATTCGTAGGTGTATTCCAGCGGAAGAGGTAAGTTCTATACTTTCTCATTGTCATAGTGGTCCAACTAGAGGACATTTTGGGGCAAGTAAAACGGCCACAAAAATCCTTCAAGCTGGATTCTACTGGCCTACACTGTTCAAGGATGCACACACTTATGTTTTGAATTGCAATGAATGCCAACGTGTTGGTAATATTTCAAGGAGACACGAAATGCCATTGAATAATATTTTAGTCTGTGAATTGTTTGTTGGGAATAAATCTAGCAAGCGGACTAGGTCAACAAGCAACAATGAAAATACTTTTACTTAAAATAGCTTTTCATGAACATAAACTTTAACGTTTTCATTTCAACATATCATATCATATTTCTTTTTATCATATACGTATACGTTTCTCTTTTTATCAAATTCAGTTCCTCAATTGTGACTTTCGTATTAGCTATAGGTCGATGGATCCATCTACGTATTACCACGTTACCGGGGCAGCAGGGATATTAGCTACACTCTCACCAGTCAACCGAGCACTGGCCTTACATATTATCGTATCATCATATTAGTCTCAATCAATTCACCTCCTTCAGCTTTTCATATTTCCATCACTCATAAAAATCCATGCAAATATAAATCATTTTTCTTTTAAACCAAGCATGCAACATGTCTTTTAGTATTAACGTTTCACCATAAAATTCCATTAATATTTTAACATAAATTATAGCATTCAGGGCACTTCCAGGACGTCTATTGGAACATTTCATGTTCGCAATCTTGTTTTTTATGTTAACAAAACTTGTTATTATGTTTCTAATGATTTACCGAGTGTGCAGATGTTGTAACTGATCAAACTGATCAGGTACCGAGCCTAAACTGAAGCTATCGAAGATGTAAACTAAAAAGTGCCAACTGATTGATCGAACTGAACCAGTACAACTGAAGTATCAAGAGCAGTTCAACTGATTGTCCAGTTGATAGGTGGTTCAGCAGAAGACCTTCAGAAGCTCGGCCAGCTGATGAAGTGTTCAACTGATGAAGAGCCCAACTGACCAGTTCAATTGAATCAGTGAAATCAGTACAGCTGACGAGTCAACTGATTTCACATCACCTATTCAAGACCAGTTCAACTGACCAGTTCAGAACATCAGTTAGGAGCGAACCAGTTTGCAGATACGACAAGCTTAATCCAGTTGTGCACAAAGGTACAAAAGCTATTGTACGATCATAGTACAATAAGAGACGTTGCAGCAGCACTTAAAGCCAAATGTTCTAGATATCTATTTGGAGGAACAAATTCAAACTGCAACGGATTAATTCAATGAGTCTCATTGTACGTTCAGCCAAACGCCTATAAATAGAAGCCGAAGTTCGGTGAAGACGAAGTTGAGAGTTGATGGAAAATACAGAGAGGGCACGCTTATTGCATATCAGCTTTGAAGAAGCAATCAGCCCAGTTTCTAAGGGAACACTTCAACGTATTATCAGCTTAAATTAGAAGCATATTTCCCTCAGTATGTGAGAACACTTTCGGGTAGTTCACAGAGATCAGTTCTCACACACGCACACACCACCACTCAAATTCTGTCTTGCACAAAGACGTTAAACTTGTGTATGTAGTCTTTCTCACATGAACATTAAAAAAGTGTTGACTGGAAGGTGCTGCCTTCATTCTAGTCTAGGAGTTCAGTTTAGGCAGTAGTGTAAGTCCTAGCTGGGTGGGTTTGTACAAGTGTTGTATAGATCAAAGTCTTGTAGTGAATCCTACCCAAGGTGGTAGAAGGGGTGACGTAGGAGCAGTTGAAATCTCCGAACATCCATAAACATATATTATGTTATTTCTATTTAACTGAATGTTTTGGTTCTTAACTGATTTGATTAGTTCAGCTGATATCAGTTCAGTTCTGTCCATAACTGAACCGATATAAGCCAAAACTGATCCCTAGCTATTTCCAGTCATCCAGTTACACAAGATATAAAATATATCAGTGTTTCTTAACGAAGGATTATTTCGAGTGTTTTCCGCTTGGCTCTATACCAAACTCGATCTAATTCATCGATGTATACATTCTTAGAACATGAGCTATTGCAGCTCTTGGAGAATTTTTGTTTGAAGCACCTCAAGGTGCTCGGCAAACGATCCTTCAACGTTTAACATTTTTCAGGTGTAAAATGACCGTTTTGCCCCTGAAGCTCTAACTTTCCCAATTTATCCTTACACCTTAAAACGACGACCCAAATCATTCCAAACTTAACATGTCATCTTAAAATACACTCATAAGTATTTCTTAGACATAAACTTAGGCTTCTTGACTAATTTCCCAATTTGTTTTTAAATTTAGACGTACATCCCGGTTTTGACTCGTATTGACTCGAAAATCAACCAAAACTTACTAAACTTGAACCATAGATTAATAAAACCTAACTATACCATATACAACAAAATTAAAGCCCATTAAACCATTGGACAAGCCTAAACCAGCTAATGAATTTTCTTTGCCCTAACTTGAAAACCCTAGCCATCTACCCATGCAACTCTCCGCCCTAACCTTTATCCACCATGACCAGCCCCTAGTTGACCACCCTAGGACCCTACTTGATACGATTATTCGACCACGAAAAGCAAACGTGCTAGAAAATGAAGTCACGCCCTCGATTCAATGAAACAAAGAAACGGTTGTGTTGTCTTGATCTTTTTGACACAAGTAAGGTTGTAATATTCACCTCTAAATTACGAAAAATTTAGCAACAAATAATAACGAGATAAATAATCGATCTCAAGCGAACCTTCAAAGAACTCGTCTTTGACCATCCGAGTGAAGAACAATCGACAAACGCCACAAAGTGTTAAACTTTGATAAGTTTGATTTGAGAAACACACAAAGTTGTAAAAAAAGCCAAGATTTGAAATTGAGAGAAAAACTCACAAAATGTATTAAAACTCAAGAATCATTGTTTACAAGGTATAGAATTATTTTAATATATAGAAAAATTCATCAAAATCCCTAACTAGGATTTCCATATCTAAATTTTACACGGCGTCGCGCCACAGCGTTGTTCTGGAAGCGCCTGGGAGCTGGGTCTTCGGCAGGGTTAGTGCCTAGGCGCCAATCAGGCGCTACTCTTTTGCAACATGGAGCGGCTAGGCGCTTGATGGTAGCGCCTAGGTGCTAGCCAATCTTCTCTAGCACTACGGCGCTTGATCCATGGCACTGTGGCACTAATCAATCCACATTACTCCGAACTTAATAGCATCCATTTGGCCTCCAAGCTCACTCTCATGCGTCACGACTCCTTTGAGGCTTGGAACCTTGCTTGCAAGGTCTTCTCGATTGCTCATGAGTCCATGCAATGCTTCCTTGAATCTTCTTCCAGCCATTAGCACGTCATGTCCGATCAGATTCATATCAATATTTGAACCCTATGGACCCTACTGGACCGAGCTTGAGAAGCCTAAAACCCACAGCCCTTCAAACCTGTCCCAAGGCATGCGCGGCTCCCCTTTTTCCTCACGCGATCACCTAGCCCTTTGAACCTAGCATCATGCAGCCCCCCTTGAACCATCCTACAGCCCCTTTAGGTCTCTTGGTCACACCACAACAGCAGCTAGAAGCCGTGGCCATCAAGAACTCCTAGCCAAAGAGCCCTTGCCGACAAGGACTCTATTTTCGTTCCTCATGCTACATGTTATGTCTAGCCCTTGATCGTGCCTTTATGGATTTAAAACCCTTGGAAAAACGTCCCTTATAAAACTCCTACCATGGCATCCCCTTGGTGCAATATTAATATGAGTTTTGGATCTAATAGGCAATAAAAGGAAAATAATTTCAAGGCAACATATTTTTCATGCAAATATACATCAAACACATAATATAATGTGATAGATGAGAAAAAGAAGATTAAAGCATGACTTTGCGTATATTATGCTCGAAAATCTACTTGTGATCCGAAGAACATTGACGAGGGGGAGACCTTTGCTGAAATCCTTCAACTTCACGTGATTTTCCCTTGAAAACATGTGGTATGTGCCGTGTTGTGTGGCTGATGGAGAGTCCTTTTTGTAGAGGGGTTGCGACGTGTACGTGGTATGTATTTTAGGTTTAGTTTAGGGCTTCATATTTGATATATAACACAAGGTGCAAGCTTGAGCCCATTAACCTAGTATAATAGACTCATTAAGCCCATTAGTAAATGTTTAATTTATTTTGTTTAGGAAAGTTTGTGAAAAAATTAGCCGAGTTCTCGAAAAGTTCATATTTTTTTCGAAAATCGAAAACCGTGTAAAAATACGACTCGACGTATAAAAAGGCCTCAAAACACTTCATTTTCGAAAATATCATTTAAAATACACCACACATTAAACAATCAAAAATAATTATTTAATAAAAATATTTTCGCTCATATGGTCCCCGGTCTTCGTTCCTCGATCGCGTCTCGAATAACTTTTAAAAACACAGTTTTATGCATTCTAATATAAAACTATATTTTAAACATACAAACATGCCTACCATAATCAATTTATGCAATTAAAAAAAATTAATTAAAATATATCAGAAGTTTGATAACTTGCATGCATGTGGTTCATGTAACGTCCCGAAAATTTGAAGGTCCGCGTAAACCATATGCATGCAAGTTATTAAATTTCTTGGTATTTTATTAAATTGTTTTAATGGATTAATTGAATGTTTATCTCATTAGTTTGTGTTTTAATTCATGGTTTATTTAAAGTTTCATGCATTAGAATTTTAAGTTGCATTTCGCGCTTGATCAAAGAACGGAGACTGGGGAAATATAAGGAAAATTATTTTTATTACATGTTTAATTTTTATTTATTAATATAAGGTGTTTTAAGTGTATTTTTCAAGAAATATGATTTGTTGGGTATTTTTACCCGCTAGAGCACATATTTAATCGGTACACAAATTTTAGCGATTCGGAAAACTTTTTGAGGGTTCGAAAGATATTTTCAAAAACTTATCATAATGAAATATTTTTCGGGAGTGTGTTTGGGCTGGATGGGCCTATTTTTATTAGTTAATAGACTCAAAATATTTTTATTTTTCTTGAAGGCCCATTAGTGCATTTTTAATCCACCTAAACTACAATTAAAATAAACCTAAATCTATTTACACTTCATAACAGCTGCCCACCCCTCCCTCATCAGCACCCTTACGTGAAAACCAGCAGCAAATCACTTTTCTTCCTCCATTTTCAAGCAAG
Organism: Primulina tabacum; assembly: GCF_025594145.1. Lineage (NCBI taxonomy): Eukaryota > Viridiplantae > Streptophyta > Magnoliopsida > Lamiales > Gesneriaceae > Primulina > Primulina tabacum. Next base: position 20,187,235 of record NC_134564.1, read on the forward strand.
TCTCCTCCCCGCTTCTCCGGTGGTTCCCCGACGCGCGATTCTTTGGGTTTTCGAGCATATAAACATCGAGGCACGCTATGTATCTCCTTTCTCATCATTTATACCATGTATATGCGTGATTATATATACACTTTCATGATAATTCGTTGGTCCCCCTTATGGCATCACTTTTGTAAAGATTTTGACATGTATATGCGTACAACTTGCGCACAACTCACGATTTCTTGCTTTGGTGCGAAGGGCTACCAATTTTATTTTGATAAGGGCTGTACACATCGAGTAAGAGGGGGACATAATGCTGGAGTCGAAGTTTTGTGGGTTTTAGGAGAGGGCCAATAGATATCTTGAGTCTCCGGGTGAAATTTATGTGTCACAAAACCCATCACCCTCTGATATTTTGAATTCTGCAACTTACAGGTTGGTTTTCTGGAAATGTGTTCAACATATGATTTGTAGCACTCTGTTTTATCTTCAATTCGATAGAAAATTAGTAATTTTATGATAAGAAACGAGGGAGATATGATTTTTATTGTAAAGCCACGCAAGCTGTGAAATTTATTTGTCACCAAAACCCATCACCCTCGGTTATTTTGAATTCTGCGACATATAGGTTGGTTTTCTGAAAATGTGTTCAACATATGATTTGTATCACTCTGTGTTATCTTCAATTCGATAGCAAATTCGTAATTTTGTGATAAGCAATGAGAGAGATATGATTTTTATCGTAACATCGCTCAAGCTGTGAAAATTTGTGTGCATAGCTGGAGATTTCCAGCAACCTTTGGGCTTGTTTCATGGGTCATAAGTTGTCTGTAATGGGTGGTTTAGAGGCTTGTCATGTAGGTTTAAGTCACATTTTAAGCTTGGAGAGATGTGGTTAAGTTTCGGGTTGATTCGGGTTAAAACCGGGATCCCGGCCCAAGTTTTTAAACGAATCGTGTAAGTTTTGAATCGGGCTCGAGTTTACTTCTAAGAAATGCTTATAAATATGTTTTGAGGTGTTTTGAGGAGTTTGGAAGGCTTCGGGTCGAAATTTTGAGGTCCGGGGGTAAAATGGTCATATTGGGTTTAAAGAGGCAAAATGGTCATTTTGCACGCTGGTCGAGTTAGAAGTTCTGGCAGCGCCCTAAACACGATTTTATATTTTTTTAAATGTTTATGCATCATGTATGTGAATTTTTTCGTAAATATGAAAATACGTTGCATGCTTGATTTTAAGAAAAATTACGTATATGCATGATTTTGATAAGCGATGAAAATGATGATGTTTTTGAAGGATAAAAGTTGCTTATGACTGACGATATATGTATACGATGATATGAGCACTCTCCCACCACTCAACCTCAAAGGAGATTGAATCCAGCTATGCAAGAGGTCGTCAAAAAGGAGGTAATCAAACTCCTTGATGCAGGTATGATCTTTCCTATATCCGATAGCAAATGGGTAAGTCCTGTGCATGTTGTTCCTAAGAAAGGGGGAATCACTGTTGTTGAAAATGAAAATAACGAATTAATCCCCACTTGAACTGTGACTGGGTGGCGTGTTTGTATTGATTATCGCAAATTGAATGATGCCACAAGAAAAGATCATTTCCCCTTACCTTTTGTTGATCAAATGTTAGAGCGTTTGGCAGGTCATGCTTTCTATTGTTTTTTAGATGGTTATTCTGGATATATGCAAATCCCCATAGACCCCGAAGATCAAGATAAGACCACTTTTACTTGTCCCTATGGTACATTTGCTTATAAAAGATTGTCATTTGGTTTGTGTAATTCTCCCGCTACTTTTCAACGTTGTATGATGTCGATTTTTCATAATATGGTTGAAAAGCATATTGAGGTCTTCATGGATGACTTTTCTGTTTTTGGTTCTTCCTTCGACTCTTGTTTGATTAATTTGTCAAAAGTGCTAAAGAGATGTGAAGAAACGAATCTTGTACTTAACTGGGAGAAATTTCATTTCATGGTAAAGGAAGAAATTGTCCTTGGTCACAAAATTTCTGAAAAAGGTATTGAAGTGGATAGAGCTAGGGTAGAGATCATAGAAAAGCTTCCTCCTCCCACTAATGTCAAAGGAATTCGTAGCTTTATTGGGCATGCAGGTTTTTATAGGCGATTTATCAAGGATTTCTCGAGTATTACTAAGCCTTTAACTAATTTGCTAATGAAAGATGTTACTTTTGTTTTTTCTGAGGATTGTTTACAAGCTTTTCAGGTATTAAAGCAAAAGTGACCACCACGCCAATCATTGTCGCACCAGATTGGAATCTACTTTTTGAACTCATGTGTGACGCTAGTGATATTGCTTTAGGGGCTGTTTTGGGGCAAAAGAGAGACAAATTCTTGCATGTAATCTACTATGCAAGCATGACACTTTCAGGAGCTCAATTGAACTACTCCACCACAGAAAAAGAGTTGCTGGCTGTTGTTTTTTCTTTGGACAAGTTTCGGCCATACCTTGTAGGGAGTAAAGTGATAGTCCACACGGATCATTCAGCTTTGAAGTATCTCTTAAACAAGAAGGATGCCAAGCCAAGATTGATAAGATGGATCCTTCTACTGCAAGAATTTGACATAGAGATCGTGGATCGCAAGGGGACTGAAAACCAAGTTGCTGATCATCTATCGAGATTGGAGAAGCCCAAGGAAGGTAAGTATGTAATTAGAGATGAATTCCCTGACGAGAAACTTTATGGCATCTCTAATTTACCATGGTATGCTGATTTTGTCAATTATTTGTCATGCAAATTTATTCCTTCTCATCTTACATATCAGCAGAAAAAGAAGTTCTTTTCAGATTTAAAATATTTTATTTGGTAAGATCCTCTTTTGTTTAGAATTTGTGCAGATGGCATTATTCGTAGGTGTATTCCAGCGGAAGAGGTAAGTTCTATACTTTCTCATTGTCATAGTGGTCCAACTGGAGGACATTTTGGGGCAAGTAAAACGGCCACAAAAATCCTTCAAGCTGGATTCTACTGGCCTACACTGTTCAAGGATGCACACACTTATGTTTTGAATTGCAATGAATGCCAACGTGTTGGTAATATTTCAAGGAGACACGAAATGCCATTGAATAATATTTTAGTCTGTGAATTGTTTGTTGGGAATAAATCTAGCAAGCGGACTAGGTCAACAAGCAACAATGAAAATACTTTTACTTAAAATAGCTTTTCATGAACATAAACTTTAACGTTTTCATTTCAACATATCATATCATATTTCTTTTTATCATATACGTATACGTTTCTCTTTTTATCAAATTCAGTTCCTCAATTGTGACTTTCGTATTAGCTATAGGTCGATGGATCCATCTACGTATTACCACGTTACCGGGGCAGCAGGGATATTAGCTACACTCTCACCAGTCAACCGAACACTGGCCTTACATATTATCGTATCATCATATTAGTCACAATCAATTCACCACCTTCAGCTTTTCATATTTCCATCACTCATAAAAATCCATGCAAATATAAATCATTTTTCTTTTAAACCAAGCATGCAACATGTCTTTTAGTATTAACGTTTCACCATAAAATTCCATTAATATTTTAACATAAATTATAGCATTCAGGGCACTTCCAGGACGTCTATTGGAACATTTCATGTTCGCAATCTTGTTTTTTATGTTAACAAAACTTGTTATTATGTTTCTAATGATTTACCGAGTGTGCAGATGTTGTAACTGATCGAACTGATCAGGTACCGAGCCTAAACTGAAGCTATCGAAGATGTAAACTAAAAAGTGCCAACTGATTGATCGAACTGAACCAGTACAACTGAAGTATCAAGAGCAGTTCAACTGATTGTCCAGTTGATAGGTGGTTCAGCAGAAGACCTTCAGAAGCTCGGCCAGCTGATGAAGTGTTCAACTGATGAAGAGCCCAACTGACCAGTTCAATTGAATCAGTGAAATCAGTTCAGCTGACGAGTCAACTGATTTCACATCACCTATTCAAGACCAGTTCAACTGACCAGTTCAGAACATCAGTTAGGAGCGAACCAGTTTGCAGATACGACAAGCTTAATCCAGTTGTGCACAAAGGAACAAAAGCTATTGTACGATCATAGTACAATAAGAGACGTTGCAGCAGCACTTAAAGCCAAATGTTCTAGATATCTATTTGGAGGAACAAATTCAAACTGCAACGGATTAATTCAATGAGTCTCATTGTACGTTCAGCCAAACGCCTATAAATAGAAGCCGAAGTTCGGTGAAGACGAAGTTGAGAGTTGATGGAAAATACAGAGAGGGCACGCTTATTGCATATCAGCTTTGAAGAAGCAATCAGCCCAGTTTCTAAGGGAACACTTCAACGTATTATCAGCTTAAATTAGAAGCATATTTCCCTCAGTATGTGAGAACACTTTCGGGTAGTTCACAGAGATCAGTTCTCACACACGCACACACCACCACTCAAATTCTGTCTTGCACAAAGACGTTAAACTTGTGTATGTAGTCTTTCTCACATGAACATTAAAAAAGTGTTGACTGGAAGGTGCTGCCTTCATTCTAGTCTAGGAGTTCAGTTTAGGCAGTAGTGTAAGTCCTAGCTGGGTGGGTTTGTACAAGTGTTGTATAGATCAAAGTCTTGTAGTGAATCCTACCCAAGGTGGTAGAAGGGGTGACGTAGGAGCAGTTGAAATCTCCGAACATCCATAAACATATATTATGTTATTTCTATTTAACTGCATGTTTTGGTTCTTAACTGATTTGATTAGTTCAGCTGATATCAGTTCAGTTCTGTCCATAACTGAACCGATATAAGCCAAAACTGATCCCTAGCTATTTCCAGTCATCCAGTTACACAAGATATAAAATATATCAGTGTTTCTTAACGAATGATTATTTCGAGTATTTTCCGCTTGGCTCTATACCAAACTCGATCTAATTCATCGATGTATACATTCTTAGAACATGAGCTATTGCAGCTCTTGGAGAATTTTTTGTTTGAAGCACCTCAAGGTGCTCGGCAAACGATCCTTCAACGTTTAACATTTTTCAGGTGTAAAATGACCGTTTTGCCCCTGAAGCTCTAACTTTCCCAATTTATCCTTACACCTTAAAACGACGACCCAAATCATTCCAAACTTAACATATCATCTTAAAATACACTCATAAAGTATTTCTTAGACATAAACTTAGGCTTCTTGACTAATTTCCCAATTTGTTTTTAAATTTAGACGTACATCCCGGTTTTGACTCGTATTGACTCGAAAATCAACCAAAACTTACTAAACTTGAACCATAGATTAATAAAACCTAACTATACCATATACAACAAAATTAAAGCCCATTAAACCATTGGACAAGCCTAAACCAGCTAATGAATTTTATTTGCCCTAACTTGAAAACCCTAGCCATCTACCCATGCAACCCTCCGCCCTAACCCTTATCCACCATGACCAGCCCCTAGTTGACCACCCTAGGACCCTACTTGATACGATTATTCGACCACGAAAAGCAAACGTGCTAGAAAATGAAGTCACGCCCTCGATTCAATGAAACAAAGAAACGGTTGTGTTGTCTTGATCTTTTTGACACAAGTAAGGTTGTAATATTCACCTCTAAATTACGAAAAATTTAGCAACAAATAATAACGAGATAAATAATCGATCTCAAGCGAACCTTCAAAAAACTCGTCTTTGACCATCCGAGTGAAGAACAATCGACAAACGCCACAAAGTGTTAAACTTTGATAAGTTTGATTTGAGAAACACACAAAGTTGTAAAAAAAGCCAAGATTTGAAATTGAGAGAAAAACTCACAAAATGTATTAAAACTCAAGAATCATTGTTTACAAGGTATAGAATTATTTTAATATATAGAAAAATTCATCAAAATCCGTAACTAGGATTTCCATATCTAAATTTTACATGGCGTCGCGCCACAGCGTTGGTCTGGAAGCGCCTGGGCGCTGGGTCTTCGGCAGGGTTAGTGCCTAGGCGCCAATCAGGCGCTACTCTTTCGCAACATGGAGCGGCTAGGCGCTTGATGGTAGCGCCTAGGTGCTAGCCAATATTCTCGAGCACTACGGCGCTTGATCCATGGCACTGTGGCACTAATCAATCCACACTACTCCGAACTTAATGGCATCCATTTGGCCTCCAAGCTCACTCTCATGCGTCACGACTCCTTTGAGGCTTGGAACCTTGCTTGCAAGGTCTTCTCGATTGCTCATGAGTCCATGCAATGCTTCCTTGAATCTTCTTCCAGCCATTAGCACGTCATGTCCGATCAGATTCATATCAATATTTGAACCCTATGGACCCTACTGGACCGAGCTTGAGAAGCCTAAAACCCACAGCCCTTCAAACCTGTCCCAAGGCATGCGCGGCTCCCCTTTTTCCTCACGCGATCACCTAGCCCTTTGAACCTAGCATCATGCAGCCCCCCTTGAACCATCCTACAGCCCCTTTAGGTCTCTTGGTCACACCACAACAGCAGCTAGAAGTCGTGGCCATCAAGAACTCCTAGCCAAAGAGTCCTTGCCGACAAGGACTCTATTTTCGTTCCTCATGCTACATGTTATGTCTAGCCCTTGATCGTGCCTTTATGGACTTTAAAACCCTTGGAAAAACGTCCCTTATAAAACTCCTACCATGGCATCCCCTTGGTGCAATATTAATATGAGTTTTGGATCTAATAGGCAATAAAAGGAAAATAATTACAAGGCAACATATTTTTCATGCAAATATACATCAAACACATAATATAATGTGATAGATGAGAAAAAGAAGATTAAAGCATGACTTTGCGTATATTATGCTCGAAAATCTACTTGTGATCCGAAGAACATTGACGAGGGGGAGACCTTTGCTGAAATCCTTCAACTTCACGTGATTTTCCCTTGAAAACATGTGGTATGTGCCATGTTGTGTGGCTGATGGAGAGTCCTTTTTGTAGAGGGGTTGCGACGTGTACGTGGTATGTATTTTAGGTTTAGTTTAGGGCTTCATATTTGATATATAACACAAGGTGCAAGCTTGAGCCCATTAACCTAGTATAATAGACTCATTAAGCCCATTAGTAAATGTTTAATTTATTTTGTTTAGGAAAGTTTGTGAAAAAATTAGCCGAGTTCTCGAAAAGTTCATATTTTTTTCAAAAATCGAAAACCGTGTAAAAATACGACTCGACGTATAAAAAGGCCTCAAAACACTTCATTTTCGAAAATATCATTTAAAATACACCACACATTAAACAATCAAAAATAATTATTTAATAAAAATATTTTCGCTCATATGGTCCCCGATCTTCGTTCCTCGATCGCGTCTCGAATAACTTTTAAAAACACAGTTTTATGCATTCTAATATAAAACTATATTTTAAACATACAAACATGCCTACCATAATCAATTTATGCAATTAAAAAAAATTAATTAAAATATATCAGAAGTTTGATAACTTGCATGCATGTGGTTCATGTAACGTCCCGAAAATTTGAAGGTCCGCGTAAACCATATGCATGCAAGTTATTAAATTTCTTGGTATTTTATTAAATTGTTTTAATGGATTAATTGAATGTTTATCTCATTAGTTTGTGTTTTAATTCATGGTTTATTTAAAGTTTCATGCATTAGAATTTTAAGTTGCATTTCGCGCTTGATCAAAGAACGGAGACTGGGGAAATATAAGGAAAATTATTTTTATTACATGTTTAATTTTTATTTATTAATATAAGGTGTTTTAAGTGTATTTTTCAAGAAATATGATTTGTTGGGTATTTTTACCCGCTAGAGCACATATTTAATCGGTACACAAATTTTAGCGATTCGGAAAACTTTTTGAGGGTTCGGAAGATATTTTCAAAAACTTATCAAAATGAAATATTTTTTGGGAGTGTGTTTGGGCTGGATGGGCCTATTTTTATTAGTTAATAGAATCAAAATATTTTTATTTTTCTTGAAGGCCCATTAGTGCATTTTTAATCCACCTAAACTACAATTAAAATAAACCTAAATCTATTTACACTTCATAACAGCTGCCCACCCCTCCCTCATCAGCACCCTTACGTGAAAACCAGCAGCAAATCACTTTTCTTCCTCCATTTTCAAGCAAGTCTCCTCCCCGCTTCTCCGGTGGTTCCCCGACGCGCGATTCATTGGGTTTTCGAGCATATAAACATCGAGGCACGCTATGTATCTCCTTTCTCATCATTTATACCATGTATATGCGTGATTATATATACACTTTCATGATAATTCGTTGGTCCCCCTTATGGCATCACTTTTGTAAAGATTTTGACATGTATATGCGTACAACTTGCGCACAACTCACGATTTCTTGCTTTGGTGCGAAGGGCTACCAATTTTATTTTGATAAGGGCTGTACACATCGAGTAATAGGGGGACATAATGCTGGAGTCGAAGTTTTGTGGGTTTTAGGAGAGGGCCAATAGATATCTTGAGTCTCCGGGTGAAATTTATGTGTCACAAAACCCATCACCCTCTGATATTTTGAATTCTGCAACTTACAGGTTGGTTTTCTGGAAATGTGTTCAACATATGATTTGTAGCACTCTGTGTTATCTTCAATTCGATAGAAAATTAGTAATTTTATGATAAGAAACGAGGGAGATATGATTTTTATTGTAAAGCCACGCAAGCTGTGAAATTTATTTGTCACCAAAACCCATCACCCTCGGTTATTTTGAATTCTGCGACATATAGGTTGGTTTTCTGAAAATGTGTTCAACATATGGTTTGTATCACTCTGTGTTATCTTCAATTTGATAGCAAATTCGTAATTTTGTGATAAGCAATGAGAGAGATATGATTTTTATCGTAACATCGCTCAAGCTGTGAAAATTTGTGTGCATAGCTGGAGATTTCCAGCAACCTTTGGGCTTGTTTCATGGGTCATAAGTTGTCTGTAATGGGTGGTTTAGAGGCTTGTCATGTAGGTTTAAGTCACATTTTAAGCTTGGAGAGATGTGGTTAAGTTTCGGGTTGATTCGGGTTAAAACCGGGATCCCGGTCCAAGTTTTTAAACGAATCGTGTAAGTTTTGAATCGGGCTCGAGTTTACTTCTAATAAATGCTTATAAATATGTTTTGAGGTGTTTTGAGGAGTTTGAAGGGCTTCGGGTCGAAATTTTGAGGTCCGGGGGTAAAATGGTCATATTGGGTTTCAAGGGGCAAAATGGTCATTTTGCACGCTGGTCGAGTTAGAAGTTCTGGCAGCGCCCTAAACACGATTTTATATGTTTTTAAATGTTTATGCATCATGTATGTGAATTTTTTCGTAAATATGAAAATACGTTGCATGCTTGATTTTAAGAAAAATTACGTATATGCATGATTTTGATAAGTGATGAAAATGATGATATTTTTGAAGGATAAAAGTTGCTTATGACTGACGATATATGTATACGATGATATGATTGGAGATATTCTGAGGGAAAAGGCCCCAGAGGGAGCCCGTTTACGGAGAAGGCCCCAGAGGGAGCCCGACGATCGTATTTCCATTGTCATGATATGATGATATGATAGGCCAAGGCTCAGTTGACGGGTGAGAGTGTCGCTGATGTCCCCGACGCCCGGTGCCGTGGTTATACGTAGATGGATCCATCGAATAGAGCTGATATGAAAGTCACAACTAATGATCTGAATTCAAACTAAAGAAAATGTTTATGTATATGATGATATGATGAGACATGCTTTGACACGTTATGCTACGATACGATATGTTTACGTTTACGTTTTTAAGATAATGAAAATATGTTGATTACAGTATTTTTTATTGTTGTGTGCCATGTATATGTAATTGATATAACGTTACAGGTGTCTTGAGTCTTTAGACTCACTAAGTGTTAATGATGCAGTGAACACGATGTTATGGAGACTGGAGGCGCTAAAGACTGAGTAGGTGGAGCTGGTTGGTGCACTGGATAACCCGAGGACCACAATTTTCCGCACATCATGTTTTTATGAGATTAGATAGGACATGAAAATTTTATATACGCTGGTTTTGATATGTTGTTGATTTTTAGTATTTTTACTCTTTTATGTTTCCGCATATTTTGTCGGATGAGTTCGGCCATTTCAAACTGCAGCCTTTTAAGTGTCGAATATTTACTATTATTTTTAAATGGTATATTTTTAAGTAGGTTGCATGCATGCAAAATATTTAAATGTTATGTTCAAAAAAATGGGAACTTTACAAAAAAAATTTTGCATCATATTAAATTAGTAGATGTTTTAGTTGGTATTAGAGCAAGGGTCTTATATAGGATTGTGCCACCACCAGCTACTGCAGCTCCGTATTCAAGCCTCAAGTCTGTAAATTTTAAGGTTTTAAATGTTTTTAATGCTATCACCTACATGTTTACATGATATACGTTTTACAGTACATGTTTATTTGTCGTTATTCTTTGATATTAGATGCTTTAAAAAAATTTGCATGTTACGACATGAAATGAAGAATTATATGATTTTCATGCATGCTGGCTTTGAAGTTGAATAGGACATGATTAAGAATTTGAAAATATTGGGCGTTAAGAAAGATTGAAAATGATTGGACTATATTAATTTTTGGTTTAGTAGTACTGATGTTCTGCTTAAGGATCATAAGTTAATCTTGAAAATTATGAATTCTTTTGGGGCATGTAGGTTTTCTAAGAAAATGTTGATGGTTCGTGGTTACTAGTTATGTTAATTTTTGAGGATTTTATATAAGCAATAATGATTCGAAAACTACAACAATTTTTAGAAGTATAAAATATATAACTTGGGATTTTAAGTATTGATAGAAATTTAAGATTTGGTTACGAGAATTGAGTTTGGGATTAATAAACTTAAAATTATTTAACTTCTTGTTACGGGAAACCTATAAAATGGAATTGAGAACGCCAAAAAATTACGGGTGTTTGTGGAATTTTTGGTAATAAGCACCAAGTGGATAATTTTCAAGGAAATTAGTAATTTATTTTGCAATTATTAAGGAATTTGGAGACTAATTGAGCTATAAGTGAGAATTGAATAGTTTAAGTGATATGAATTTTCGATGATTTAAGCTTGAAGGAATAATTAGAACCTTGAAATATCTGAGTTAAAATGTTATAAGGAATGGTAATCAAGGACATTGTAGGATGAATCAATCTTGGGCTTAAAAATTTAAGCGTTAATGAAATAATGTTGTGACAAATTAAGAATTTAGAGTGATAAAAATTTAAAATAAAGTTGGCCAATTGGTTAAATTATAGGATTAGACATTAAGTTGACATATTTTTGGGAACTTAAGTTTGATGTATCATAAGTTTTAGTCATGATTTTAACAATTAAGATGGTACCTTTGTTAGAGTTAAATTTTTCTAGAAAGTTGGGTATGATTGATGGTTAGGTTATTTGATAGATGTATGTAAGAAGTGAGTTAGACACCATGTCTTAAGGAATTTTTGAAAGTCATTAAGAAACTTGGAATAAGTAAATATGTGTGTTGGAATTAGGTTATCTTACACTACTTGGGTTGTGTAAGTTTGAATTTCAAGTTTATGAGATAAGTGTTTATACGAAAATTTTTGGGTGGAATAAAAACAAAAAGAAATTAGTTATGTTCCACATAGTTTACCAATGAACAAGCATTAAGATTTTTAGTCGCGTAAATAATCTAAAATCTTGATATGAAAATTCTAGAATTCTACAGATTATAAGTGAAGTCGAATTACTAGAGTTAGTCTAATGCTACCATGAGATAACTTAAGTTTTATACGCTAGTATTAATTAAGCATTAAGGATATGTAAAAATGCGACGTTCGTTTCAATGAGAAAAGTCCAAAGGTCTTAGGCCTCAACTATATTGTAATTGGGAAAAAAATAGTTTAAGCATGTAAATGATGTTAGAATGTTTTTATTATTTAGGTAGAAGATAGCTGTGTACAAATTGGGTTTTAAAGATTAACGCTACTCGAATTTAAGATTTGCAACAATTTGATATTTGAGATATGCTTGTAAATAGTTAAGTTATGTAAGTTTGGTGCCGTAAGATAAATATTCGATTCAAGTATCTTAGGCTAATTTTGTTATGGGGTTGAGATAAGGTTTAACTTTTAAATATATCTCCAAGAATAGAAGTCACTCAGGTAAATTTTGGGGCTAAGGTTTCCTAAGTTAAATTGCCTAAATGCTAATGTAATAGGACGATGAACATTATGGATATAGCATAAGAAAACTTAAGTGCGATAAGTTGGAACAACCCTTGCTAGTATGAGGAATTGCGAGAAAGGTCAAGTTCGAGGTCTTAGTATAATAGAACTTAGTCGCCATAAGTCGTTTTAATTTGTGATTCTGAAACGAGGATTTTGGTAGGTAAATTTAATTAGGATTGAGGAGACGTAAGGACAGCTTGATACTTATTTTATCAGAGTGGCACAGCGGAAGCGATGATTTTTGGGATACTAGAATTAAGAGTCTAAATTTTTTGTTTTCGAGAATAAGCGAATTTCGTGGACAAAATTCAATTTATGGGGGATAGATTGTAACGTCCCGAAAATTTGTAGGTCCGCGTAAACCACATGCATGCAAGTTATTTAATTTATTTTGTATTTTATTAAATTGTTTTAATACATTAATTGCATGTTTATCTCATTAATTTGTGTTTTAATTCATGGTTTATTTAAAGTTTCATGCATTAGGATTTTAAGTTGCATTTCGCGCTAGATCAAGGAATGAACACCGGGGAAATATCAGGAAAATTATTTTTATTACATGTTTATTTTTTATTTATTAATATAAGGTGTTTTAAATGTATTTTTCAAGAAATGGGCTTTGTTGGGTATTTTTACCCGCTAGAGCACATTTTTAATTTGTACACAAATTTTAGCGATTCGGAAGACTTTTTGAGGGCTCAGACGATATTTTCAAAAACTTATCAAAATGAAATATTTTTCGAGAGTATGCTTGGGCTGGATGGGCCTATTTTTATTGCTTAATGGACTCAAAACCTTTTTATTTTTCTTGAAGGCCCATTAGTGCATTTTTATTCCATCTAAACTACAATTAAAATAAACCTAAATCATAACAGCCGCCCACCCCTCCCTCGGCAGCACCCTTATGTAAAAACCAGCAGAAAATCACTTTTCTTCCTCAATTTTCAAGAACGTCTCCTCCCCGCTTTCCCGGTGGTTCCCCGACTCGCAATTCTTCGGGTTTTCGAGCATATAAACATTGAGGCATGCTATGTATCTCCTTTCTTATCATTTACACAATGTATATGCGTGATTATATATATTTGCATGATAATTCATTGGTCCCCCTTATGGCATCACTTCTGTAAAGATTTTGACACGTACATGCGTATAACTTGCGCACAACTCACGGTTTCTTGCTTTGGTGCGAAGGGCTCCAAATTTTATGTTGCTAAGGGATGCACATGTCGAGTAAGAGGGGGACATAAGGCTGGAGTTGAAGTTTTTTGGGTTTTATGATAGGGACGATCAATATCTTGAGTCTTCGGGTGAAATTTCTTTGTCACAAAACCCGTCGCCCTCTGTTCTTTTGAATTCTAAGACTTATAGATTGGTTTTCTAGAAATGTGTTCAACATATGATTTGTATCACTCTATGTTATCTTCGATTCAATATCAAATTCGTAATTTTATTATAAGAAACGAGAGAGATATGATTTGTATCGTAAAGCCGCGCAAGCTGTGAAATTTCTGTGTCACCCAAACCCAACACCCTCAGTTATTTTGAATTCTGCGACTTATAGTTTGGTTTTATAAAAATGTGTTCAACATATGATTTGTATCATCTGTGTTATCTTCGATTCGATAGAAAATTCATAATTTTCTGATAAGAAATGAGAGAGCTATGATTTTTTTCGTAACATCGCTCAAGATATGAAAATTTGTGTGCATACGCTGGAGATTTCAAGCAACCTTTGGGCTTTTTCGTGGGTCATAAGTGGTCTGGAATGGGTGGTTTAGAGGCTGGTCATGTAGGTTTAAGTCACGGTTTAAGCTTGGAGAGGTGGTTAAGTTTCGGGTTGATTCGGGTTAAAACCGGGATCCCGGTCCAAGTTTCAAAACGAATCATGTAAGTTTTGAATCGGGCTCGAGTTTACGTCTAAGAAATGCTTATAAATATGTTTTGACGTGTTTTGAGGAGTTTGGAAGGCTTCGGGTCAAAATTTTGAGGTCCGGGGGTAAAATAATCATTTTGGGTTTCCAGGAGCAAAATAGTTATTTTGCACCCGGGTCGAGTTAGAAGTCCTGGAAGCTCCCTAAACACAATTTTATATGTTTTTAAATGTTTATGCATCATATATGTGACTTTTTTCGTAAATATGAAAATACGTGGCATGCTTGATTTTAAGAAAAAATTATGTATATGCATGATTTTGATAAGTGATGCAAATGATGATGTTTTTGAAGGATGAGACTTGGTTGTGACTGACGATATATGTATACGATGATAAGATTGGAGATATCGTGAGGGAAAAGGCCCCAGCGGGAGCCCGTTTACGGAGAAGGCCCCAGAGGGAGCCCGACGATCGTATTTCCATTGTCATGATATGATGATATGATAGGCCAAGATTCAGTTGACAGGTGAGAGTGTCACTGATGTCTACGCCGCCCTGTATCGTGGTTATACGTAGATGGATCCATCGAATAGAGCTGATACGAAAGTCACAACTAATGATCTGAATTCAAATTAAAGAAAATGTATATCTATATGACGATATGACGAGACACGCTTTGACACGTTATGCTACGATACGATATTTTTACGTTTATGTTTTTAAGATAATGAAAGGTATGTTGATTATAATATTTTTCACTGCTGTGTGCCATGTATATGTATTTGATATAACGTTACAGGTGTGTTGAGTCTTTAGACTCACTAGGTATGAATGATGCAGGTGAACACAATGTTATAGAGACTGGAGGCGCTAAAGACTGAGTATGTGGAGCTGGGTGGTGCACTGGATAACTCGAGAACCACACTTTTTCGCACATCATGTTTTTATTAGATTAGATAGGACATGAACATTTTATATATGCTGTTGATTTCTAGTATTTTTACTCTTTTATGTTTCCGCATATTTGTCGGATGAGTTCGGCCATTTCAAACTGCAGCCTTTTAAGTGTCGAATATTTAAGATTATTTTTAAATAGTATATTTTTAAGTAGGGTTGCATGCATGCAAAATATTTAAATGTTATGTTCAAAAAAATTGGAACTTTATTAAAAAAAAAATTAGCAGCATTTTAAATTAGTAGATGTTTCAGTTCACGTGTACCTTCAAATTTCCGGGACGTTACACACATAGACTTAGATAGAGTCACATCATGACACATTGAGGGATAACTTATCCTGTACTCCTCTATAGGGAATATCCTCAGTATGGTATTGAGATAATTGGATATGATGAGCCCTAGCAACCTCTTTTTTCTATCTCTATAGTTATTTATTCCTAATAAAAGGATGCCTCATTCATATCATTTATAGATAATTTACTAGCTAACCACAATTTAGTTGATTGCACCATTCTTTCATCATTCTCGATGAGTATAATGTCATCAAACAAATTATTGGGAATGTCACTTCATTTCCACTAACCTTCTTGTATACACAAGATTCCTCGGGATTTTTAACAAAGTCAAATTTTTTGATAGTGTTGTCAAATCTGAGATTACAACTCCTCGATGCATTTTTGAGTCCATAGATAGATCTCAAAAGTTTTCATACTTTGTGCTCACTGATGTAATCTTTTAGGTTGAGACATATAAATCTCTTCCTTAATATCACCATTAAGGAATTTTGTCTTCACATCAATGTGACATATACTTCATTGTCATACCATGCTTCTATTGTAAGGTCTAGGAAATTCGAACTACGTAACCTGACCGTATGCAAACTAAAATTAGTGTTTAATTATTTTAAAGCTTTAAAGGCATAATTACTGCATGATTATGTATATCATTTCATGGTTTATTAAGATTTCTTGTATTAGGGCTTTAAATTGTATTTCGCGCTCGAACGAGGAACGGAGACAGGAGATTACCAGGAAAATGTTTTTGTTAAATAATTATTTTAAATTATTTAATATAAGGTGTTTTTAAGTGTAATTTTCTAAAATGGGCATTGGTTGGGTATTTTTACTTGTCGGGTCATATTTTTAACTAGTACGCAAAATTTAGCGAATCGGAAGACTTTTTTAGGGTTCGAGCAATATTTTCTAAAATTTAACAAAACAAAATATTTTTCGGGAGTGTTATTGGATTTGATGGGTTATTTTATTGCTTAATGGGTCCAAAACCCTTTTTAATCTATCTAATTTTTATTAAAGGCCCATTTATGCATAATTTTTCTACATAAACACTACCTAATCAAACCCTAAACCTATCTCACACCCCTCGGCGGCCCACCCCATAGCAGCAGCACCATTTTCGAAGTTCTTCAGCAGCAAAATCTCGAATTCCCCCAAACTTTCAAGAAAAAATTCATCTCCGCCTCTCCGGTGCGCATTCTACGCAAAATCCTTCAAGTTTTCGAGCACACAAACGTTAAGGCATGTCATGTATCTCTTTTTCTCATCATTCACACTATGTATATGTTTTTGTGTATGTGTTTGCATGAGAAATTATTTGATTTAACATGTGTTATTCTTTTCGCAAAGTTTTGACAAGAAATATGAATGGTTTGTTTCATAACTCACGTTTCTTGTTCTCTTTTTTTAAGGTGCTGCCAATTGAGGGTCCTAGGGGCTGTTCACGTCAATGAAATAGGCGTCATGGGGCTGGAGTCGGCTGAGGGTCAAGACCTAGTGAGGGCCGATGAATATTTCTTGGATAAGGGGATCGTTTGTGGATAGAAAGGATGTTTGGGGCGAGCCGGCTGTGCAAGGGTTGTTCCTAGCCTTAGACCAGACCCTGGTGGGTCTGAGTCATAGTCTAGGGTGGCTCGAACACTACTGGGCTTGGTCACAAAGCCGATCGAGCGAGTTGTTTGAGGGTTGGTCTCGGTTGGTCGCATCTCGGGTGGTTCGCATTGTTGGCCCCTTACGCGTGCATGGGGCTGAGGGTTTGGGATAGGTCGGTCCAGGAGGGTCCCAAGGTTGGCTAAAGAGAGTTATTTTGGGGCTGATCCTCTTTGGTTGGGCTAGGGTCGAGATATCGGAATATAGACGCAACTAGGACTTAGTGGCTTGTGCGCTGGAAATTTCCAAAAACTTTCACGCATGGTTTGTAGGTCCTAAGGGGTCTGGAACGAGTGATTTCGGGTCTGGTTGTGTAGTTTCAAGTCACGGTTTAAGTTGGGAAAAAAATTGATTAGGTTACGGGTTGATTCGGGTTAAAACCGAGATCCCGGTCCAAGTTTTAAAACGAATCGTGTAAGTTAATGAACGGGCTCGAGGTTACCTCTAGGAAATGTTTATAATCATGTTTTTAGGTGTTTTAAGTAGTTTGGTTGTTTGGGTCGAAATTTTGAGATCCAGGGTAAAATGGTCACTTATGGTTTCCAGGGGCAAAATTGTCATTTTGCACATGGGTCGAGTTAGCAGTCCTGACATCGTCCTAAACATGATTTGACATGTTTTTAATGCATATGCTATCATGAACATGGATTTTTATGTAAATATGAAAATTTCGTTGCATGCTTGATTTTAAGGAAAAGTTACGTATATGCATGATTTTTATATGTGGTGAATACGATGACATGTTTTTGAAGGAAGAGAGTTGGTTGTGACTAACACGAATATGTATATGATGACATATAAGGCCAAGGCTCAGTGGATGGGTAATATTGTCGCTGATGTTCCCGCCGCCGAGTACCACGGTTATACGTAGATGGATCAATTGAATATAGCTGATACGAAAGTCACAACTAATGAACTGAATTCATATAAAGGAAATGAACACGTATATGATGATATGTTGAGACATGTTTTGAAACGTTATGCGTTATTACGTTTACGCTTTAAGATTATGAAATGTATGTTGATTACAGTACTTTTCACTGTTACATGTTATGTATATGTACTCGTTATAACGTTTTGGTGTGTTGAGTCTTTAGACTCACTATACATGTATAATGCAGGTTAACATATCGATGAGGAGACTTGAGGCGCTGAAGAGTGAGTAGGAAGGACGGGATGTGCGCACGCTAACCCGAGGACCTTATTTTTCCTCACATTATGGTTATGAGTTATGAGAGATTATTGACATTTTCGTACTCTGTCATTTTTATATTCGATCTGTTCTGAGTATAACATGCAATGTTTACTGCTTCTGCCTTAAATCTTTGAGAAATACCAGAATCAGCAAGTATTGTTCTAGATGCTTCTTTAAGGGTTCAATTTCTTCTTTCAGCTACACCATTTTGCTGAGGTGTTCTTGCAGCCGAGAACTCATGCTTGATTCCAGAATTTTCTAAAAATGGAGAAAGGTTTTGATTGACAAATTTATTCCCTTGATCAGACCTTATTCTGCAATCCCAACTAATTTTTCATTTAAAAGTCTTTTGAAAAATTTAATCAGTTGTGCAGCAGTTTGATATTTAGATTTTATAAAAAAAATAACCCAAGTAACTCTTGAAAAATCATCGACAATTACTAGGGTGTATTTCATTCCCCCTAAACTCATGATTGGTATAGGACCAAATAGATCTATTTGCAACAGTTTTAAGCATCTGGAGGAAGATTTACCCCCTTTGTTTTTAAAAGAAGATCTTACTTGTTTACCTAACTGACATGCTAAATATATTTTATCTGTTGAAAATACAATCTAGGAAGACCGGTTACAAGATCATGAGTACTCAGATGAGCGATGGATTTGAAGTTTAAGTGGTTCAACTTTTATGCCATAAACAGTTCTTGGATAAATTTGAAGTAACAAGACACAATGGTTCATTAGGTTGATTTGTCCAACTTACTTTGTACGTGTTATCACATCGATTTCCTATCATTATAATATTATCAGTTGAGTTCTTGATTGTGCAGGTGTTCTTGTTGAACTGAACTTAGAAATTATTATCACACAACTGACTAATGCTAATCAGATTATATTTTAAATTATCAACGAGTAGAACATCATCAATAATAATGTTACCATGGATAAGCTTACCCTTACACAAGGTTCTACTTTCTAGTCATCTCCAAAACTGATTTTTGGACCATAATATTTGACCATTTGGGATAACAAATTAGCATACCCTGTCATGTGTCTTCAGCATCCGCTATCCAGGTTTCAGATTGAATTTTTAGTTGATGTACCTGTAACCTGCAATCACACATAGTAAATAACTTTGGTACCCACGTCTATTTGGGTCCTTCTCTTATTAGTCCTTTAGGAACCCATACTTGGACCAGTCTAACTGACTTTCTAGTTGTTGTGTTCCAGATAGTTTTTCTCGATTTGTGTGTGCTTGATGTGTTGTGTGCATATGAGAATATGCGTTTTAACCTTTTTCACCTTGTTGTTCATCAGATATCTTTTTTGATGAACAGGCTTTCGATTATAATAATTGAAACAGGCATTCCTAGAGTTCTGGTTTTCATAGCTGAATTGTTTAGGTAACCAGCATCGTGAATAATTTGAACTCGAATGGCTATATCTGATTACATACCTCTTAGCCTTGTTCTTATTGTCAATCGTTTGTTCAATTGGTTTACTTGCTCGGATTGTTCATGTACCATAGCTGAACAAATGAATTGGTGAACTCCTAGTCTAGACTGAAGACAGCACTTTCCAACCAACACTTCTTTAACGTCTATGTGAGAAAGACTACAAACACAAGTTTAACGTCTTTGTGTAAGACTGTATTTGGGTGGTGGTGAGTGTGTTCATGTGTGAGAACTGAACAAGGATGTTCTCACACACTGAGGAAAATAAGCTTCTAAACTAAGCTGATATGACTGAGAATAGTTCCCTATGGGGCTGATTGCTTCTGAAAGCTGATATGCAATAAGCGTGTCTTTCCTTTTTACAAAACTCTCACTGGCGTTTGCATTGTTGCTCTTTTGTCTCTTTCTATTCTCTATCTTTCGTCTTCACTGATATCCTCTTTTCCCGATCGTACAGTGAGACTAAATTATTGTATCTGTTGCATCTTGAATTCGTTCCTTGGACTCTGTGTCTCGACTTTTTGACTGCCCTTCTGAAATGTTTGTCTTTAATGCTATGATGCAACGTTCATTATTGTCCTTTGACTAGACAATTTCTTTGTACCTTTATGTATAGCTGGAATCCAGTGAATGAGTTTGTCTTCATATAAATTGAAAGATTCTCAACTGACGCTCCGAACTAGTCAGCTAAATTGATCTTCAGTTGGGATGGTGAAATCAGTTGACTTGTCAGTTGAACTGATTTCACTCTCGTTCAGGTGAACTGATCAACTAGGTTTCTTCAACAGTTGAACACTCCTTTGGCCGGCCAGGCTTCTGAGGTTCTCCTGCTGAACCACCTATCAACTGGACAATCAGCTGAACTACTCATTTGAGGTATCAGTTCGCCTGATTCAGTTTGTGCGATCAGTTGAGTCTTTAGTTTCCGATGTAAATAGCTCGTAACTGATTCTAGCTTCTGCACACTAAGGTAAAACATTATTAACACAAAATAACAAGTTTTGTTAACATCACAATTAAGATTGCGAACTTGAAAAGTTCCAAAAACTTCCCTTTGCACATGTTTAGTTCTGGCTTGGTACCACTGGTTGAATATTCATTTTGGCTATTAAAACCTAAACCAGTTTTGTCAGTAACTGATTTTTGTAAATCTTGCAATTCAGTCAATGTGTGATGACTTATTCCAAGCTTGAATCAGATCAGTTTGTCTTGAATTCTCAAGTTTCAGCTATTGAATCACAGATTGTTTTTCACTCATTTCAGATTTTAGCTCAGCAATCTCCCTTTTAGACTCAACAGTTCAACTGATTCATAATGATCAGTTTCAGTTTTATTGTCTTGAGGATCAGTTTGCTTTGCTTTGGCCTTCTCAAATGAGAGAGCAAGTTTGTGATACTCATTAACCATGTCGTGTAATGTGGAAATATGTTCTTCCTGTGTAAAATCAGTTAAGCTTAAATCAAATACCAACTCGCTGCTTGATTCCAGTTTTGTATCATTAGCCATTAAGCATTTTACTTCTTCTTCATCCCTGGAGCTACTCCATTTCTCAGATAATGATTCTTCACTGTCAGTTTCAGCCCATTTGGATTTGCTTTCTTCGGCTAATAGAGCTTCATGCTTCTTTTTGAATTATCTTTTGTCATCCTTAGCTCTTCTTCTCTGCTCAAATGAATTCTTTTCTTTTTCACCTGAATGTCGACTATCCTTCTTTGGATTAGGACAGTCAGCAACGTAATGTCTAGTTTTGCCACAGTTGTAGCAAGCATTTGGTTCTTCCTTGGAAATATTCTTTTGAGTGTGTCTTTGAAATGATCCCTGGTATTTCTTATAAACCTTCCATACTTCTTGATTAACAATGACATGGCATCGTTGCTCATGTGTTCTACAAATTTTTCAGTTGAACCAGTTGGTTCAAGTTTTAAGGTGCTGAGAGCAGTTGTAACTGGTGGAGTCGATGGTTCTCCCTCTCTCATCTGTATTTCAAATGTGTATGCCTTGACATCTGCAAATAGATCGTGTAATTCAACTTTGTTTAGATCTTTGGATTCTCTCATTGCTATTGTGTTAATGTCCCATTCTTTGGGAAGACCGCGAACAATATTCAATGCAATTTCTTTATTTGAATACACCTTCCCTAGTGCATTCAGTTCATTTACGATGCTACTGACTCGTTCATCAACTCTTTCATTGATTCTCCGGTCTTCATTTGATGTTATCAAACTTTTGCACTACGACCGAGAGTTTATTTTCCTTCGTCTGCTCATTGTCCTCGTATAGCTGAATCAGCTTTTCCCAAATTTCTTTGGCAATTTTGCACATCTTGATTTTGCTGAAAGTATTTTTGTTCAATGTTTTATACAAAGTATCCTTGGCCACATTATCTAAGTTTGCTTTCTTTTTGTCTTCAACTGTCCACTTTACACGTGGTTTTTCAATACGATGAGGTGCTCCATCAGTTAGAGCAATAGATGTGTTAGCTTTCACAATCTACATAGGTCCATCGGTTATAACGTACCACATGTCGTCATCTTGTGCAGCTAAATGAGCCTGCATTTTGATTTTTCAATCATTGAAATCTTGTCATGAGAACATATGGATTTTGTTGAATGAAGACATGGTGATCAGGCCTATAAATAGAAATTATTCAGAAACAAGATTGAAACTGCTCTGATATCACTTGTTAGGATTAGTTTGATAGGTCAAGGTGTTTACAAGAGGGGGTTGAATAAACACTTGGTAATTTTTTGCTCTTTTCAAAATATAAATCAGTTTGGTGATAAACTGAAACTAAAGGATCTTGTTTTCAATATCAGTCAGTTAACTAATTTGAAGTGAGGAAATAAAACCAACTGATAGATTGAATACTCAAGCAATAAATAATGTAGTGAACACAAGGGTTTTTATGGATGTTCGGAGACTTCAAACGCTCCTACGTCACTCCTCCTATCACAAGGATATGTTTTTCACTAAAACGCTTTGATTGATTACATCAACTATAATAACTCACTTCAGTTTGGACTTAAACACTGTAAATCTGAAACTCTTAGTATCTATTAACATATCAGTATTTCATAATGATTATCTTGCGTAGAAAAGTAGCACAACTGATCTTAAAAGATCAAATACAACAATGTAATGCGCTAGTATTTTTGCTCAAATAATAGCCTGACTGCTATGAATATGATTTTGAGATGTGAGCTTTTTGTCTGTGAAATATCGCAACTGATCTTTGATGAGTGACTAAATTTTTCAGTTGTTCTATCTTTCAAAATTTCTCAATTTTTCTTCTTACTGAACTCCTCAGCTATTTATAGACTTTTCTCCAACGGTAACATTGAATGCATTAATTAATACATATCCGTTGATTCGTCTTTTCTAAGTGTGTCAACATTCTTCTGATAATAGTACGATGTTGCAGTCTGTTGTGTGCTCCTTCTGTCAGTTAGTACAACGTTGTAGTCTGCTTAGTATGATTTGTCGGCTTAAAGCTGACTTAACTGATGACGTGTCAAACTGATCAGGAGTTCGACTATATGACTAATCAGTTAAACTCACGTAAAGCCTCTTGTTCAGTTCCAACTGATAATCCATTCAGTTGTCTTTGTTCAGTTCCAATATATCTGTAATATCTACTCATTTTAAAAGTGCGGAAATATATTTTTTTTAAAAAAAAACTCATATGTTCGAAATAACATTGAAAATAATTGTAATTATTTGACAGTAAAAATAGTGAAGTTTAAATTAACCAAAATCATACGTAAACTTAAACGAATAAAAATCTTAAAAATCATCAACGTATGAAAATATTTATCTCCTCTCAAATATCATAAATCATAATGCAGAAAACATGTGGTCATCGAGTTGTGTCACCGCATCAGGTTTGCCTACTCAGAGTTCGGCACCTCCAGTCTCCTCACCATCAAGCTCACCTGCATCACACATGCCTAGTGAGTCTAAAGACTCAACACACCTGTACCAAAAATAAAAAGTACATGTACATGGCACACAGAAGTGAAAAATACCATAATCAACGTATACTTCGTGAACTTAAAAGCATGAACATAAACATGTCGTATAAGCTAAAATGTGTCAAAGCATG
Organism: Primulina tabacum; assembly: GCF_025594145.1. Taxonomy (NCBI): domain Eukaryota; kingdom Viridiplantae; phylum Streptophyta; class Magnoliopsida; order Lamiales; family Gesneriaceae; genus Primulina; species Primulina tabacum. Next base: position 20,210,906 of record NC_134564.1, read on the forward strand.
TCTCATCATGTCATCATATACGTATAAATTTTCTTTAATTGAATTCAGTTCATTAGTTGTGACTTTCGTATCAGCTCTATTCAATGGATCCATCTACGTATAACCACGGTACCGGGCGGCGGGGACTTCAGCGACAGCATTACCCGTCCACTGAGCCTTGGCCTCAGATCATCATATCTCATGTCATCATATAAATATATATCGTCAGTCACAACCAATTCTCATCCTTCAAAAACATCATCATTTTAACTACTTTATAAAAATATGCGTATACGAAACTTTTACCTTAAAACCAAGCATGCACCATATTTATCATAATTACAAAAAAAAATCATAAACATAATGCATAAACATTTAAAACATGATAAAAATGTGCTCAGGGCGCTGCCAAGACCAAAACTCACCCCGGGGTGCAAAATGACCATTTTGCCCATGGAAACTCAAAATTTCTGTTTTACCCGTGGACCTCCAAAATTTGACCTGGAGCTTACCAAACTCCTTAAAATGTCCCAAAACATTATTATAAGCATTCTTAGCTATAAACTCGAGCCCAATACCAAACTTAACCGAATCGTTTTAAAACTCGGACCGAAGCCCCGGTTTTATCCCGAATTGATCCGAAACTTAACCAAATTTTTCCACACTTTTTACCACACCGTAAAAACATCTAAAAGGCCCTCAAAACCTCAAAAACATAGATCTCTAAACTCTTGGCCATACACCAACGTGGCTGGAAAAATTCAGCAACACCCCAAGCAACCCTTGGTGCGACCCTTCACATAGTTCTCGATCCTAGCCCACTTCCGACGGAACCAGTTACTAACCCACCTTTCTTGGACTACTCTAGGACCTCTCTGAACCCATTGAACCCACGCACTCGGCCCCATGCACGAAGCCCAGCCCACTCAGTCGAGCATCACACCAAACTCACAACACGCTCCACCGGCTACAAGGCTTGTTCCAGCAATGGTCGGGCCTTCCTAGGTCGTGGCTCAGACCCACCAGGGCCTGGTCCATGGTCTGGATCGACCCTTGCACCACCGGTTCGAGCCAAGCCACCGATCTCCTCACCAACGAGCCAACGCATCAAGAACTTCACGCGTCTCCCTCCCAACTCAACAAGGCCTCGACTCCTGCTAAAAAAAACTTCCTTTCGGTGATAACATACCCTCACATCACATTACAGCAGCCCCATTGCAACAAATTAAATAAAAAGTGAGTTGGATGAAAATAAATGCAAAAACTTGAACAAAAACCGAAGCCTTTCCACGTTATATGCTGGATCGAGAGTTTCTACGCAACTAAACAGACATATCAGCAAGTATCTAGCATGTATGATGCAAAAATAAAAGTACATGGCATCCCTTGATGTATATTGAACGAGAACTTTGAAGAACCGCGCGAAGGGAAGGCACCGGAGGGATTTTTCCTAGAAAGGTGAAGCTTGTCCGAATCTTTGTTGATTAGAGGCTGCTGAAATCGAGAGAAACAGATAGGGATGGGGTGTGTCAACTTGTCAGGGGGGGAGGGGGGGTTAGGTTTAGGTTTAATATAAATTAGGTGTTAGGTTTAGGTTAAATAAAAGGGTTAATGAGCCCTAGTATAAAATTGAAGGGTAGAAAATATATTGGGAGCCCATTAAACTTAAAAGTAAGCCCATTAAGTTCAAATACACACCCAAAAAATATTTCGTTTTGATAAGATTTTTAAAATATTACCCGAAACCTCAAAAAGTTCCCCAATTCGGTAAAATTTGCATACCGGATAAAAATAAAATCGTGTGGGTACGAATACCCAATAAAGCCTATTTTTGAAAAATACACTTAAAAACACCCCATATTTAATAATAAAAATTAATCCTCTCATAAAATAATTTTTCTGATAAATCCTCGGTCTCAGTTCCTATTCGAGTGCGAAATGCATCTAGAAACACTAATGCATGAACTTTTAAAATATCATGAAATAAATTCTATCATGCAATAATTATGCATTACATACATAAAAATAATTAAACACATATTTCAAATAAAACCCTAGATTGCATGCATTCAGGTTACGTGAATTAAATTATGGACCTTACAACTCTGCCCCCGTTAATTAAAATTTTGTCCTTGAAATTTAGAATGCACTAAATAACTTCGGGTAGCGACTCCTCATCTTGGTCTCGGTCTCCGAAGTAGCCTCCTCCTCGGAATGATTCAGCCACATGACCTTGACCATCTGGATCACCTTGTCTTGGAGCCTATTCTCCTGTCTGTCCAATATCTGAGTGGATTTCTCCTCGAATGATAGGCGTGGCGTCAGCTGAAAAGGCTCATATTTAAGCACATGCGAGGGATTCGACATTTACTTCCGCGGCATGGAGACGTGGAACACATTATGAACTCCCGCAAGATTCGGCAGTAATGCAACTCTGTATACAAGTGTCCCAACTCTCTCTAGGATCTCAAATGGTCCGATGAATCTAGGGCTGAGCTTGCCTTTCTTCCCGAACATCATCACACCATTCATCGGTGCGACCTTCACGAAAACATGATCCCATACTGTGAATTCAAGATCTCGCCGCCTCTGATCAGCATAACTCTTCTGACGGCTCTGTGCAGTCTTCATCCTGTCCTGAATCCTAGTCACTAATTTTGATGTCTGTCTGACAATATCCGGGCCAAACTCTGCTCACTCTCCCACCTCATCCCAATAAATTGGTGACCTACACTTCCTCCCGTACATTGCCTCGTAAGACGCCAAACTGAAAGAGGTAACTTCGGCTCCCAGCTGCCCTGGAAGTCGATCATGCATGCTCGGAGTAGGTCCTCTAGTATCTGAATCACCCTCTCTGACTGCCCGTCTGTCTGAGGATGGAAGGCAGTACTGAACAATAACTTAGTACCTAGCGCCTGATGAAGACTCTTCCAGAATGCAGACGTAAACCTCGAATTCTTGTCCGACACGTTGGACACTGGAATCCCATGCAGTCTAACTATCTCTCTGATGTACAGCTTTGCGTACTAAGTCATGGTGAATGTCTTCCTGATTGGTGAGAAAAGAGCTGGTTTAATGAGCCGATCAACAATCACCCAGATGGCATTGAATCCTCCAATATTCCTCGGAAGGCCTGTCACAAAATCCATAGTAATATTCTCCCATTTCCACTCGGGAATAGGGAGTGGTCTCAGATTTCGTGCGGGTCTCTGATGCTCTGCCTTGACCTGCTGACAAGTCAAACACTCAGAGACGAATAGCAGGGTGCTGTGGGCCTCGCTCAAGATGTCTGCTCGAAGTGAATCACTGTTAGGAACCCATAGGCGGTCCCTATATCTGACTATGCCGTCCACAATTGTATACATTCTCTGGCCTTTAGTCTCGTCCCTCTATCTCTACTTATGTAACTGCTCGTCAGAAGTTGCCCTGCTCGAATTTTGTCTCTTAAGTTCGGCTGTACTGTCAGAGTAGCAAGATTTGGGGCCTCGCCCATGGCATAAACTGCAAGCTCAGATCTCTGAATCTCATCCTGTAGCAGTCTCTGCACTGACAATGAGCAATCACTGAGTGCTTCCTGCTCAGAGCGTCCGCAACCACATTAGCCTTACCCGGATGGTAGCTAATGTCACAATCATAGTCCTTCACCAGCTCAAGCCACCTCATCTGATGCATATTCAGCTCTTTCTGTGTGGAAGTATTTCAGGCTCTTATGATCTGTAAAAATCCTGCACTTCTCCCCATATAGATAGTGTCTCCAGATCTTCAGGGTAAATACCACTGCTGCTAGCTCGAGGTCATAAGTCGAGTAGTTCTTCTTATGGACCTTCAGCTGTCTGGATGCGTAGGCTATCACTCTGTCCTACTGCATCAGAACTGCGCCCAAACAAAGTTTTGATGCATCTGTATAAACCACAAACTCTCCCTACCCTGATGGCATAGCTAATACTGGTGCGGTGGTCAACGCTAGCTTCAGTCTGTCAAAGCTCTCCTAACACTCAGGTCCCCAGATAAACTTGGCATTCTTTTTTGTCAAGGTGGTCATAGGCACCGCAATAGATGAGAAGCCCTGAATGAACTTCCTGTAGTAACCTGCCAATCCCAAGAAACTACGAATCTCTGTCACGCTCTTAGGAACCGGCCAATCTATGACTGCCTCTACTTTGCTGGGGTCGACCTCTATGCCCTCTTGAGATACAATGTGCCAAACAATGCCACTTTTTCAAGCCAGAACTCACACTTACTGAACTTGGCATACAACCGTTGGTCTTGTAGAGTCTGCAGTACTGTCCTCAGGTGCTGACTGTGCTCCTCTCTGCTCTTCGAGTATATCAGGATATCGTCAATGAAAATTATGATGAACTGATCCAAGTATGGCTGAAACACGCCATTCATGAGATCAAAGAAGATCGCTGGCCCATTCGTCAGGCCGAAGGGCACCACCATAAACTCATAGTGCCCATAACGTGTCAGGAAGGCTGTCTTATGCACGTCAGTCTCCCTCTCTCTTTCAGCTGGTGGTATCCAGATCGAAGGTCTATCTATGAGAACACATATGCTCCCTGAAGCTGATCAAATAAGTTCTCGATCCTCGGCAATGGATACTTGTTATTGACAGTGACTCTATTCAGCTCTATGTAGTCAATACACAGTCGCATGATGCCATCCTTCTTCTTGACAAAAAGAACTGGTGCGCCCCAAGGAGAAAAACTAAGGCGAATGAAACTCTTATCTAACAGATCCCGAATCTTATCTTTGAGATCCTTCATCTCTACAGGCGCTAACTGATTGGGTGCTTTAGATATCGGCACTGTGCCTGGCATAAGCTCAATCGAAAAGTCCACCTCTCTGTCTGGTGGGATGCCTGAAACATCGTCAGGGAAAACACTGGAGAACTCCCTGACCACATCAATGTTTCCTAGCCTCTACTCGACTGGCTCAGACACTGACATGATGCTGGCCAAAAACGCCTGGCAGCCTCCCCTCAAAAGCTTCCTTGCACACAAGCAGGAAATGACATGCGACATCTGCTGATGCCTAGCTGCCTCAAAAACAAATGGCTTCCCACTGGACGGTTTGACAGACACTGACCTCTATCAAAATTCTATGACTGCACCATGAGAAGATAGCCAATCCATACCCAAGATGATGTCGAACTCCGGTATGGTAGCACTATCAAATCTGCGTGCACCGTATACTTCTGTAACTGCAGCTCCAATCTCTTCACTATCTAAGAAGTGAACATCAGATCCCCAGATGAGATCGATACTCTGAACCCTGAATCCATCACTACTGGTATGATTCCTAGTAGCTTGACGAAGGATTCGGATATAAACGAATGCGTAACCCCTGAATCTAGCAGTGCATGTGTGGCTACACCTGCAATATATATCCTCCCTACGACAAAACATACCATCAAATCTAATAGTGTTGAACTTAAGGAATTTCATATCGACAATTAACCCAAAATCCTCAAAAATTAATGAATTAACCCAAACATTGTTCCCAAAATTAGAAATAAATCCTTAGAAAAATCGAAAATCGCAAGTTAGCCCCTTAAAGTTTCAAATATTGCACTTTGTGCCCTTCAACTTTTCGAAAATTACAATATGACCTTTTCTCCTTTCGAATTAAAATCCTAAAATTCTCAATTTTAGCAATTAGATCCTCAAATTATGGGTTATTACAATTGGATCCCTAAAATTCCTCAAATCAAACCATTACATTCTTAGTCCCAACTAGGTAGAGCATGCATCCTAATCCCTACTATGTTGTAAATCCTGAAATATAATCCTTAAGCAAGCACAAAATCCATGCAATTATGCAATTAAAATCTTAAACAAAAGAATTACCAGTAATCAGTGTCGAGTCTGGCTCTGCCTCAGCCTCCTCGGCATGCATCACATAAGCTCGGTCAGTAGTGGGGCCCTTGCTCCTAAGTAAATCCGCTGCTTTATGGCCCTCATGTCCACAAATGAAGCATTTAAAGGTTCCCCACCTGCACTCGCCGAAATGGAACCTATTGCACTGAGGGCATGGCTGCCTGTCATCTGGCTTAGCGCCCAGGCGCCTGAGGAGGTGTCTACTGCTGCTGTTGTAGCCTCCTAAACTGCCCTTGGGGCTCCTGCTGCCTCGACGGCCCAGTAAACTTCTTTTTCTGCGGCTGGGAACTGGACTGAGTCTGATGTCGCTTCCTCTGTACCTCATAGTCTATGTCCCTCAGATCCTGCTCCGCCTGAAAAGCGCAGGCGGTGGGATCATCATAACCTGTCGGCCTCATCAGCATGACGTCCCGGCAAAGGTGGGTCTCAGTCCATCTAAGAAATGCCTCAGCTTTTGGGTGGCATCTCCGGCTATCATGGGACAAAATTGCAGCCCCTGTCAAACTTGCGGATAAACTCCGCCACAGATAAGTCCTCCTGTCGGAGACTCGTGAACTCCATCGTCCGGCGGCCCCTGACGTCAGCTGGGAAATATTTCCCGAAGAACATCTCCCTAAACCTAGCCCAAGTGAGAGTAGCCACATCTACTGTACGTGCAGCTCCCTCCCACCACAGTGATGCATCATCCTCAGCATATAAATGGCACACTGGCCCTGTCCTCATCCCTCATCTGTAGGTACTCGAAGTGTAACTCCAGAGACCTAATACATCCCTCTGCCACGAATAGATTGGTGGTACCCCGAACTCCTTCGGGTTAAGCCGACGGAACTGCTCAAAAATATATGTCTGCTGACGGGGTACCAGCTGGCCTAGCTGGGCCTGCTCCATGAGCCTCGCTATCCCTCAAGTACTTGGGTAGCTGGGTCTCCTGGCGGAGGCGGTGGAGGTCATCTTCCTTGTGACGTACCGTACTTTTTACTACTTAAAATTTGCGAAAAAATTAAAAATTTTCATAAATATAAACATCCATACGGTCGTCATCTCATCAATCATAAAAATATCTTTGAAATCATCCATCACCAAATAAATTTGCTAACAAAATACTTGCTCAAACCTCTCTCATCACAACATAAAATCAAAGTATTTTAAACTTGCATAAAAATATTAAAATAACGTGGGCAGGTCCACGGGTCTAGCCTCCCGCTCAGTCAAAGCCTGCTCCTTGGTCCCCACCTCCTATCTCCTCATAGACGTCCTCACCTGCATCGATCAAGTCTAGTGAGTCTAAAGACTCAACACGTATAAATTGAGAATAGCAAGTAATACATAATAAAATCGCATGCAACTTTAAAATAGAATATACATACTTGAAGCTTGGATTTGAAATGAGCTTGAACTTGCATACATACATAGACGTGCCATAACTTGAAAGCTTTCATAAACATGCTTGCATACTTGATCATACTTAAACATACATGACTTCATTTTGCGTAGAGGCATGTTTCAAAGCAAGTGACCCATGCATAATAAACGCCTTATCAGACAAACCACAGTACTGGGCTGACAGAGACGTATCAATTGCCACATACATGAGATCCCCGTTCATAATTTAACGGGCTGGTTGGTCCCCGTTCATAATTTAACGCTTTCCAACCTCGATCTAACCCGTTCATAATTTAACGGGGTGGAGAGGTCCTCGGCCACGTTCACCGACTTCCAAACCCATTCATAATTTGGTCACAAGACATTTAGCATACCTCAAAAACATAAAATATTTTCTTGCACGTCATTCATACTTACTTGGCGTCGAGGGATCCGTTGGACTTCGATCGGGGTCATTGCTGCAACATACTAACGTGAATTCATAAGCTTAACGTGTGTAACTTAAACGTAACAGTCAAGCTTACCCACGAGTTCATACATTTCCTTAGGACGTTCTAAAATTCCCGTGACTCGACATTGTTAAACATTGCACTAAACCAAGACATCAAACCTCAAAGCATACCATAATATTCCCCAAAACTCAAGTACACGGACCCCGTGCCCAGGTCCGTGTGGGTGCGGTGGAATGACTCGTGAAGAAAAGGGAAGGCACGGACCCCGTGCTGAGGTCCGGGTGGGGGTCCGTGTAGGTGCGCAAAAGTGAAACTCGGGAAGAAGTGAGGACACGGACCCCGTGCTAGGGTCCATCTAGGGGTCCGTGTAGGCTCGCAAGGATGACACCGTGAAAGAAACAAAGGCACGGACCCCGTGTCAGGGTCCGTGTATGGGACCGTGTACCTACTGTGAACGCGAACTTACGAAAATTTTTGTACATGTTTTGCTTAACTTTCTAGACTCGATTGCAAGGACTATGAATCGACACCACGAGACCCATCCTAGCATGCTATAACATCAAACCAATTTCGTACAACATCCAAAGCAACGATGTTCACCCTATGACACATACAATTCAAAAACGTGGTAATTGACACCAATTCGATTCCTATGACTACTAAGGTGCTCGAGTACCTATCGACACTAAACGACATACAAACTACCAACCCAACAACATAATAATCATACTTAGACGCAACAACGATTGCCCGTCGATCCCCAACGAAGCCTGCAACAAATAAACTTCAAGAACGCATCAATATCATAATTTTCTGAAAACGCAGTTTGAGCAGTCCCACGAAAAATGCCATAACTCACTCAATTTTTATCCAAAAATTTCAAATCTTATATCAAATCGAAGGTATCGAAAAGTTCTACATTTTTTGTGTTGAAAGCTATCTCAGATTCTCGACTGAAAAATCGCAGTAACTCAAAATACAGTGAAAAACAGGATTTTAGATCTAAAAACTATTGCAACACGCATCGATAAATTTCCTGCTCAAACTACTACACATCATACATGGATTTTGCGCATAAAAACAACGCAATACATACTATGACATGATCGACGCAAAAAAGAGAGATTATACGTGCCTTTTGATGTTTAACGTTACCGAAACGACGACTCCGACGCGGAACGAGTGTGAGGATTGATCCGGGACGAACGTGACACTAATTTCTTGCAATAAAATCACTGAAATTTGCTGGAGAATATGGAGAGGGAGAGGGCGTCTGCTGTGTATCTTAGAACCCTAGGTTTCTTTCTCAAGAAAATGAGATGGAAGAATGTGTGTGTGCAAATGAAATATGTGTGTGTGACTTACGTGAGTGGTGTGTGTAATAATGTGTGTGTGCGTGAGTTTAGTAAATTAGGGGAATATAACATGCTAAATTAACAATTAAAAATGCTAATTAAAAGATAATCCCCTCATTTACAAAATCCCCCAATTAAATAAAACACACAACCACTAAACTTTTAAAATTTTGAAGCTTCAAAATCACTTAATAAACAATTTAGGCTTTAAAAGGTTAAATACTAAATAAATTATTTAGAATGCCCCAAACCCAACTTAAAATGAAATACCGCTTTTAAAATTTGCCAAACTCGTCACCGGTCTCTTTTCCTCGGTCCCGCATAATCGCCTGAAACATGAAGCTCGAAAAACATCTTAACGTGCATAACATAAACATGGATAATTTAAAATAATGTATTTTCGTAAATCATGCATTGCTAAAATCAATTTAAATTTAGTTAAATGATTTAATAATTAAATAAATGTATGGGTTATACGTGTACTGAATTTGGGTACTACAGTTCCTCCCCCACTTATAAAAATTTCGTCCTCGAAATTAAGTCTTACCGAACAAATCTGGATAGCGAACCCTCATATCTGCCTCTGACTCCCAAGTGGCCTCTTCCACTGATTGGTTTAACCATCGGACTTTGACTAGCTTAGTCACCTTGTTCCGAAGTCTGCGCTCCTGTCTGTCTAGGATTTGGAAGGGTCTTTCCTCATAAGACAGGTCTGGACCAAGCTGCAACGGCTCATAACACAGAATATGCGAAGGATTGGCTAGATACTTCCTCAGCATAGAGACGTGGAACACATTGTGTACCCCGGCCAGATTCGGCGGGAGGGCTACACGATAAGCTAATGTCCCAACTCTGTCCAAAATCTCGAACGGTCCAATAAACCTCGGACTCAGCTTGCCTCTCTTCCCAAATCTCATAACACCTTCATGGGTGCAATCTTCACAAAAACGTGATCACCAACGGCGAACTCGAGATCTCTCCTCCTCTTATCAGCGTAGCTCTTCTGACGGCTTTGGGCAGTCTTCATTCTGTCACGAATCTTGACCACCACATCTGCAGTTTGCTAGCTATCTCCGGACCAAGATCTGCTCTCTCCCCAACTTCATCCCAAAGGACTGGTGATCTGCACTTCCGTCCATACAGCGCCTCATAAGGAGCCATACCAATAGATGATTGGAAATTGTTGTTGTAGGTAAACTCCACTAGAGGTATCTTAGACTCCCAAGTCCCCTGAAAATCAATCATACAGGCTCTCAGCAAATCTTCTAAAATCTGAATCACTCGCTCAGACTGGCCATCTGTCTGCGGGTGAAAAGCTGTACTGAACAACAACTTTGTCCCCATGGCTGCATGTAAGCTCTTCCAGAAGGACGACAAAAACCTTGGGTCCCTGTCGGACACAATCAAAACTGGGAACCCATGTAAACGGACTATCTCCCTGATATAAAGCTCCGCGTACTGCGTCATGGAGAAAGTCGTCTTCACTGGCAAAAAGTGCGCTGACTTCGTGAGTCGATCCACAATAACCCAAATGGAATTAAAGCCTCTGACTGATCTAGGCAATCCAACGACGAAGTCCATCGTGATGTTCTTCCATTTCCACTCTGGGATTGGGAGTAGCTTAAGCATCCCTGCTGACCTCTGATGTTCAGCTTTCACTTGCTGACAAGTAAGACATTCTGATACGAATCTGCGGATGTCTCTCTTCATCCCCGGCAACCAATACAGAATCTGCAAGTCTTTGTACATTTTGGTACCTCCTGGGTGAATAGAATACGGAGATGCATGTGCCTCCGTCAGAATATCCTGTCTGATCGAATCAACACTAGGCACCCACATTCTACCTCTGTATCTCACAATACCATCTGACACTGTGCACAGTAGACTGCCCTTGGCTTCATCCTTCAGTCTCCATTTCTGCAACTGCTCATCTGAAGACTGGCCTGTCCGGATACGGTCTAGCAGAGAAGACTGGACTGTCAGATTAGACAGCCTTGGTGCTCTGCCCTTATGGTAAACTTCCAAACCAAACCTCTGAATCTCAGACTGAAGAGATCTCTGCACTGATAACTGAGCTATGACTGCAACTTTCCTGCTCAAGGCATCTGCCACAACATTGGCTTTTCCCGGATGGTAGCTAATCTCGCAATCATAGTCTTTCACCAGTTCCAACCACCGTCTCTGCCTCATGTTCAGCTCCTTCTGCGTGAAGAAATATTTCAGACTTTTGTGATCAGTGAAAATCTGACACTTCTCACCATACAAGTAGTGTCTCCAAATCTTCAACGCAAAGACGACAGCGGCTAATTCAAGATCATGCGTCGGATAGTTCTTCTCATGCACTTTCAACTGCCTGGAAGCATAAGGTATAACCCGACCTTACTGAATCAACACTGCGCCTAACCCGAGCTTATATGCATCGGTATAAAGCACAAATTCACCCTGCCCTGTCGGCATGGCTAGCACTGGCGCCGAAATAAGAGCTTGCTTCAAAGTATCAAAGCTCTTCTGACATTCATCACTCCACACGAATTTAGCATTCTTCTTGGTCAGTGAAGTGAGTGGCACTTCTATGGATGAAAATCCCCGAATGAACTTACGGTAGTAACCGGCTAAACCCAGAAAACTGCGGATCTCTGATGCATTCTTTGGCTCAACTCATTCCTTAACGGCTGCTACCTTTGCTGGATCCACTTCAATACCACTGTTAGACACTATATGCCCCAAAAACGCTACTTTCTGCAACCAAAATTCGCACTTACTGAACTTCGCAAATAACTTGCGATTCTGCAAAACCTGCAATACTGTCCTCAAATGCTGGCTATGCTCCTCATGGCTCTTCGAGTATATGAGAATATCGTCAATAAATACTATGACGAACTGATCAAGATAAGGCTGAAATACTCGGTTCATGAGGTCCATGAAAATTGCTGGAGCATTCGTCAATCCAAATGACATTACTAAGAACTCCTAATGCCCATACCTGGTTTTGAAGCCCGTCTTGTGAACGTCTGCATCCTTAACCTTCAACTGGTGATACCCTGATCGAAGATCTATCTTAGAGAACACTGTAGCTCCCTGCAACTGATCAAACAAGTCATCGATTCTAGGAAGTGGGTACTTATTCTTTATCGTTACATTGTTCAACTCACGGTAATCGATGCAAAGTCTCATGCTCGCATCCTTCTTCTTCACAAAAAGCACTGGTGCGCCCCAAGGTGAGCAACTAGGGCGGATAAATTCCTTGTCGAGAAGCTCCTAAATCTGCTGCTTGAGCTCTAACATCTCAGCTGGAGCTAATCGGTACGGTGCCTTAGAGATTGGCACTGTGCCTGGCATGAGGTCAATAGCAAACTCCACCTCTCTCTCTGGTGGAACACCTGAAACATCGTCTGGGAAGACGTCTGGGAATTCACTGACTACTGGCACATCGGATAAAGATGGAGTGGGCACATAAGGCGCTGAAATAATACTGGCCAAGAAGGCCTGACAACCCTTGGAAATCAGCCTCCTTGCTTGCATGCACGAAATCATGCGAGGGAAACTTCTCCATCTGGCTGGCTCAAATATGGACTGTTCCATGCCCAGCGGCCTAACCAATACTGATCTTTTCTGGAAGTCAAGCAGAACCCTATTCTTTGTTAGCCAGTCCATTCCCAAAATAATGTCGAACTCTGGCATCGGCAATAGAATCAAATCTGCATATACTAGATTGCCCTGCAATTCCAGATCGATATCTCTGATCACGCTGGTTGCTAACAGCTCTTCCCCGGATTGGGACTGTCACCGAAAAATTCATGTTTAGGTCAATGGACTTAATGTCCAGATGATTAGCAAAAGTATCCGAGATAAAGGAGTGAGTGGCTCCTGAATCTATTCAGTGCCGTTGTGGCTAATCTCTTTATGAAAATATTCCCTGAGATGCGTTAGCACAACAAACTAACTTATATCCCAAAAATTCTACCATAAACCTCATGCAACAAAAGACACCCACAATTCCAACTAAAACACTAGTATTCCGAATTAAAATTAAACACGCAAGGCAAAGAAATCAATACTGTACTGAATTAAATAAATTACCAGTCAAAAGGGTAGTGTCTAGATTCTCCTCTTGGGCATGCATGGTGAATACTCTCCCTTAGTTGGCTGCTTCCAGTGTGGGCACTCTTTCAACATGTGGTCCGTAGCTCCACATTTAAAACATTTTCCGGATCCCCATAAGCACTGACCGGGATGTTGGCGATTGCATTTCTGACACACTGGGAAATTACCGGGCCTCTGATGCGCCCCCTGCTGCTGGATAGGACCCTTGCCTTTCGGCGGTCCCTGATATGGTTTCTTTCCCGGTTGTCCCTGGTAAGGTTTCTTGAACTGAGGCCTCTGATGCTGTTGCTGCTTGCGGTGGAGCCTGATAGGGCCTCTTCTCCTGTCTGTCTGCCTCAATGTCCCGCTGGTCTTGTTCTGCCGCCAAAGCCCTAGAAACGGCAACTGCGTATGTAGTAGGGCGCAAGATCGGCCGCAAACCATCCATAAAATGCCTCAGCTTTGCCTGGACATCATTCGAAATGAGGGGTACGAAGTAACACCCCCTCTCAAACTTTTTGACAAAATCTTCCACGCTGCTATCCCCCTGCCTCAGTGTCATAAATTCCCTGGTCAGGCGGGAGCGTACTTCCTCAGTGAAGTACTTGGCGAAGAACGCTTCTTTGAATCCAGTCCAAGACAGAGTCGGCAAATTAATTGCCACCGACGCACTGTCCCACCAACGTCTGGCATCGCCTGCTAAAAGGAATATGGCACAACGGACTCGGTCTGCATCCTGCAGCTCCATGTAGTCAAAAATCACTTCGATGGACTTAATACATCCCTCTTCCACCATCGGGGCAGTAGATCCCGAAAACTCCTTAGGATTCATCCTCTGGAACCTCTCATACACCGCCTCTGGTCTGGGCCTTGCCCCTGCATTTGCTGCAGCCTGGTTCCCCGCAAACTGCGCGAAGAACTGCGTCATACCTGCAAGCATCTGTGCCTGCATGTCTGGAGGTGGGGGTGGAGGTGGAGGAGCGTCTCTCCTCTCCTCCCGAGCTTCTCTATCCTCGTCCCTTGCGTCACGGTCAACCACACGTCTAGGAGGCATACTGTTCCAATAATTTACCCAACACGTAAACCCAATATGCATGAACATGATATAAATGACATAAGATGCACGTACTATAACTTGAAAATATGCACATGCTGAAATCAGAAATTAATGCTTACTACATAGCATGAATTTGAAACTTTAAAACTTACAAACTTGAGGTGTGACTTCGTGAGCTTCTTGCGACTGGCAGTAGGCATAACCCTTTACAAGAACACCGCTCTGATACCAACTGTGATGTACCGTACTTTTTACTACTTAAAATTTGCGGAAAAATTAAAAATTTTCTTAAATATAAACATCCATACGGTCGTCATCTCATCAATCATAAAAATATCTTTGAAATCATCCATCACCAAATAAATTTGCTAACAAAATACTTGCTCAAACCTCTCTCATCACAACATAAAGTAAGAGTATTTTAAACTTGCATAAAAATATTAAAATAACGTGGACGGTCCTCGGGTCTAGCCTCCCGCTCAGTCAAAGCCTGCTCCTTGGTCCCCACCTCCTATCTCCTCATAGACGTCCTCACCTGCATCGATCAAGTCTAGTGAGTCTAAAGACTCAACACGTATAAACTGAGAATAGCAAGTAATACATAATAAAATCGCATGCAACTTTAAAATAGAATATACATACTTGAAGCTTGGATTTGGAATGAGCTTGAACTTGCATACATACATAGACGTGACATAACTTGAAAGCTTTCATAAACATGCTTGCATACTTGATCATACTTAAACATACATGACTTCATTTTGCGTAGAGACATGTTTCAAAGCAAGTGACCCATGCATAATAAATGCCTTATCAGACAAACCACAGTACCGGGCTGACAGGGACGTATCCACTGTCACATACATGAGATCCCCGTTCATAATTTAACGGGCTGGTTGGTCCCCGTTCATAATTTAACGCTTTCCAACCTCGATCTAACCCGTTCATAATTTAACGGGGTGGAGAGGTCCTCGGCCACGTTCACCGACTTCCAAACCCATTCATAATTTGGTCACAAGACATTTAGCATACCTCAAAACTTAAAATATTTTCTTGCACGTCATTCATACTTACTTGGCGTGGAGGGATCCGTTGGACTTCGATCGGGGTCGTTGCTGCAACATACTAACGTGAATTCATAAGCTTAACGGGTATAACTTAAACGTAACAGTCAAGCTTACCCACGAGTTCATACATTTCCTTAGGACGTTCTAAAATTCCCGTGACTCGACATTGTTAAACATTGCACTAAACCAAGACATCAAACCTCAAAGCATACCATAATATTCCCCAAAACTCAAGTACACGGACCCCGTGCCCAGGTCCAGTGTGGGTGCGGTGGAATGACTCGTGAAGAAAAGGGAAGGCATGGACCCCGTGCTGAGGTCCGGGTGGGGGTCCGTGTAGGTGCGCAAAAGTGAAACTCGGGAAGAAGTGAGGACACGGACCCCGTGCTAGGGTCCATCTAGGGGTCCGTGTAGGCTCGCAAGGATGACACCGTGAAAGAAACAAAGGCACGGACCCCGGGTCAGGGTCCGTGTATGGGACCAGTGTACCTACTGTGAACGCGAACTTACGAAAATTTTTGTAGATATTTTGCTTAACTTTCTAGACTCGATTGCACGGACTATGAATCGACACCCCGAGACCCATCCTAGCATGCTATAACATCAAACCAATTTCGTACAGCATCCCAAGCAACGATGTTCACCCTATGGCACATACAATTCAAAAATGTGGTAATTGACACCAATTCGATTCCTACAACTACTAAGGTGCTCGAGTACCTATCGACACTGAACGACATACAAAATACCAACCCTAACATCATAATAATCATACCTAGACGCAACAACGATCGCCCGTCGATCCCCAACGAAGCCTGCAACAAATAAACTTCAAGAACGCATCAATATCATAATTTTCTGAAAATGCAGTTTGAGCAGTCCCACGAAAAACGCCATAACTCACTCAATTTTTATCCAAAAATTTCGAATCTTATATCAAATCGAAGGTATCGAAAAGATTCTACATTTTTCGTGTTGAAATCTATCTCAGATTCTCGACTGAAAAATCGCAGTAACTCAAAATACAGTGGAAAAACGAGATTTTAGATCTAAAAACTATTGCAATACGCATCGATAAATTTCCTGCTCAAACTACTACACATCATACATGGATTTTACGCATAAAAACAACGCAACACATACTATGACATGATCGACGCAGAAAAGAGAGATTATACGTGCCTTTTGATGTTTAACGTTACCGAAACGACGACTCTGACGCGGAACGAGTGCGAGGATTGATCCGGGACGAACGTGACACTAATTTCTTGCAATAAAATCACTGAAATTTGCTGGAGAATATGGAGAGGGAGGGGGCGTCTGCTGTGTATCTTAGAACCCTAGGTTTCTTTCTCAAGAAAATGAGATGGAAGAATGTGTGTGTGCAAATGAAATATGTGTGTGTGACTTACGTGAGTGGTGTGTGTAATAATGTGCGTGTGCGTGAGTTTAGTAAATTAGGGGAATATAATATGCTAAATTAACAATTAAAAATGCTAATTAAAAGATAATCCCCTCATTTACTAAATCCCCCAATTAGATAAAACACACAACCACTAAACTTTTAAACTTTTGAAGCTTCAAAATCACTTAATAAACAATTTAGGCTTTAAAAGGTTAAATACTAAATAAATTATTTAGAATGCCCCAAACCCAACTTAAAATGAAATACCGCATTTAAAATTTGCCAAACTCGTCACCGGTCTCTTTTCCTTGGTCCCGCATCGAATAATCGCCTGAAACATGAAGCTCGAAAAACATCTTAACGTGCATCACATAAACATGGATAATTTAAAATAATGTATTTTCGTAAATCATGCATTACTAAAATCAATTTAAATTTAGTTAAATGATTTAATAATTAAATAAATGCATGGGTTATACGTGTACTGAATTTGGGCACTACATTCCTCCAGGAATCTCCGTCTGGAGGTATATCTGAATACAGTCTAATTCATAAACGTAACCCATCATGCAATTAATCTAGTTTTTAAAATAATAAATTCTTGAATCGTAGAAGTAGTTAAACATGTACAATAGATCATCGTAAAGCATAAATCGTGTAAACATGCAGGTGATAACAGTAAATAATTTAAAACATTTAAACATAAAAGCTTACAGACTTGAGGCTTGAAGACTGAGCGGCAAAAGATGGCGGTGGCACAAACCTATATAGGACCCTTACTCTGATACCAACTGTAACGCCCCAGATTCGACGACTGTCCTCACTGTATCAAGATGAGTCTTTCCAGCGTGCTTATGTTCTCACTCACACGGACCCTAGGAAACTTCCCAGGGGATCACCCATCCTAAAATTGCCCCATGTTAAGCACGCTTAACTTTGGAGTTCTTATGTGATGAGCTACCAAAAAGAAGATGCACCTTCTTGATATGAGTAGTACATATCATATCTTTTAAGCTCTATTCAACTGCACAGTCCCATACCTGAACTGTTTCTGAATCCCTCTCCTTCCGGTGTATGATAGGTTCATGCAAGTTCCCTCCACCTAGAAGCCTACCTGGAGCCGCTCATTGTCCGTGCAACCTCATGGCACCGGCGATCACCCACCACCCTCTTCGGCCCCGGGCCTCACATGCCCACCAGCTTCCAGAAGGTTTGTCCCTGAACCACACCGTACTCGGAGAAGTCGGCTATGATACCAACTATAAAATCTACTCATTTTAAAAGTGCGGAAATATTTTTTTTAATAAAAAGCTCACATTTTCGAAATAACATTTAAAATAATCGTGATTATTTGACATTAAAAATAGTGCAGTTTAAATTAACCAAACTCATCCAAAATTATACGTAAACATAAACGAATAAAAATCTTAAAAATCATCAACATATGAAAATGTTCCTCTTCCCTCAAATCTCATAAATCATAATGCGGAAAACATGCGGTCCTCGGGTTATTTCACCGTATCAGGTCTGCCTACTCAGAGTTCGGCACCTCCAGTCCCCTCACCATCAAGCTGACCTACATCACACATGCCTAGTAAATCTAAAGACTCAACACACCTGTACCAGAAATAACAAGTACATATACATGGCACACAGAAGTGAAAAATACCATAATCAACGTATACTTCGTGAACTTAAAAGCATGAACATAAACGTGTCGTATAAGCTCAAACGTGTCAAAGCATGTCTCATCATGTCATCATATACATATACATTTTCTTTAATTGAATTCAGTTCATTAGTTGTGACTTTCGTATCAGCTCTATTCGATGGATACATCTACGTATAACCACGGTACTGGGCGGCGGGGACATCAGCGACAACATTACCCATCCACTGAGCCGTGGCTTTCAGCTCATCATATCTCATGTCATCGTATACATATACATCATCAGTCACAACCAATTCTCATCCTTCAAAAACATCATCATTTTCACCACTTAATAAAAACATGCATATACGAACTTTTACCTTAAAACCAAGCATGCACCATATTTATCATAATTACAAAAAAATCATAAACGTGATGCATAAACATTTAAAACATGATAAAAATGTGCTCAGGATGCTGCAAGGACCAAAACTCACCCCGAGGTGCAAAATGACCATTTTGTCCCTAGAAACTCAAAATTTCTGTTTTACCCCCGGGCCTCTAAAATTTGACTCGAAGCTTACCAAACTCCTTAAAATGTCCCAAAATATAATTATAACCATCCTTAGATGTAAAATCGAGCCCAATACCAAACTTAACCTAATCATTTTAAAACTCAGACCGGAGCCCCAGTTTTAACCCGAATTGAACCGAAACATAACCAAATTTTTTCCAACTTTTTACCACACCTTAAAAACATCTAAAAGGCCCTAAAAATATCAAAAAACACGGAGCTTCAAACGCTCGGCCATACACCAACGTGGCTGGAAAAATTCAGCAACACCCCAAGCAACCCTTGGTGCGATGACATCCGATGGAACCAACTACTGACCCACCTTTCTTGGACCACCCTAGGACCTCTCTGAACCCATTGAACCCACGCACTCGGCCCCATGCACGAAGCACAGCCCACTCGGTCGAGCATCAACCCAAACGCACAACACGCTCCACCGGCTACAAGGCTTGTTCTAGCAATGGTCGGGCCTTCCTAGGCCGTGGCTCAGACCCACCAGTGCCTGGTCCATGGTATGGATCGACCCTTGCACCGCCGATTCGAGCCAAGCTGCTGATCTCCTCACCAACGAGCCAACACATCAAGAACTTCACGCGTCTCACTCCCAACTCAACAAGGCCTCGACTCCTGCTAAAAAAATACTTTCTTTCAGTGATAACAACCCTCACATCACATTCACAGCAGCCCCCTTGCAACAAATTAAAGAAAACGTGAGTTGGATGAAAACAAATGCAAAAACTTGAACAAAAACCGAAGCCTTTCCACGTTATATGCTGGATCAAGAGTTTCTATGCAACTAAACACTCATATCAGCAAGTATCTAGCATGTATGATGCAGAAATAAAAGTACATGGCGTGCCTCGATGTATATTGAACGAGAACTTTGAAGAACCGCGCGAAGGGAAGGCACCGGAGGGATTTTTCCTTGAAAGGTGAAGCTTGGCCGAAGCTTTGTTGATTAGAGGCTGCTCAAATCGAGAGAAACCTGATAGGGATGGGGTGTGTCAGCTTGTGGAGGGGTTAGGTTTAGGTTTAATATAAATTAGGTGTTAGGTTTAGGTTAAATAAAAGGGTTAATGAGCCCTAGTATAAAATTGAAGGGTAGAAAATATATTGGGAGCCCATTAAACTTAAAAGTAAGCCCATTAAATCCAAACACACACCCGAAAAATATTTCATTTTGGTAAGATTTTGAAAATATTACCCGAACATTCAAAAAGTCCTCCGATTCGGTAAAATTTGCGTACCGGATAAAATAAAATCTTGCGGGTAAGAATACCTAATAAAGCTCATTTTTTAAAAAATAAATTTAAAAACACTTTATATTGATTAATAAAAATTAATCCCCTCATAAAATAACTTTTCTGATAAATCCCCATTCTCCGTTACTCATTCGAGTGCGAAATGCATCTAGAAACCCTAATGCATGAACTTTTAAAATATCACAAAATAAATTCTATCATGCAATAATTATGCATTAAAAACATAAAAATAATTAAACATATATTTCAAATAAAACACTAGATTGCATGCATTCAGGTTACGTGAATTTTTTTCATGTACCTTGCAATATCTGATGACTTATCTCATTAATCTTCAGTTTAGATAACTTCATTTCGAATTAATTCAGTTATATGGTTTCAGTTTATCTGATCAGATCTGCAAACTAAAATATTTTTATTTGTCAAACTCCGAAACCTTTAATTCTAACATTTTTTCATCACTGAGATTTTATTCTATTGGAATTTTCTCAGGTAAGGTTTTAACGAGACACATCCTCTCTTATCTTCTTTCTTTTACCATTTATTTTATAACAAAATTATAATTATAGTTGAAAAGTATTAATTTCACATTTTTGTATTATATATTTAATTATATTTGTTTTAACTAATTTATGATGTTTCTTAATTTTTATTAAAAAATAATAAGTTTAATTCAAAATAAATAAATACGTAATATTTTTCTAAAGTGCTTATTTGTTTTAACTAATTTATGATGTTTCTTAATTTTTATTAAAAAATAATAAGTTTAATTCAAAATAAATAAATACGTAATATTTTTCTAAAGTGCTTAATATTTTTATAATATAATAATTAATGATACTGTATTTTATCAAACATAAGACCGTGCATCTTTAATTAGTCATAATTATTTAAAACTTTTACGTTTAGTTTTCTTGTTATTATTATTATTATTATTATTATTATTATTATTATTATTTCTTTTTTTATTATCAAAAACCTTGTAAACATTTCTTTTCACACTTCAAGAATTATAAATTTCAATGTTTTAATTTTCCTAAAAGTTAATTTAAATTATGGATGTGCTTCATAAATTATTTAGTAAATAATTTTTATGGATATATGAAGTTTAAATTAGGACTTGATATGAAATAATAGGGGTGAATAATTTTGATAATTTGAGTTAGATTTGATAGTGGAATAACAAATCACACAAACTAATTAAAACGAGTTCATATATTATTGTGAGTGGTAAAATTTTAGTAAAAAATTGATAAAACTTGATAATTAATCAAATCATACTCGCTAATTGCTAAGTAAACGCAACCTTAGGCCAACAATTCTTGCCGCATGATAAATTCTAGTTATTCTAAACTTCTTTTAGGAAAATAACATTTTGAATTCCCTCGCTTTCAAATATTATCATATGGATCCCTTCAAATACATTATTTAATAATAATAATAATTCTTCAACCCCAAACCCAATCCAATTGAGTAAGCTGCTGAAATCTCTCTCACATTCCCATTTGTATTATTTTGCTGAAATCTCTCTCACATTCCCATTTGTATTATTTTCAATTACAACTTTCAATATTCAATCTTATCAACGCGCTTGAATCTCAATCCTCAGCTTAGACCTGGCCACGGGCGAGGTTCAGTTTGGGTCTGGGTGAGGACAATCTCGACCCTTAACCAGACCGCTCGTGTCCAGTTACGGTCTGGGTCATGGAACTAACTATTCGGGTCCAAGTCCAGTTCGATCCTTTTATTTTTTTAAAAAAATTACTTTTTAACAAACATTTAAAAAATAAAATAAATTAAAATAAAAAAAAGAAGGCTTGAAAAGTTGAACTAATAAAAATTTTATCAAAGATTTTATTATCTCAATAAAAAAAATATTACATTTCTTTAATAAAAAAATTATTACATTTCAACTTTCAAAATTTTGTATAAAATTTTATTACATTTCATTATGCTCGATCACATTCACTCGCCCGTCATTGTTCCAAATATCCCTCGGTTCCGTCTTGGTTTTCTTCATCACTTTTAATATGTTGTGTTCGGCAAGCGATTTTTGACCAATCAGTTTTCGGCCTTAAGTTAGTATATCTCTCATTCAATTTATTTTCTCATGTACTAAAAGTTTGTTCCATTTCAACCGTTGAAACTGGGCAAAGTAGAATTTCTTTTGCCATTATAGACAAAATTTGATATATTTGTGCTTTTGCTACCGCCATCGCAAATTTTCGAAAGTTTTCTCATATGCATCATTAAAATCAAAAGTAATGGCAAAATAAATCTCAAGTTTCTGAATGGAACTTGAAGATCCTCGTGATGTTTCATCTGTTCCTTTAATAAAAATTGTATTTTAGTAAATTTAGTAGTAATATTACTAGTCCATGTGTTTCATTGATTTGAAAACAAATAAATATCACGAGCTTGAATATATTGGTGAAAAATATACACAATAAATTTTTATATTCAAAAATCTATAATAACAATTAAAATGTTGAATTCCACCTCCTTCTATAACCACCTCCTTGTTGAAATTTGTAAGTTTTTGAACAATATTTGCGTTTGTCTTGTATATCACCGGAGGCAAGCATCACATTTTCAAAATGTTTGGTGAAGATATCAATATAGGGCGAGGTACCACTCGAGTTTAACTTTTAGGTGTCATCAAATTGCTCATACTTTATCGACTTTAATGATGACGTTTTTGTTAAGCCTCTTGTTCACGTTCTTGATATTTCTCATCGGAAAATCAATATCATAGTCATTGACATTGAATGAAGGAAAATCACGATGCTCGAACTTGGGTGGCATGATGCACTTTTAATTTCCTTTTCCACCTCTACGACTTGATTCAGCTCCGGCCATTTGTATAAATATGAAAATAAATCAACAATTGACAATAAACCAATAATCGAGACTTAATATTTTGACAATCAAGAAAGGGAAAATTAGAGACCGAGAGAAAATTATGTGGAAAAAAGAAGGGAGTGGTGGGGTATTATAGAATAAATTTCGTAAAAAAAATGCAACGGTCGACCCGTCGGTCAGGGTCCTATGGTCGACGGGTTTTATACCCGTAAATCGTAACCGAACCGATCTAGGGTACGTGGTTCCGGGTCAAATCTGTAGACCCAGTTACCCGGCCCGTGGTTCCCATTAACCCGACCTTTGGCCTTCTACCTCAGCTATTGCTTCAAAATCACCGGTGTTAAGAAAAATAACATGTAATATATATTTTATATATATATATAGAGTTTATAGGTATAAAATAATTACGGGAAAAAGGAAACCCCAGTAGCTGTTCTACGAAAATAGCCTTCAATATTTTACATCAGTCAACGTATTATTTATTTTATTTTAAAAAATAAATATATAATACACACACACACACGTCAATAAACAAGAAGAATCGAAACGGTTCTTGTTGATACAGGTCAGAGTCGGACTGCATTTGTTGTGCTGTTTGAAGTTGTGGGTTCTCTTGCTCATTGCTTCCACAAGAATATTTTGCCTGTTTTGATCCTTTTTTGGTTGTGGGTTTCTCGATTTCCGCGTTTACAAGGTAATTAACCCGGAAAGATTGGATTTTGAATAATCTTTTTCAACTATTATTCTTAGTCTAAACTTTGTTTTTATCCTCCTTGGCTTGTGTTATTCAATTAATGGGATTTGGGATGATTTTATTTGCCATTTGCGTGAGTTTGAAGAGGTTTTAGCATGGAAATCTTGGTTTCCTTCTAGGGTAGCTGAAAAATGGTGGATCTGATTAAGGTTCTACTTTTACTGGAACTTGGGGCCAGTATATGATGTGCTTGTATTTTGACGGTGTAAATTGCTTCCACGATTTAATTATTCTCCGCAAATTGGTAAATTGTTGAGCTGATTCTTGAGTTGTTATCAATTAAGTAAATGATCAATTTTGCTAAGTTTCTTTTAGCTAGGATTTTGAAACTACAAGCAGAGTGCTCGCTGTTTCTGAGACATGAAAAAATTCCGTTACAGTGCCTTTTATTGAGCTGTAAAATTCGAAGGATCTCGGACTTGGTTTTGACACTAGATATGGATGAATAATAGCTTGAAAGTGAAACTTTGTTTGAAAAAAGAAATGTCTTCTAGCTACTTGACAAATTTATTTATAATTTAGTAGATTGCGTTGGTTATAATGAAAGGAACATTGATTGAACGACTACATTGATTTAAGTTCATGGAGAGAATGTAATTTCTTGTGGAAGATTTTTATTTTTTTTCAGTTTTTTGTTCTTAGTGAGGACCAATGTGATAATTCACGGACGTAATGAATGATACAAATGATTGCAATGTTGCTTTTCCTCATTGATATTCTGTTCCCTTGCCTTTACAACTCTCATGCTTCTCTTATCCAGATTTTCTAATCCAGGTTCTTTAGAAGTGAAAATAATGAGCTGTTTCGGCTGTTGTGAGGAAGATGAGATGCATAAAGCCGCTGATAATGGGCCATACAGGACAACCCATTCAGCAGGTGAGGTTTTTTATTCTATGTTCTGTTTTTAAGATTTTATAAATTATTGCCAAATTTACCTTCTACAGATTGGATGAATGGGAGAAATCTTTGCTGGATGGAGCTAATTTTTTTTTCCATTTAATAAATCTAGTCAGATTCTCAATTGAAATATTAACTCTTACAGTGCATGGATACTCCCGTCCTATACTTATCGGATACACATAGTTGATGCATACCTGCCATGTTTAATTCTTGAATAAGATCCTACAAAAATATTCAGAAATTCATATAAAAGGAAAAGTGAGGATATTACATACATTATGGTGAAAGACTGCAATTTAAATGCGTCTAACAAGGTGTTAGTCATTATTAAATTTCTAAAAGTTGATTGTGTCTTGTTAAAAATAATTAGAAATTTTAACGGAAAAACAAATATAAAAATATTTTAGTACTACATTTGAAAGTATGCACGGATATATCAGAGTTGACAAATCTCTGTGGTTGAACCAAACATATAGTGCATATTAAATTATTGGTGGCTCCCTTGTTACCTTGCCCTTGTCCTCGTATTTATATCCGTGGAATAAATCTTACCATGTTAATAGTTGATATGAATTCTTGTACGCATGAAAAACAAACACGACTTGATGCAATCACGCCCTCAATTTAATAAACAATAAAAGAATTCTTGTAGTTTTGTCCCGATCTTTGCCCCTAAACTACGCGGTTTAGTAACAAATAACACAAAAGAAACAATTGAATTCAAGTGAACTTTTAAAGAAATCTTCTTTGACAATTCGCGTGAAGAACGATCGCAAAATGCCATAAAGATTAAACTTTGATAAGTTTGAATAAGAGTTTTCAACGCCGCTTTTCCGGAATCTCTCCTTCCTCAAGTGCAACCACACCCAGTCTCTCAGTTTCGAAGTCACCTTCTTCTTTTTCTTATTGGCTTGTTTCGTGTATTGCAAGTTCTTTTTCTCAATGTTGGCCTTTACTCTCTCGTGCAAACCTCGAACAAACTCCGTCTTTTTCTTATCATCCATGTTTAACCATAGTTGTCAAGGACTCATGCCGCACCGAGGCTCACAACAGCCAGAAAGCCTGAGGGGCGCGTCTTACCGAAGCAAGACTCACATTTTTTTATTTTTTTAAAAAAATATATTTATCTTAGAATAAAGATATTAAAATATGAAATAATTAAGTTACAATGTCATACAAAACAAAAAATAATTAATAAGTTCATAGTAATTAGTAATATGATTAAAATTCTTCAATCATTCAAATCAAATTATTATTTTTCCATCGAATCATCAGAGTGCCTAGATCTTTCAGACTTGTTTTCTTTTTGGACTTCATCATTTTCTAAATCAACATCAATTTCTTCTTCCTCTTCGTCCAAAAGATGTGAAATCGGTCTTCTTCTAGTTGTTTTTGATGTAGATGCCCTCATCTCGTTTTTCTATTCATAACTCTCTTCTTCTGATTCCATTGTTGGGGCGTTGGGTTTCTAGGGTTTCGACTATTTGTTTAAAACAAGTAATTAAAAAAAATTCATCCAAAGCGCGCCTAAGTGAACTTCCTAAGGCTAGTCCCGGCAAGTGCCTGAGCTCGCCTTATTGAATTGCTGCGCTTGGGATGACCCCAGGCGCATGGTCATCGCCTAAAGGCTAGAGGCGCTCGCTTTTGACAACTATGTGATTAACCTTTCACTCATAGGCAAAGATAACAGGTCTATAGGAGTTAATGAGTTAAATACATTAACAATTTCAAAAAAAGAATAATTTGTAGTAGAATGAACATTACGATTATAAGCCAACTCGATAAAAGGCATACACTCTTCCCAGTTCTTTAAATTCTTTTTGATTTTGCTACGTAAAAAAGTCCCTAAAGTCCTATTAACGACTTCCGTTTGAGGATGAAAAGCTGTAGAAAATAGTAATTTATGGCAAATTTAGCCCATAAATTTTTCCAGAAATAACTCAAGAACTTAGCATCATGATCAGAGACAATCATCCTAAGCATACCATGCCACCAATCAACTTCTTTAAGAACAAGTCCGTGATATTAGATGCAACGTCGGTTTTATGACAAACATTGAAATGTGTCATCTTAGAAAACCTATTAACAACAACAAATATAGAATCTTTTCGTTTCTTAATCCTAGGCAACCCCAAAACAAAATCCATAGAAATGTCAATCCAATTTTATTAGGAACGGGAAGTGGAGTATTAAATCGTGTGGTTGTGTTCTAGATTTAGCTAGTCTACAAGTTATGCACTTCTCACAAGCACACTCTACATCATGCTTCCTGTGTGGCCAATAAAAGTGTCCATGCAATATGTTCAATGTTTTAACCACACCAAAGTGTCCCATTAAACCCCTACCATGCGTTTTCCTAACAAACAATTCACGAATAGACGTCGTAGGGATGCATAGTTTTTGTTCTCTAAAAAAGAAAACATTATGCAAGTAAAATTTATCATGTGAACCATGCATACATTTTTCGAAAATTTCCTTGAAATGATCATCTAAAACATACAATTCATTACATGCTCAAACCCCGATATTTTCGAATCCGAGGTAGAAAATAGTACGCGCCTCCATGATAGTGTATCGGCCACTATATTTTCCTTATCTTGTTTGTATTTGATCATGTAAGGGAATGTTTCAATGAATGTTAACTACTCGACATGTCTCTTGTTAAGCTTTTGATGCCTCTTAAGGTACTTTAAAGATTCACGATCCGCATGAATCACAAATTCTATAGGCCTAAGGTAGTGTTGCCACGTCTAAAGGGATCTCACCAAAGGATATAACTCTTTGTCATAGGTGAGTAGTACCGTCCTCCTTGCATCAAAACTCCTTTAATACCTACACTAGATGCATCACATTCAATTTCAAAATTATTAGCGAAATTAGGCAAAACAAGTAAATTAGCATTAATTAATTTTTGCTTGATATCATTAAAAGATTTCTCTTGCTCCTTGCCTCAATGGAATGAGACGTTCTTCTTAATCACCGCTGTCATCGGTTCAGAGAACATGTTAAAATCTTTTACAAACCTCCTGTACAATGTTGCAAGACCATGAAACTTCGAAATTGACTAATAGTAGTAGGGGTTGGCCAATCTCGAATGACACTTACCTTGTCCTCATCCACTTGTATACCTTGTGAACTCACAACAAAGCCGAAAACAAGTTTGCTTATGCAAAAATCAAACTTCGTATAACTTTCAGCTCTAAGTGTTATTAATACGAGTTTCAAATGCTCAGCATGTTCATCTAAATTCTTCCTATACACTAGGATATCATCAAAGTATACAACAACAAAGTTTCCTATATGTGCACGCAAAACGTGGTTCATTAATTTCATAAAAGTGCTTGGAACATTAGTTTGTCCAAAAGGCATAACTAACCATTCGTACAACCCATACTTTATTTTAAACACAGTCTTCCATTCATCGTCCTCTCTCATCCTAATCTGATGATAACCACTTTTAAGATATGTTTTCTAAAAATGCTTGCACCATACAACTCATTTAACATTTTATCTAATCTAGGTTTGAGGTGCCTATACTTGATGATTATGTTATTAATTGTCTTCCAGTTAACACACATACACCATGAACCATCATTCTTAAGAACTAATAAAAAAGGTGCAACACCAGTAGACATGGACTCACACACAAACCCATATCCAAAAGTCCACTTACCTGTCGCTGAAGCTTAGACTCTTCCGGGTTGCTCCTATATGCTGGTCGGTTTGGCAAGGCACTTCTGGGGACCAAACCAATCTATTGTTCAATTCCTTTCCATGCCAGTAGTCCTTGCGGTAGCTCTTCCTGAAACACATCATCAAAATCCTGCGAAAGAGAAATAACAATGCTCAGAAGTGATCGGGCTATTTCATTTGTGTTTAGGACAACCTCTTTATAAATAATTAAAACAAGTGGATCAAGTGTCCGCATGATTTGTTTCAGCTCACTTTTTCGGGTCATACAATTATTTTTCTTGATATCTTTCTTCTCTATGGCCAACTCACTTTTTTTTGGCCATCTCTTTTTTCATTTTCTTTATTTGATCCCCTAACAGTTGATTTGGAGACAAATGAAGAAGTGCAGCAGGTTCTTTCTTCAGAGTAAATGAGTACCTATTTTTTAATCAATCATGTAGCACTCTCCTATCATATTGTCACGGCCTTCCCTATAAAATATGTCAGACATGCATTGGTACAACATCACACAACACTTCATCCTCATACCTTATAATTGAAAAAGAAACCAAAACTTGCTTATTCACTTTCACTTCCGCACAATCATTCAACCACACTAAAATATATGGTTGATAATGCTTCAATGTAGGCAAATCCAACTTCTCCACAAGTTCACAACTAGTCACATTGATACATCTCCCTCCATCTATGATAAAATTGCAAACCTTTTCATTCACAAAACATCTAGTATGGAACAAATTCTCCCTTTGGTTATTCTCTTCCTCCTTAAACTGTGTGCTCATGATACGTCTAGTCACAAGCGCTTCACCTACAACAGCCTCATATCCCTCCAACTTGGGCATCTCATCATCATCACCCTTGATATCCTCCTCACTTCCAGATTCAATCTCTCCATAAGCATTTGTCTTAACTCTCTTGTTTGGACATTCGCTAGCAATATGACTATACATGTCAAAACGGGCTGACGGGGCGGGCCAGCCCGCAACCCACCGCAACCCGCCATTAGGCGGGGCGGGGCGGGGCGGGCGGGCCTGCCCGCCATTTTGGCGGGCCTCTAAATGGCCAACCCAGCCCAACCCACCTTGGGCCGCGGGCTAGGCGGGCCAACCCGCTTATTATTTTTTTTAAAAAAAAATACTAAACAGTATTAAAATAAACATAGAAAAAAAATATATTTCAGTTAGATATTTTCATAAAAAACTTAAAAACATTGAAATAAGACATTGAAAGCATACAACAATCAACATAATACATAAAAAAAATAAAGTGTTTATTCTAATTCACACAAGATTTCATCGTACACATGTACTAAAAATTAACTCATGTAATATTATGTTTTCAATAATACAGATAATTACTTTATTTACTATATTATTTTGATAATTCTGGATTAGTTCGAGTTAAACATTAAAAAAAGGGAGGGGACTGAAGAGTATAACATCTTCAAAAAAAATAGAAGCATATAGATTTTACCAGAGTGATTGAAGTTAGGCACATGAGAAAAAATAAGGAAGAAATAGGAATTTTTATATAAAACTTAAAAATATAAAATTCTACCCTAATTTGGCGGGCCAGCCCGCAACCCAAACGGGCTCAACCCATTTGACCCGCAACCCAAACGGGCTCAACCCGTTTGGCCCACCTCCAAACGAGCTGCTATTTTATCAACCCAACCCGCTCAATTTTATGGCGGGGCGGGCCGACCCGACGGGCCTGACCAATTTGACAAGCCTAAATATGACCAACTCCTTGACACCTAAAACATTTAATATCTCTAGAACGATTAGGTAGAGTTTCAGATTTACCTTGCACTCCTTGCGTAGGTGCTTCTTGCTTGGGTTTGAACTTGGGCTTGGTCAGCACCTTGCTTTCTTCAAGTTTTCCAACGTTGGGAGACCGAGAAGATGATGAACTTCCCACTTGATTGGTGGGCTAACTCCTCTCCTTTTGAGTTGTTGCTCTATTATGATCGCCATTTGCATCATCTTGTCTCAATCCAAGTAGTGTCTAAGCTCCACTTGGTTTTGAATATCCTTATTTAAACCACACAAAAATCGAGCCATTGTAGCTTCGCCGTCCTCCTCTATGTTGGTTCTAATCATGACTACTCCCAACTCTTATGGTAATCCTCGACACTCTTAGTACCCTGTTTTAAGCTTTGTAGCCTCTTGAACATCTCACGCTAGTAATGGTGGGGCACAAATCTCTTTCTCATGACCCTCTTCATCTCATCCCACGTCTCAATAGGTCTCTCTTTGTACCTTCTTCTGGTAGTCACAAGTTAATCCCACCAATAAGAGCGTAATCTTAGAATTCAAACACGGCCAACCTAATTTTTTTGTGTTCGGAGTAGTAGTGATAGTCCGAACACAAACTCTACCCTCTTTTCCCACTCTAAGTAAGCTTCTAGATCATATGTACCATGAAACTACAGGATTTTCTATGTTACCATCTTCTCTACCCCATTGTTGTACCTCCCACGCACAGCCTCTCTTTTACCTCTCCCAAATCCTCGGTCACGTCCGTTCCTTCCCCAATTCTCATTTTGACTCTCATCTTCGCCTTCCATATCATATTCATTCATCGTTTTCTCCTCTCCCTATATTTTTAGAATATATTTACTCTCACTAGTACTAACCTCCAATATACTCCTCTCGTGTAGTGGCTCTAATTCGGCCCTCATCATCCTAGTGATGTGACCAAACACCATCATCCGAACCTTGGAAAGTCCTTGGTTCAAGCAATCCCCTACTTCCTTCTCAATTTTTCTTCCGGACATTGTACCTGCAAGAAACACCAGTAGAAGTAACTAAAATATTCCTCACCCAAATCATCACAGTAACTCCAAACAAAAATGACTCGCTCTCCTTTCTTTTTATCCTTTCCGCAAATATCTCACACGTCATTCCAAGGAAGAAGACTCGCGCTTAAGTCTTTCACATAAGTTTGAAAATTCTCTCTAAAGGTATGCTTAAGTTTTATAGTTTGTGTGTATCAAACTTACAAGTTCAAAATTTCAAACACTTGCAACTGTCTCACTTGGACTGCACAAGACCAATAAATTTGAATATGACTCAACACTGAAGACAAGAAAATTTTCAATGTTAAAATATAAGCACTAAAATTTCAGAACACTGACCTTCTTTCTTCTTTTTTTTTTGAGAATTTGATCTATCTTTTTAGCGAAATTTTTTTTGTATAATTCGATCTTCTATTTTTTTTTATCGTAACATTTTTTTTGGCAATACTTAAACGATGAAACTTGTGCGACAAGAAATAACGAAGAATGACTTAAGAAAATTCGAGAATTGCTAGATTCACGAACACATGAAAATGATAGACAAGATTCTTAATAGAAATCTTGCAACACAAGAAACAAAGAATGCAAACCAAAAGAACGAAGAACTGATCGATAAATAAAAATAAAATAACTTGAATCAAAAGGAACCTAAGCTTTAGTACCAAATGATATGAATTTTTGTACGCTTGAAAAGCAAACACGATGTAATCGTGCCCTCAATTTAATAAAGGAGAAAAGAATTCTGGTAGTTTTATCCCGATTTTTTAAACAAGTAACACATGATATTCACCCTTAAATTACGTGGTTTAGTAACAAATAACACGAGAGAAACAATCGAATTCAAGTGAACCTTCAAAGAACTTGTCTTAGGCAATTCGCGTGAAGAACGATTGACAAATGCGACATTGATTAAATTTTGATAAGTTAGATTTTTGAAAGAACAAAACCAAGGTTTGAGAGAAAAACTCACAAAATATATCAATCTTCAATTATTGTGTCAAAATTTCATGTTTACATGTTTAAGAACTCACAAAGATAACAATCCAATGTTTCCTAATGAAGTAGAACACTAAAATAGGAAAATAAATCTTTTATGCACGTCGCGCGACATCTACTGAAATTCTTCACTTCGGACAGGTGGTCGCGTGCGGTTACACGACTTTGGGGTGCTGATGCGTGCCTGTTGCTGTCCCATGTGCACTATTGTTTCACGGGCACGGGGCTGTGTGCTGGTAACTCGCGGGTGCGCGGTTGCTGATGTCTTCTTGGTCCTTTAGTACTTGAATAATGTTGCAATGAACTCCAACTTGGTTGTCATCCTCTCCGAACCCTTCGAACCTTGACGACATGTTAGTAGGCACTTGTTGTTAGATCACCATGAGTCCTTGAAGAGTTTCCTTAAATTTCTTGTTTCGTCCTTTCATTATTAGTCCTTCCGACAACTCTAACGGATCTCATCTCATCCTTTCTTAAGAGCTTGCTCACTTCGAGGCTCATCTATGGCCGGATCAATAGTTGATATAATTTAGTGATTTGCGATTCTGTTACTTCACCATCTTATCATTTACATCAATGTACAAACATAAAAGGACGAAGAAGACGAACTTGACAACTTTGATACTTGCAAATTAATATAGGATTTTACTTTATTTTATTGTCTTTTGAATTGATCTGAATTGTTAATGTGATGTGGATTTCATCATATTTTTTTCTGATGGTGAATCCTCCTGCTCACCTGTGCCTGTGTTTCTTGATTATTCATTTAAGATATTCGTTTTATGATGATTCATTTGCGATTTTCTTCAGGAAACCCTGCAGCGTATCGTGCCACAGAAGTAGCACAAAAAGAGAGACAAACCATTAACGTGCAGCCCATTTCCATCCCTGCTATTTCAGTTGATGAACTAAAGGACGTTACAGATAATTTTGGTACAAATTCTTTGATTGGTGAAGGATCATACGGAAGGGTGTTCTATGGAATCTTGAAAAGCCAACGTGCCGCAGCAATTAAAAAGTTAGACTCTAGCAAACAGCCGGACCAAGAATTTTTAGCTCAGGTTTCCCATGAAACACTGTGCTTGTTTGTATAGCTGCATTGGTAGCAGTTTTGAGAAAGGTTATGTTATTTTTGTCTTCAGGTTTCTACGGTTTCTAGGCTAAAGCACGAAAACGTTGTTGAGCTACTTGGTTATTGTGTGGATGGTGGTCTCCGCATCCTTGCTTATGAGTATGCTCCTAATGGTTCATTGCACGACATTCTCCATGGTGAATTCATCTTCTTAATTTGATATAATTATTATTTAACAATTGATAATGTTGATGCGTTGAAATTTTTGATTGGAATACATCTGTGGACCGTCTTGCTATCTATCTAAGAATTTTGATATCGAGGTGAAGATGGATACAAAAGTATTATCCTTTTCATTGCTTGATCTAATATTCCTGCATATCTCTTCATTTTTTTCCGATAAATTCTTTTATTGTGGAAAAATATTCTATCATGTATCTTGGCTTCTTGGTCTATGACTTGTGCCTGCAAGTATAGTAAAATGCTATATGATTCAAACCTGTGTCGATTTACATTTCATTATTTGACTTGTTAATGCAGGACGAAAAGGCGTGAAAGGAGCACAGCCAGGTCCAGTTTTGTCATGGGCCCAGAGGGTCAAAATCGCAGTTGGAGCTGCGAAAGGCCTAGAATATTTGCATGAGAAGGCACAGCCTCACGTAGTTCATCGTGATATAAAGTCCAGCAATGTGTTACTGTTTGATGATGACGTTGCCAAGATTGCTGATTTTGATTTATCAAATCAAGGCCCTGATATGGCAGCTCGGCTCCATTCAACTCGCGTTCTTGGGACTTTTGGTTATCATGCTCCTGAGTATGCGTTTTTTCAAGTTTTTACTAGTCAAATATATATCAAGTTCTTAAACACATGATATAGCTTTTACCCTTCGTATTCCAATCTTTGGAAATAACATATTAGGAATTATATCTGTTTTGACACAGAAGATGATCATGGATTAAATTATTCTCTTTCAAAAAATGGCTTTTTTTTTTTAAAAGAAGTGATGTTTGAGGGCCATTTCATTTAACGAAACACTTAAAAATCCTAACTCAGGAACCCTAAAACATATGGCTTTTAGGTTTCTATTTCAGCTTCTTTTTACAGAGTAAAAGGAGCTCTTTTTTTCATTGTTGTAATAAAAAATGAATTTTTTTTTTCTGTAGAAAAAAGCTCTTAAAAATGCCGGGCTTGATTAATAGAATAGTCCTTCATAACTAACTTCTGCTATATTTAAACTTTCTTATCTAGTGAGAAATCAAACTCAGATTTTTTCCCAATATCGTCTCTGAATCGTTCTATTTTTGTGATAGATATGCAATGACTGGGCAACTAAGTTCAAAGAGTGATGTTTATAGCTTTGGTGTGGTGCTACTCGAACTCTTGACTGGACGTAAACCAGTTGATCATACATTGCCGAGGACACAGCAGAGTCTTGTCACATGGGTAAACCATGTCATTTCTTAATTATTATTTTCCAAATGTGATCATTTTCATTTGTCTCAAAGTATGTTTTTCGCTGCTGTTGATTGGGTTGTAAATTATTTTGAATTAGGCCACACCAAAGCTTAGTGAAGACAAGGTAAAGCAGTGCATTGACGCTAGACTGAACAGTGAGTACCCTCCAAAGGCAGTTGCAAAGGTAAAATGACATTTGTTTTCCTACAGAGTAGAACATCATGAATTTGATCACTGATAATGTTGAGAAATTTAAATTTAAAAAATATAGTGATAAATAATATAACACGATCTACGACACAGTCTCAAGAAGGTTAAAATGTTAGTTAATCTCTGTTAGTTAGAAACATAATTCTTATGTCTTTGCTTTATGTGAAAACATCTTCATAGAGGTATGGTAGAAATGATTTTCTATTGCTGAATAACAATTAAATAGCATCAAATCTGTATTATAATCTGTACTAAGTATTATGTAAGAGCATGTCGTAATAACGTACTTACATTTAGGCTCTTTTCGTATGGTCCACGGAAACGCGTACTTTGATTGCCCGTCTTATTAATATAAAATTCAAAATCAGAATATAATCTTTGATATCTAATCAAGACTATAATATTCTTGTATTGGTGGAACATGTGCAGCTGGCTGCAGTTGCTGCCTTGTGTGTGCAATATGAAGCGGATTTCCGCCCAAACATGAGCATCGTGGTGAAAGCCCTCCAGCCACTGTTGAATACTCGACCTGGACCTCCTGCCGAACCTCCCGGCTTGTGAAATCTCCGATTCGATGATAATAATTAATTGTCTCGTAGCTTGTAGTTTGCTGAGTTTTGTATTGCTTGTACCATTGGTGAGGGGAACGTGTCTCTGCAGTGTTGTGGTAATTGAATTGTATTCAAGGTTTAATAATTATGATATTTTATGAATGAACAAGTCTACACAAGGACTGCATATCCGCTAAAAACTATAAGCACTTGATTCTGTGTATAAATTCTAATATTACATGAACTGCTTGTGGGTATTTGAAGGTATTTTATTTGAAAAGGAGTTGAGTTATTTAATATTATTTTATGTTTAATTTGCTATTATATTAATATTAGATGGTAAATGAAAGAAAATCTTGAAATTATCCGGTAAATTCTATTGTAATGGTTTGTTCTTCTTAATTGTATGTGAACTTGGCTCCCGGTTTGAAAATTATAAATTCAAGAGATTAATTTCTTTTATTTCGTGAAGAAATCAATGATATTTATGCGTGGTTTAAATAAAAAGAAGTGTATATTTACGTTTAATGTTTGTCTTGTATAGTTTTTTATGTTCAAGGATATTGTCTCTGTCTCTTTTTTATACTTCTTCGTCTTTTGTGCCAAATCTTCAAGTCCACTGCTACGTTGTCAATAATATTTAGAAGATGGGCATGCTGCTGCATGCACACGCCGAAAAGTTTTGGTCAATAGGATTGTTCGAATAAAAACCAAGCTATATATATATATATATTAAAAATAGTTGGAGAATTAATCATGTGTAGAACTAAGAATTATTTTTGTCTATTAAAACAACTATCCATGTGCTAGGAAAATAATTTTGAACCGGTTTATGAAATATTACAATATGAATATTAACGTCAATGTTGCTGTAATAGTTGTCATTGATTCAAATATACGGACCTTAGAAATGGAGTCAAGGAGGGCGGTTGTAGAGCTCAAATTCAGTACACGTAGAACTCATGTAAATAATTAAATTGTTTATTTAAATTTAAATTGATTTTTAACGATGCATGATTTATTTAACTGCATTATTTTAAATTATTTATGTTTATGTGATGAACGTTAAAATGTTTTTCTTCAGTTTCATGTTTCAGACGATTATTCGATGCGAGATCGAGGTGAGGAGACCGACGACAATTTTTGACGATTTTAAAATGTGGTATTATATTTTAAGTTAGGATTGTGGCATTTAAATGATTTATTAAGTTGTTAGCATTTTTAAATCTTAATTTATTCATTAGGTGATTGTTAGGATTTTTAAACTTTTAAAGATTTAGTACTTATGCATTTTATTTTAAATTAAGGGATTTTATTAGAGGTGAGTGGGGGGTTAGTATTTTAACTACCTTGTTAATTATGTAATTAAGAAATTTTTATTCTCCCTAATTACATAAAACACACGCACACACATTTTCACACACACATTCACGGTTAGACACACACACACCCCCAT
This sequence comes from Primulina tabacum, assembly GCF_025594145.1. Lineage (NCBI taxonomy): Eukaryota > Viridiplantae > Streptophyta > Magnoliopsida > Lamiales > Gesneriaceae > Primulina > Primulina tabacum. The sequence continues at coordinate 20,247,803 of NC_134564.1, forward strand.
TTCATTGTGTTCATTTTATTTTTGAGAACAAAAACCTAGGGTTCTAAGAGTTATAGCTGCCGCCCCTTCCTCTACAATTTTTCCAGCAATTCTCGTCCACTTTTCTTCAAGAAAATTGAGCCACAAATCAATCCGAATCAACCCTCACACTCGTTCCGCTTCGGTATCGTCGTTTCAGAAACTTTAAATATCAAAATGCATGTATATTCTTTCGTTTATGCATCGATCTAGTTATAGTACATGTTCTTATGTTTATTATGTGTAAAAATTCATGTATGTTGTGCAAAGTTTGAACAAAAATTGGTTGGATCGATTTTAAAATGATTTTAGATCTAAAAACCCAAATTCTGCTGTCACTTAGATTTCTGCGAAAATTCAGTCTACTTTTTGGAAAAACTTTAAACATATAAAACGTATTACTTTTCGATACCTTTGATTTGAAAGTAAATTCGTAATTTTTGGATAAGAAACGAGTGAGTTATAATTGTTTTCGTGGGACTGCTCAAACTGCGTTTTTATACAAATGTGTTCTTGATGTGTTTTTGAAGTTTAATTGTTGCAGGCTTCGCTGGAAACCGTCGGATGATCGCTGCTGCGTTTAGGTATATGGAGTATGATGTTGGGATGAGTTTTGATACTTCGTTTCGTGTCGATAGTCCTTGGGTGCACTAGAAGTCGTAAGAAGCATTTGGTGTCAAAAATTTGAGTTTATGAGTTTTATTGCGTGGCATGTGGTGCGTCGTTTCTGTGGCGACGTTTGGGACATTTTTATGGAGTCGAGTCAGTACCATTGCTTTCTAGGATGAGTCTCGATGTGCTGTTTCACGGTCCGTATGATTGAGTTAGGAGGATTAAGCCACAAGTGTAGTGATTTCCGTTGGTTTACCATTTTCGGAGTCTACAAGGACCCGGAGCTGGACCCTGACACGGGGTCCATGCCCTTGTTTCTTTCGGAGTGTGAATTCAAGAGTCTACATGGACCTGGACCCTGACACGGGGTCCGTGCCTTTGTTAAATTCGTAGGTTGAGTTTGTCGTGTCTTCCATTGCTTGGGAAATGATCATGCTTCATATAGAGATTGTTTTGGGGTTCGATGTCATGTTTTAGTACTATGATTAAGCGAGGTTAAATCCCGAGGGATTTGGAACGTCATAATGAAATTTGTCACTTTGGGTGTGAGCATGACTAATACGTCTAAGTTATGAAAGTTAAGTGCTTGAACTCATGTTAGTATGTGCAGCAGTGGCCCCAAGCGAGATACAACGAATCCCTCAACGCAATGTAAGTATGTTTGATGTGCAAAATGACAAAATATTTTATTTTTGAGGTATGCTAAATGTCTTGTGACCAATTATGAACGGGTTTATAAGCCGGTGAACATGTCCGGTGACCTCTCAACCCCAGTAAAGCTTGACCGGGTTAGATCAAGATTGGAAAGTGGTAAAGCATGACCAGAGACCAATCCACCCAGTAAAGCATGAACGGGGATCTCATGTATGTGGTAGTGGATTTTTCCTGCCAGCCCAGTACTGTGGTTTAGTCTGATCAGGAGCATTTATGTATGGGTCACTTGCTTTGAAACATATCTCTACGCAAAATGACGAAGTTTATGCATGTTCAAGTATGTATGATGCAAGTATGTTTATGAAAAGTTTTCCTATGATGGCACGTCTATGTTTATGTATGTATGTTCAAATTAAATATGTACGCTCTACTTTTAAGTTGCATGCGGTTTTATTACGGATTACTTGTTATCTCCAGTTTATACATGTTGAGTTTTTAGACTCGCTAGACTTGATCGATGCAGGTGAGGACGATTATGAGTAGACGAGGGGTGGGAACCAATGAGCCGGCTCGGTCTGCGCAGGAGGCTAAACTCGAGGACCGCCAATGTTTTTAAGAACTTTATGCTTGTTTCAAATACTCTGATTTCATGATATTGTTTACGATGTTTAAACAAGTGCTTTTGCAAATTTTGGTTGTGGTTGTTTTATTGCAAATATTTTAGACGAACATATGATTTTTATTGCAATTTGAATGATTACTAATTATTTAAGAAAATTTTTATTTTTCCGCAAATTTTAAAATAGTTTAAAAATATGGTACATTACAGTTTGTATCATAGTGGTGTTCTTATAAAGGGTTATGCCTACTGCCAGTTACGAGAAGCTCACGAAGTCACACCTCAAGTCTGTAAGTTTTAATGTTTTAAATTCTTTTATGCATAAAGCATCTAGTCATTATTTCAGCATGTACATGTTTAATTTCAAATTACGTGCATGTTATGATATTAATATTATGTTCATGCATATTGGGTTTATGTGTTGTGTTTGTTCGAATAGTATGCCTCCTAGACGTATGGTTGCCCGTGAAGCAAGGGAGGAGAACAGAAAAGCTCAGGATGGGGAGAGGACCACTCCTCCTCGTCCACCCCCAGATATGCAGGCTCAGATGCTTGCAGGAATGCCTTAGTTCTTCGCACAGTTTGCGGGAAACCAGACTGCAGTAGACACAGAGGCGAGGCCTAGACCAGAGGCAGTCTATGAGAGGTTTAAGAGGATGGATCCAAAGGAGTTCTCGGGGACTACAAACCCGATGATAGCAGAAGGATGAATTAAGTCCATCGAGTTAATCTTTGTTGTTATGGAGCTGCAGGTCGCAGACAGGGTCAGGTGTGCCACTTTCCTTCTGACAGGAGACGCCAGACTTAGGTTGGAGAGTGCATTAGTGTCAGTGAACTTGCAAACACTGACTTGGAATGGTTTTAAAGAAGTTTTCTACTCCAAGTACTTCACTGAGGAAGTACGATCCAGACTGACTAGGGAGTTTATGGCATTGCGACAGGGAGACAGTAGCGTTGCAGATTTCGTCAGGAACTTTGAGAGGGTGTGTCACTTTGTGCCCCTCATTGCCAATGATGCTCGGGAGAAGTTGATGCATTTTATGGATGGTTTGCGGCCGATCTTGCACCGTGATGTGAGGGTTGCTGGTCCTACCACCTATGTCGTTGCTCTGTCTAGAGCCTTGGCGGCATAGTAGGACCAGAGGAACATAGAGGTCGACAGATAGGGCAAAGAGGCTCTACCAGGCACCTCAGCAGCAGCAACAGCAGCGACCCCAAGTTCATGAGGCCTTTCCAAGGACAGCAGAGGAAGGGCCATTTCAGGGACCGCCGGAAGGCAAGGGTCCTATCCCTCAACAGAAGGCTCCACCGAAGCCTGGTGATTACCCAGTATGCCTGAAATGCCTCCGCCAGCATCAGGGACATTGTTTATGGGGATGAGGCAAATGCTTCAAGTGCGGAGCCAACGATTATATGTTGAAGGACTGCCCATAGTGGAGGTAGCCGACCCAGGGTAGAGTGTTCACCATGCAGGCAGAGGAGGCGAACCCAGACACGACCCTTTTGATCTGTAATTATTTAATTCAGCACCGCATTATTTTTACTATGCATGTTTCAAATTTTATTTGGGATTATTAGTGTGCTAGTTAGTATTTTTGGTGAGTTGTGTAGAGATTTTTCTACAATGCTTGAGGTCAAGATTAGAATTTTGGGATATAAGTTTGTGTGTTGTGATAACGTCTCTCAGGAAATATTTTCATAAAGAGGGTAGCCACGAAGGCCTTGATAGATTCAGGGGCCACTCACTCTTTTATTTCGGAGACCTTCACTAATCATTTGGACGTCCAGTCTATTGGACTCGACGTTAACTATTCAGTGACAGTCCCATCAGTGGAAGAGTTATCAGCTACTAGCGTGGTCAGAGACATCGATCTCGAACTGCAAGGTCACCTGGTGTATTTCGATATGATTGTGTTGCCAATGCCAGAATTTGATATCATCTTGGGAATGGACTGGCTGACAAAGAACAAAGTTCTTATTGACTTTAAGAAAATGTTAGTGTTGGTAAGACCGTTGGGCATGGAGCAGTTTCTCTTTGAGCCAGATAGATGGAAGAGTTTCCCTCGCATGATCTCTTGCATGCAGGAAAAGAGACTTATTCATAAGGGGTGTCAGGCTTTCTTGGCCAGCATTATTTCCGCACCTGACGTACCCACTCCGTCGATATCTGATGTACCAGTAGTCAGAAATTTTCCTGACATCTTTCCAGATGACGTCACAGGCCTTCCACCAGAGAAAAAGGTGGAGTTTCCATTGACCTTGTGCCAGGCACCGTGCCAATCTCAAAGGCACCGTACCGGTTAGCTCCAGCTGAGATGTTAAAACTCAAACAGCAGATTCAGGAGCTTCTAGATAAATAATTCATCCGCCCTAGTTTCTCACCATGGGGCACACCAGTGCTCTTCGTAAAGAAGAAGGATGAGAGAATGAGGTTGTGTATCGATTACCGAGAACTGAACAAGGTAACGATCAAGAATAAATACCCACTTCCTAGGATCGAGGACTTGTTCGATCAGTTGCAGGGAGCTACAGTGTACTCCAAGATAGATATACAATCAGGGTATCATCACCTGAAGGTAAAGGATGCAGATGTTCATGAGACAGACTTCAGAACCAGGAATGGGCACTACGAGTTCTTAGTAATGCCGTTTGGACTGACAAATTCTCTAGCGATATTTATGGACCTCATTAATCGAGTATTTCAGCCCTACCTAGACCAGTTTGTAATAGTGTTCATTGACGACATTCTCATCTACTTGAAGAGCAATGAGGAGCACAGTCAATACTTGGGTACAATTTTGTAGGTCTTGTAGAGTCGCAAGTTGTTTGCAAAACTCAGTAAGTGTGAATTCTAGTTGGAGAATGTAGCGCTTTTGGGTCATATAATATCTAGCAGTGGTGTCGTGGTGGATCCATCTAAGGTGGCAGCAGTTAAGAAATGGGTTAAGCCGAAGAATGCATCAGAGATCCGCGGTTTCCTAGGCTTAGCGGGCTACTACAGGAAATTAATTCAAATATTTTCTTCGATAGCAGTGCCACTCACTTCACTGACCAAGAAAAATGCCAAATTTTTGTGGAGTGATGATTGCCAAAAGAGCTTTGATACTTTGAAGCAATCTCTTATCACGGCGCCAGTGTTAGCCATGCCAATAGGGCAAGGAAATTTTATGCTATACACCGATGCTTCTAAGCTCGTTTTAGGCGCAGTTTTGATGCAGCATTGTCGGCTTATAGCTTATGCCTCCAGACAGTTGAAGGTGCACGAGATGAACTATCCGACTCATGATCTCGAGTTAGCTTCCGTTGTCTTTGCGTTGAAGATATGGAGACATTATTTGTACGGAGAGAAATGCCAGATATTCACTGATCACAAGAGTCTCAGGTATTTCTTCATGCAGAAAGAGTTAAATATGAGACAAAGACGATGATTGAATTAGTGAAAGACTACGATTGCAAAATTAGCTACCATAAGGGGAAAGCTAATGTTGTGGCAGATGCCTTGAGCAGGAAAGTAGCAGTCGTAGCACAGCTGTCAGTGTAGAGATCTCTTCAGTCAGAGATTCAGAGTTTTGGTTTAAAGGTTTATCCCAAGGGCATGGCTCCTATGTTGTCTAATCTGACAGTCCAATCTTCCTTGTTAGACCGAATTCATAGAGGTTAGTCTTCGGATGTGCAGTTACAGAAATGGAGACTGAAGGATAAAGCCAAGGACAGTGTACTCTACACAATGTCTGATGGAATTGTGAGATACAGAGGAAGGATGTGGGTGCCTAGTGTCGATTCGATCAAAGAGGATATTTTGACAGAGGCACATGCATATCCGTATTATATCCACCCATGGGGTACTAAGATGTACAAAGATTGGCAAATTCTGTATTGGTGGCTAGGTATGAAGCGGGACATCCATCGATTTGTGTCTGAATGCCTCAATTGCCAACAAGTGAAAGCAGAACATCAGAGGCCAGCAGGAATGCTTAAGCCACTCCCTATCCCCGAGTGGAAATGGGAGAATGTCACCATGGACTTTGTTGTTGGGTTGCAGAGGTCATTCACAGGATCCAATGCCATTTGGGTCATAGTGGATCGACTTACTAAGTCAGCACACTTCTTGCCCGTGAAGACAACTTTCTCCATGACTCAGTATGCAGAGCTCTATATCAAGGAGATAATTCGATTGCACGGGATCCCAGTTTCTATTGTGTCCGACAGGGACCCGAGGTTTACATCGTCCTTTTGGAAGAGTTTACATGCAGCCATGGGGACGAAGTTGTTATTCCGTACTGAATTTCACCCTCAGACAGATGGCCAGTCTGAGCAAGTGATTCAGATTTTGGAGGACTTTTTGAGAGCTTGTGTGATCGATTTCCATGGGAATTGGGAATCAAAGCTACCTCTAGTAGAGTTTACCTACAACAACAGTTTCCAATCATCTATAGGTATGGCTCCCTACGAGGCACTGTATGGAAGGAAGTGCAGATCGTTGATTCATTGGGATGAAATCGGTGAGAGATCAGAACTTGGTCCAGAGATTGTTCAGCAGACTGCAGATGTGGTGGTCAAGATTCAAGACAGGATGAAGACCGCACAGAGACGCCAAAAGAGTTATGCTGACAGGAGAAGGAGAGATCTTGAGTTTGCAGTAGGTGATCACGTTTTCGTAAAGATATCACCTATGAAGGGTGTTATGAGATTTGGCAAGAGAGGCAAGCTCAGTCCAAGATTTATTGCACCGTTCGAAATTCTTGACAGAGTTGGGACACTAGCTTATCGTGTAGCTTTACCGCCGAATCTGGCCGGTGTACACAATGTGTTCCACGTTTCAATGCTGAGGAAGTACCTAGCCATTCATTCGCATGTCTTGAGCTTTGAGCCATTGCAGTTGGCTCCAGATCTGTCATATGAGGAAAGACCTGTCCAAATACTCGACAGGCAAGAGTGGAAGCTTCAAAACAAAGTAACCAAGTTGGTCAAAGTCCGGTTGCTGAATCAGTCAGTGGAGGAGGCCACTTGGGAGACCGAAGCAGATATGAGGAACCGCTACCCGGAGTTGTTCGGTAAGACTTAATTTCGAGGACAAAATTTATTTAAGTTGGCGGGGGGGGGGGGGGAAATTGTAGAGCCCAAATTCAGTACACGCAAAAACCCTTGCAAATAATTAAATTGTTTATTTAAATTTAAATTGATTTTTAACGATGCATGATTTATTTAATTGCATTATTTTAAATTATTTATGTTTATGTGATGCACGTTAAAATATTTTTCTTGAGTTTCATGTTTCAGGCGATTATTCGATGTGAGGAGACCGGTGACGATTTTTGAGAACTTTATGCTTATTTCAAATACTCTGATTTCATGATATTGTTTACGATGTTTAAACAAGTGCTTTTGCAAACTTTGGTTGTGATTGTTTTATTGCAAATATTTTAGACAAACAGATGATTTTTATTGCAATTTGAATGATTACTACTTATTTAAGAAAATTCTTATTTTTCCGCAAATTTTAAAATAGTTTAAAAGTACGGTACGTTACAGCGGTGGGTGCGACCGTCCCTTTCAACTTTTTTAAAAGAGCGTTGTAGGTGGTGGTAGGCTGGGGACGTGTTTTGCGTACAACAAATTTGGCTTCTTAAACCGCTGCCACCATGATATGGATCCTCGTACGGAAGAAAAGCAAACACGATTATTTGAAATCGTGCCCTCAATTCAATAACGAATAAGGATCCGTGTTGTGATGTCCCGACTTTTTGAATCAAGTATTGCATGATATTCACCTCTAAACTATAAAAAGCTTATCAACAAATAGTCACAAGAAAACAACCGACACTCGAACGAACCTTCAAAGAACTCATCTTTGAAAATCTGCGTAAGAACGATCGACAAACGCCACAAAAGATAAATTTTGATAAGTTTGATTTTTGATACAAAGCAAGAAAATTTTGTTGTTGTCTTAGAGAAAACTCAAGAACAAGGTAATTCAATCTTCAATAATCTAAAAAAGTGTTCAAAATTCGTCAAAGTATTGATTATAAATTCAAAAGATATCAAAAGATAAGTTCTCGAATTAACTAGTGCTAAAAATAAGGTAAAAATATATTTTCCGCAGCGCTTGGGCCTAGGAGTTGAGTTTTCGGCAGGGTAGCGCCTAGGCGCCTGTTAGTGGCACCTAGGTGCCAATGTTTCGCACAAGTAGCGCCTAGTAGCTACAATTCTAGCGCCTAGGCGTTAGGTATTGTTATCCTAGCATTGCGACGCTTCAATCCGGGCGCTGGTCCACCCTTATTACTCCGCACATAATAACACTTGTTTGGCCTCCAAGGTCACTCCCATGCATCATGACTCCTTTGAGGCTTGGAACCTTACTTGCAAGCTCCTCTCGATTACTTATGAATCCATGCAATGTTTCCTTGGATCTATTCATCCGCCCCCTCATGATTGGTCCTTCCAGCAACTCTAAAGGATCCCATGCTTCTCTCGGAGCTTGACCTACCATGATCGCATCATCCTCCCCTTCTTGACAAGGATTTGTACTCAAATCTTTGCTATCTATACAAAAACGAAGCAAGTTATAATAACAAGGTTTATATGATCAACATGCTTACCATTAAGCTCAAGTTTGTAGGTGCTATCGCCACCGTGCCCCATCAACGCTTTGAACCTTAGCTCCATGGTTTCCTTCATTATCAACTCACCAACTTCAACATATACCAAATAACAAATGAAATCAAATGATAAAATATAATTAACAATAACAAATGTCAGATTTCTCCCCTTCTTAGATCTAGTTAACATAAAAATAAAATCCATACATGTATACGACCATAGTTCACTAGAACTAAAGACTACTTTATGCAACACATAAGAATCAATCTTATATGCATTTTCCCTATATACAATGCATGTTTCACAATTCCACTCAATATGCTCCTTCATATGAAACTGAAACATCCAATTCTCATCTTTCTTTAAAATATACTAGAAATTTTTTTTCCTTCTTTTACTCGGCGAAAATATATACATATATATAGACATGTATTTTTAAATTAACCTTGCACCATTTTAAAAATAAAACAACCAACTATATTTGAAAATTCAAATGAAAGAATTCAAAACATAAAATCGTCAATCGTTTACCAAAATTAAACTTAGAAATATTTCAAAATAAAACTAAATCTAACATCCTCTCAAAAACCTCTCAATAGCATCATAAAAGTCATAAAAATCTTTAACGTAACCTTAAATCATAAACTTAATTTAAATTTCGAAAAACTAGCGCTGGTCTTCGGGTTATGTGCACCTTTAGTCCAGCTATTTCAGCCATCAAGTGCTCCATTAACATCAAGCTCACCTGCATCGATCACACCTAGTGAGTCTATTGACTCAGCAAACCTTAATCATGATAACAAGTAATACATATACATTCCCATGCTACAGTAAAATATTTTTTAACTTAAAATACTTTTCATGAACATACATAAACATAAACTTTTTCCTTTCATCGTATATATTTCTTTTTTCATCATATACGTATATATTTTTTCTTTTATTGAATTCGGTTCGTTAATTGTGACTTTCGTTTCAGCCGAAGGTCGATGGATCCATCTACGTTTAATCAAAGTACTGGGCGGCGGGGACATCAGCGACACTATCACCCATCAACTGAGCCTTGTCCTATCATATCATCATATCATGTCGAAGAAAATACGATCGTCGGGCTTCCTCTGGGGCTTTCTCCCGTAAACGGGCTCCTTCTGGGGCCTTTTCCCTCAGATATTTTCAACCATATCAACGTATCATTTTATTAATCATAATCACTTTACCACCTTCAACATTTCATATTTTCATCACTTATAAAAATTCATGTAAATATATAAATCATTTTCTTTTTAAACCAAGCATGCAACATATATTTTAGCATTAGCGTTTCATCATATAATGTCATAAACATTTAAAATAAACATATTAACATTATTTACATCATTCAGGACACTGCCAGGACGTCTACTAATTTTTAGGTGTAAAATGATCGTTTTACTCCGAGACTTAAAATTTCTCGATTTTTACTTTTTCTTACATTCATTAACTCTAAACCATCCCAAATAATTATTTAAGCTTAAATAAAATTTCTCATATTTTTTTAGCTTAAATTCGAGGCTTTTGATTTAATTCCATAATTATTAATTCGTAGAGCGTTTAATTCCCGAATTAATTCAAACTTTAATATTTTAATCCCAAATTTTACACACAGACTTTTTATACCAACATTACCCTTGTGAACCATGAATCGACCCCCGTGGACCATGGTTCGACCCTGTAGCCATTAACTCAAATAAACCGAACCCTAACATGAAACCCTCGAGCCATCTCGCGATTTCATCGAGTCGTCCTCGAGCCAAACCCTGACCAGACCACCTATGGACCATACCAACCAGCCCTGACCCCTTGAATCAGCCCTTCACCCACACTGCAGCCTCCTGCTAGAATAAGAGCCGCACTATGCCTTCATCTTTGCACCTAGGACTCCTACTGCACTAGGACTCCTCGCCCAAGCCACCGCCCTTTATACCCGTGGGAAGACTCCATGCGATCATGGGCTCTTCCTTGTCGACCAACCAGAGCTAGGACCATTCCAGACCCTTAACCATGAACCTCAGCGAACCCCAGCCCAGCCCCGGCCAAGCCCTCGTTGCCTAGCCCCTTAACCGAACCCTAGCGTACAAACTTGCACTATTTCATTCAAGCCTTCCCTAGCTCTTGTCTATCCCTTAGCCGTGACTCATGTGACCTCTAACACGCTGGAAATTCATCCCTTCTAACTGTCCTATTATGGCATCCTATTCATCTTTCCTTAGCATAAGTTTTAGAGCATAAAATCACATGTCATATGCATGTACATTCACATAAACAAAAATAATTGCAAGGAAACCATATTTTCATGCAAACACAATTCAAACACGTAATATGGTGTGATATATGAGAAAAAAGAGATTTATGGCGTGCCTTTGCGCATATTACACACGAAAATGAGTTGACGATGTGAAGAACTGCGATGTAGAACCCTAGGATGATTTCTTCCTTAAAATCGTGGCCTTTTTCTCTTCAAAATTTTGTGTGTGTGCGTGTGTTTGCTACTAGGAGAGTCCTAGCAATTTTGAGGGGAGAGGGGTGGTTGTGAGGGTTTTGGCTTTTATTTTAGTAAATAAATCATATGTGCAAGTTTAGGCCCATTAGCATGGTATAAAAAGTCCATAAATCTCATTAATTAATATTTAAAATATTTTGTTTAGGAAATTTTGTGAAATTAATAACCGAGTTCTCAAAAAGTTCATATTTTCGTCGAAATTCGAATACCGTTAAAAATTACGACTCAGCGTATAAAATCATCTCAGAACACCTTAATCTCAAAAATATCATATATCATAAAATTTATTTTAAATAATTAAAAACAATTATTTAATAAAAATATTTTCCCTTTTTCAGCCATCGGTCTCCGTTCTTCTATCGCATCTCGAATAACATTTAAAAATACAGTTTTATGCATCCTAACAACAAACACTATTTTTAAACGTGTAATCATACAAATTCATTCATTCCATTAAAACCATTTAATTAGTCTTTTTCCAATTTCCTTATATTTGCATGTAGTTGGATTACGTTATCTTATTTTTGAACCTTACAATTCCAACACATATAATCATGCATTTTGCCAATTATCAAACCACCAAAATATACATCATGCAAATAAGGCATACTAAACGTACTATCCATGCAATCATTTATCACATTATAAGAATTTAAGTCTAATGCATATAAATTTTCGTAGCCACCAACTTCCACCAATTTAGCAACTCGTGAGACATCAAAAGCAACACTTTTTAAACTCAATGCATGAAACTTCTCATAACTCTCACCCCCATAAATTTTAGAGAAAAAAATGAGGATACGATCACCTATCTTAAAATCATCATTTCCAACATTTCCTCTACAATCTTAGAAACAAAACAACAAAATTTTAAGGTAAGGAAGCAAATCATACCTCACAGTTATTGCATTGGCAACTAACCTTACCTCATCGCGATTGCACTTGCATTCATGCGAATCAGCCCATCGGGTTCTCCCTTCGACAAGACTCATTTGCCTCCTCGTCATGAAAACTCCAAAACCCTGCAAAGAAAGAATAACAACGCTCAGGATTGAACTGGCTATATCATCACAATATGGATAAACCACTTTATACTAAGGTACTTGAAGGGGTTTACGGAAAAAAAAAACTCTCGACCTCACTCTTTTGGGCCATCAAATTATTATTTTTTTCTTTTCTTTTGCCTCTTTTTCTTTTTCTTTCCTCTCTTCATTTTCTTCTCTTTTTCTTTCTATGGTCATCTCACTCTTTTGTGCACTCTTTCTTTCGACCATATCTTTTTCTTTTTCTAAGGCCATCTCATTTTTTTTAATGCTCTTTTTTCGGTCTCATCTCTTTTTCTTTTCTTTAATTGGTCCTCTGATATTTGTTTCGGGAACAAGGGAAGTAACACAATCGGTTCTTTGTTTAGGACAAATAAGTACCTATTCTTGAAACCATCATGTGTCACTTTCCTATCGTATTTCCAAAATCTACCTAACAAGATATGACAAGCATGCATTGGCACCACATCAGACAATACCTCATAAACATTCTTACCAATCGAAAAGAACACCAAAACTTGCTTGTTTACTTTCACTTTTGCACAATCATTCAACCATTGTAGCCTATATGGTTGAGGATGTTTCAAGGTAGGCAAGCTCAACTTCTCCACCATCTCACAACTAGCCACATTGGTACAACTCCCTCCATCTATGATAAGGTTGTAAATCTTTTTGTTTACAAAACACCTAGTATAGAATAAGTTATCTCTTTGGTTCGTCTCCTCCTCCTTGACTTGGCACTCATGATCCGCCTAGTAACTAGTGTTTCACATACAACCGCCTCATATCCCTCATCAGGATCCTCTAACCAAGCATCTCATCATCATCACCCTCACTTTGAGACTCATTCATACTCACCATAACCATTTAAAATCATCACCCTCTTATTAGGACATTGGCTAGCAATATGACCAACCCCTCTAAAACATTTAATATTCCTAGAACGATTAAGAGGAGTTTCAGAACTACCTTACACTCCTTGTTTAGACGTCTCTTGCTTGGTCTCAATCTTGGGCTTGGTCATCACCTTACTCTCTTGTCGCCAAGAAGATAATGAACTCCCAATTTGATGGGTGCAGCCAACTCCTCGCCTCTTGATTTGTTGCTCTACCTTTATGGCCATTTGCATCATCTCGTCTAGATCCAAGTAGTGCCCAATATCCACTTGATCTTTAATCTCCCTGTTCAAACCACAACGTAAACGTGCCATCGTCGCCTCACTATCCTCCTCTATATTTGCCCTAATCATGACTACTTCCAACTCTTTATAGTAGTCCTTGACACTCTTTACTCCTCGTCTCAAAGCTTGTAGCCTCTTAAACATCTCCCTATAGTAGTGATTGGGCACAAACCTCTTCTTCATGACCCTTTTCATCTCATCCCAAGTCTCAACGGGTCTCTCATTATACCTCCTTCTAGTGGTTACTAGTTGATCCCACCAAATGAGAGAGTAGTCTATAAATTCAACCACCGCTAACTTAACCTTCTTTTGTTCAGAATAGTGGTGACATTCAAATACAAACTCTACCCTCTTTTCCCACTCTAAATAGGCCTCCGAGTAAGATTTCCCATGGAATGATGGAAACTTCATCTTAATACTACCCATGTTACCATCTTCCCTATCATCGTATCTACCCCGTACGGCTTCTCTTCTTCCTCTACCAAACCCTCTATCTCTTCCATTTCTACCTCAATTCTCATTTTGCTCTCCTCGTCTCCTCCCGAATCATATTCCTCTTCTTCTTCTCTCCTCCATTTGAACCTTAGACAGCCCTTGGTTCGAACTATCTCCTACCTCCCTCTCCATTTTCTTTTCAGACTTTGTACCTGCAAGAAACGTTGTAGAAAACAAAATATTCCTCACCCAAATTTTCACTGTCACTCCAAAGAAAATTCACTAGTCTTCTCTTTTTTTTTTGGCGCACAACAAATACCCATCAGTTACTGCAAAGAAGATTCACTCGCACTCAAGCATTTCCTGAAACGTCCTGCTCTTTTTATTGCTTTAAAAGTACTAGAAATTTTTTTTTTCCTTTCTCTAAAATTTTTGGCTTTCACTAAAATATTTTTATAAAATATTTTAACGCTTAAAATAAAATACCAACCATCTAGCATTTTAAAAATCAAGTGCAATGGTCATAAAATAAAATCGTCGCATGATTACCAAACCTAAAAAGCAATAAATTTGAAAAGTAAAGCCCATACTAAACCTCTCAAAATCTCTCAAAAGCATAAGTAAATAGTCTTAAAATCTTTAAATAAAATTATAAAGCATAATGCGGAAAATGTAGCGCTGGTCCTCGGGTTGTGTGCGCCTTCAGTCCAGTCAAATCACTCATCAAGTCCTCCCTCAATACCACCTGCATCCATCACACCTAGTGAGTCTAAAGACTCAACACACCATAATCTTTATAACGAGTAATACGTAATACAGTCAACATATAACGGTGAAAAATATTTGTACTTAAAATATCGTTTTCATGAAGATGCATAAACATAAACATTTTTGTAAATATTTTCATTATGCATAAAACTTTAAACATAAACATTTTCATAAAATACTTTTTCATGACATGCAGTCATAAACCTTAACCTTTTCCCTTTTTCCTCAACATGACATGACATAAAACATTTTTCATGATCATAAACATTTTTCCTTTTCCTTTTCCTTTTCCTTTTTCCTTTTGTTGAATTCAGATCGTTAATTGTGACTTTCCTGATCATGCTCATGAGGGTCGATGGATCCATCTACAAAAAACCACAGTACTGGGCGGCGGGGGACACCAGCAACACTCTCACCGGTCAACTGGGCCCTGGCCTATCATGATTCGAATAGAAATACGATCGTCGGGGCTCCCTCTGGGGCCTTTTCCCATAAATGGGCTCCCTCTGGGGCCTTTTCCCCTCACGATATTCCCATTCTTCCGTTACCACATATCCGTTACCACATATCCGTTACCACATATTCGCAATGATGGAAACACGATCGTCGGGCTCCCACTGGGACCATAACCCTCACGACGTCGCCAACATTAACGAATTAGTCACAATTATTTCACATCCTTCAACATTTTTCATTCACATCACTTTAGAAAAATCATGAATATCATTACATTTTTCATTTTTGAAACCAAGCATGCAACATGTATTTTAAATGTCTTCTTAAATCATAAAAATCCCTTAGACATTTAACAATCATCATTTAATCATGAAAAATTCATAAACATTTAAAAATAATCATATTTTCATAAAAATAGAATTCAGGGCACTGCCATGACCTTTACTAATTTCTAGGTGTAAAAAGACCGTTTTACCCCTGGACTCGACATTTTACATTTTCGACTTTTTTTCTTGATTTCATGACTCTAACATGTCCCAAATAATTATTTAAGCTTACGTGAATTTTTCCATAATTTTATTTGGCTTAAATGTTAGACTTTTTCAATTATTTTTCTTAATTGTTTTAATAGTGTTTTAATCCCGAAAAATACCAAACTTTAATATAAAATTCCTAAATTCTAAATTTAGTCTTTTTATATTATTTTAGCCCTTATGGACCCCGACTCGAACCCCGTGAGCCGTTTTCCAATTTTTCTTCTTTTAAATACCCTATTTGACACCTAAACTTTGACCCCGAGCCAACTTCCGATTTTCACGAGTTACCCCCGAACCATGTTGGTCCAAAACTTGACCAACGTCCTAAATTAACCTACTGGACCCTTAGACCACCAAGAACCCAGCCGAAACCACAAAACCGAGCCCCTCCCAACTGACCCTATGCTGGCCGAGAGTTATATCCTGCATGGACTCTATGTTTGATGCAATCAGGACCCTAGCCGACACTCTAGCCACGAACCAGCGTACTGCCCAGCAAGCTTGGAACGAGCCCTTCCCTTCCCTGCAGCCGCGCACCCCCTGCACGCGAACTGCCATGCTTCTCGGGTAGAGTCCTAGCGTGGCTAGGACTCTTCCCCAGCCTTTACCGTGAGTCCTAGCTTGGCTAGGACTCTCCCCCTAACCCGTGACCTGCCCTAGCCGTGCCTTGGCCGAAGCCAAGACCAAGCCCATCCCCTTTCCCTGGAACCCGAACACCCCTACGCCCCTTGACAGCAAAACATACGTTTTCCGTTTGTTCTTGTCCCTGCCGACTATTGTGGTGCTTATGGTGCGTGTGTGTGGCTCTAACACCTGTATAAACCAGCCTTGATCTTACCTACGTCATGGCAGCCCCTTAACTAAACAATAAACAAGATATTGGGTTCGAAATCCATGCTTCCTCATGCAAACATGCAGTAAACCGAAATTTCATAAAAATATTACATGTTTCTCATGCATACAATTATCCAAACAATAATATGACAGGATGGATGAGAAAAGGAGATATATGGCATGCCTTTGCGTTTTATACGCTCGAAAATCCGTTGACGACGAAGAACGGCGACGAGAGACCTTGGTTTTGAAACCTTGAAGAACTTGATACTTTTTCCCCTTGAAGCTCACGTTTTTCTTCTTAAAATATTTAGGGGTGTGTGTGTCGTGACTTTGAGTGTTTCTTGGGAGAGAAAATCAAATTGAGGCGTGAGTTGTGTAGGTGGGTTGTGGGTGTTTTATATATTATATACTAATTAAACCCTTAATTAAACTTAAGCCCATTAAGCCCCCAAATTAGGCCCACTAGTGCTTGATTAGGATTTAATTAATATATTAAAAATAGTTTTGTTAAAATAAGATTGTGAATTTAATAGTCGGGTTGCCGAAGAGTTCGTATTTTTGTTGAAAAATAAACACCGATAAAGTTTACGTCCCGGCGTATAAAATTATCTCAAAACCCCCTTATTTTCAAAAATAAGAAAAAACATCACCCATATTTTAATTTTAAATAATTAAAAACAATTATTTAATAAAAACATTTTCTATTTTTCAGCCCTCGGTCTCCGTTCCTCGATCGCAACTCGAATAACCTTTAAAAATATATTTTAATGCAATCATGAAGAAAAATATATTTTAAACATGCAAATATGAACAACATAATTAATTCATGCAATTAAAACATTTAATTAAAATACAGGAGAATTTAATAATTCAAATGCATGTGGTTCGCATGGGCCTTTAAATTTTCGGGGCGTTACATTTCCACTCAAATTCGAGAGTTCCCTCAAGGTGCTCAAGCTTTGTATTTGTATATATCAAACAATCAAGTTCAACTCGTGAACAATTGTGATCGACTCACTTGGACTGCGTAGAAGAAATCTGAATTTTTTTGACTATGAGAGGCAATTGAATATGACTATCAAAAGGGAATAGAACAAAATACAAGATCAAAATAATGGAAAAATTTCGAAATATTTGTACTTTTTTTCCTCTGCACAAGTGTGATTGTGCAACTCGAAAATCCCAAGAAAAATTTAAAAATTTCGAGAATCACCGGTTCACGAAAGGCAAAGAATGATAGAACAAAACAGATCTGCAAACGGAACGAAAGAATATACAGATATGATAATAACAATGGATACTTACTTGAATTCAATGAGACAAAGTTTTGATACCAAATTATATGAATCCTCGTACAAAAGAAAGACAAACACGATTATTTGGAATCATGCCCTCAATTCAATAACGAATAAGGATCCGTGTTGTGTTGTCCCGATATTTTGAATCAAGTATTGCGTGATATTCACCTCTAAACTATGAAAAGCTTAGCAACAAATAATCACAAGAAAACAACCGACACTCAAACGAACCTTCAAAGAACTCGCCTTTGACAATCCGCATAAGAACGATCGACAAACGCCACAAAGCATAAACTTTGATAAGTTTAATTTTAGATACAAAGCAAGAAGCTTTCGTTGTTGTTTAAGAAAAAACTCAAGAACAAGGTAATTCAATCTTCAATAATCTGAAAAAAGTGTTCAAAATTCGTCCAAATATTGATTACAAATTCAAAAGATATCAGAAGATAAGTTTCTAAATTATCTAGTGCTAAAAAAATGTAAAATTATATTTTTCCACGTTCCAAACGCCGCGGTGCTTATCCAGTAGCGCCTAGGCTCTGATTTCTCTGCAGGGTAGTGCCTAGGCGCTAATGTTTCGCAGAAGTAGCGCCTAGGCGCTACGATTCTAGCACATAAGCTCTAGGTGTTGTCATCCTAGCGCTGCAGCGCTTCAATCCGGGCGTTGTGGCGCTGATCCACCCACATTACTCCGCACATAATAACATTTGTTTGGCCTCCAAGGTCAATTCTATGCATCAGACTCCTTTGAGGCTGGGAATCTTGCTTGCAAGCTCCTCTCGATTGCGTATGAATCCATGCAATGTTTCCTTGGATTTATTCATCCGCCCGCTCGTGATTGGTCCTTCCGAAACTCTAAGGATCCCACGCTTCCCTTGGAGCTTGATCTACCATGATTGCATCACACCATATTCTAACACTGAGGGTATTTTGTTGTTTAACTTCGGTCAACTATTTAATTAATGAAATACACATGAGGAGGTCATTTTCTTAATTAAAAAATTGACCAAGGAACACAATAAAGTCAAAAATAAAAAAGTGTGTTTTATATAGATGATATTTATATAATTGATTTGAATGTGATATTACTTTTATGTATTTGAAACGTCCCTTACTTTTAACTTTAAAATATAAATAAATACTAGGAAGTTTTTTTAAAACATTTTCTTTTATCCTCAAAGGGTCAAGTCTAGGGATGGCTTTGGGTCCGGTTCGAGTCGACCTAAGCATGAAGTCGTTAGAAGCGTTTATGTTTCGAAGCATGTCTCCTTGGGTAGTTTTATTGCATGGGCGGTTGGTCCACGTTTTAAGGTGGTTCGATCATGATTAGAGGCTAATTTAGGCTCTTGGACAGTAGGTTAGGATGTTGGCTAATTATGGTTTGAGTCCCGAGTCATTCGGTAGGTCATAAGCTATTTTATTTAATTCGGGAGTCATACGGGTACATTATGAAATTTTAGGTTGTTATATATTAATTGTTTAGAATGTTCCAGCAGTTTCCCAAGAGAGATCCAACGAAGCTTACAATTTTTGTAAGTATGATTGATGTGCAAAAATATTTTATTTTGGAAGTATGTGATTTGTCTTGAGGCCACCCGGTAAAGCATGACTGGGGATTTATGATTATGGGATTGGAAAGTGGTAAAGCATGACCAGGGACCTCTCCACCCGGTAAAGTATGACTTGGGATTTATGTATGTGAGAGTGGACATCAGGTCGAAATGTTGTGGTGATCCCTGCCTAGCGTAGTACTGTAGTTTAGTCAGATCAGACGATTAATGTTATGGGCCACTTGCTTTGAAATATATTTCTATGCAAAATTGTGTATGATTATGTATGATATGATGGGAGCACTTTTATAAAAATGTTTATGCAGCTCTGGCACGTCTACGCTAATGTATGCTCGATTTTTACTACGTAGACGCTACTTTCAAATGCATGAATTAAAGTATTGCTTGCTATTTGTGGTTTATGCATGTTGAGTCTCTAGGCTCACTAAACTTGATCGATGCAGATGATGATGCTTTTGAGGAGGCAAGAGGTGCTGACCAGTGAGCTTGCTAGGACTGTGTGCAGTGCAAACCCGAGGACCATTATTTTTATGAAAGGATCTTATGCACGTTAAACATCTCTGATTTTATTAATTCACGTTTTGTTGGCGACCAAATATTTTCTTATGCTCGTTTTCGAATAATTCTTTTTTAGTTGTTATGAATGATATTTTTATCCCTTGGAAATATTTTTGTACTTGGACTAATTTCAAGACTTTAGTCAAACATTTTATTTAATTCAGAATGCGAGGGTTACTATTTAAATAACAAAATTTTATTTTTCCGCAAATTTTAAAGTGGTATTAGTTATTTTAGCGCGGTATGTGATCCAGGAGATCCCAACAAAGCCTGCAACCAAAAAAAACTAGAGAAAACGTGAAGAACATGCACAAATTTTCACATCTTGAGCGGTTTTACGATAAAAAAGAATATCTCCCTCATTTCTTATCAGAAAATTACGAATTTGCTATCAAATCGAAGATATTACAGAGTACTACAAATCATATGTTGAAAACGTTTTCAGAAAGCCGACCTATAAACTGCAGGAATCGAAATGACAGAAAATAGTGGGTTTTGTGACTTAAAATTTTCCCGAAATCATTTAAACCATAATCAATTAAACTTTGCATATAACCATCGAATCTTCATGCACAATATACATCAGAATACATAATATGATGAGATCAATGGGCAAACGAAAAATTTATACATGCCTTTGCGTTAAAATGCACGAAGATATCGAATACCGACACGGTGGTATACGAGGATGTCTGGGAGACGCTTGCTGCACGTTTCTAGCTAAGAATTTTGTGAACCCTCAGAAAATTTGCAAGGAAGAGGCTGTGATGGTGGCTGCTGAAGGTTCTTCTTAGCACCCTAGTTTTTCCTCCAACCTAATGGGAAGTTTCCTAGGGTGAGTGTAAGTGAGGACATAAGCACGCTGGAAAGACTCGTCTTGGTAGAGTGGGGGCAGTTGTCGAATCCGGGCGTTATAGTTGGTATCAGAGCCAACTTCTCCTAGTACGGTGTGGTTCGTGGACGAACCAAGCGGAAGCTGGTGGTAATGTGAGGCCCGAGGTCGAAGAGGGCTGGGGGTGATCCCTGGTGCCATGCGGTTGCACGGACAACGAGCGGCTCTTGGCAGGCTTTGAGTCAAAGGGAACATAAATGAACCGATCTTATACCGGAAGGAGAGTGATTTCAAAAACTGTTTAGATATGGGACTGTACAGTTGAGATTGCTTAAAATATTTTATAGGTACTACTCATATCAAGAAGGTATATCTTCTTTTCGGGAGCTCGTCACGTAAGAACTCCAAGGTTAAGCGTGCTTGACTTGGGATAATTTTGGGATGGGTCACCTCCCGGGAAGTTTCTTATGGTGCGTGTGAGTAAGGACATAAGCACGCTGGAAAAACTTGTCTTGGTACAGTGGGGACAGTCGTCAAATCCGAGGCGTTACAACTTCGGTTCCCAGCTGCCGTGGAAATCGATCACACAAGCCCTGAGTATATCCTTCAAAATCTGAATCACTCTCTCAGACTTATCGTTGGTCTGAGTATGAAAGGCTATACTGAATAGCAACTTGGTACCCAATGCCTGATGCAAACTCTTACAGAAAGCAGATGTAAACCTCGGGTCTCTGTTTGAAACAATAGACACTGGAGTCTCATGCAATCTGACTATCTCTCTGATGTACAGTCCTGCATAATGAGTCGTGGTGAAAGTCTTCTTAATCGGTAGAAAATGTGATGATTTCGTAATCCTATCGACTACCACCCAGATGCATCTAAATCCCCCAACTATCCTTGGTAGCCATGTCATAAAATCCATAGTGATGTTTTTCCATTTCCACTGGGGAATAGGGAATGCCGTAAGCTTCCCTGCAGGTCTTTGGTGCTCTGCCTTAACCTGTTGGCATGTCGAACACTCAGACACAAAATGCAAAATAGCTCGCTTTATGCCCGACTACCAATACAAGGACTGCAAATCCATGTACATCTTTGTATGCCCTGGATGAATAGAATACGTGGTACTGTGAGTTTACTCCATAGTTTCTTATCTCATAATGTCTCCACTAGGAACCTACATTAAATCACGGTATCAGACTTTACCTTCCTCGATGAAATACAATCTCAAACCCTTGGACTCAACTCTCAGTCTTCACTTCTGCAACTGCTCATCAGACTGACCTACTCGAATCATTTCTCTCAGTGTCGACTGAAATGTCAAGGTAGAAATATTAGGATCACCGCTCTTAGCATACACTGCAATCTCAAATATCTAAATCTCTACCTGCAATGGTCTCTGAACTTACAACTAACCTATCACTGCATTCTTCCTACTCAAAACAACTACGACCACACTAGCTTTCCTCGGCTGGTAGCTAATGTCTCAGTCATAATCCTTAACCAGCTCTAACCATCTTCGTTGCCTCATATTCAGCTCTTTCAGGGTGAAGAAGTACTTCAAACTATTATGATCTATGAAAATTTTGAACTTCTCCCCAAATAAGTAGTGCCTCTAGATCTTCAGCTCAAAAACTACTACTGGAAGCTTGAGGTCATGAGTAGAATAGCTCTTCTCATGCACCTTCAACTATCTAGATGCATAGGCTATCACTCTATCATAGTGCATCAGAACGGAGCCTAAACCAATGTTCGAAGCATCTGTGTATAGCATATACTCTCTTTGCCCTGATGGCATCTCTAGAACTTGCGCTGAAGTCAAAACTTGCTTTAGCTTCTCAAAGCTCTCCTCGCACTCTGATCCTAAAAAACTTAGTCTTTTTCTTCGTCAAGGCGGTCATGGGTATCGCAATAGTCGAGAAGCCCTGAATAAACTTCCTGTAGTACCCAACTAGACCCGAGAAACTACAGATATCTGTCACTCTTAGGCACTGCCCAATCTCTGACTGCCTCGACCTTGCTGGTATCAATCTCAACTCCATCTCTAGAAATAATAAGGCCTAAGAATGCCACTCTCTCGAGCTAGAACTCATACTTGCTGAACTTTGCATATAACTGTCTGTCTTTCAATGTCTGCAGTGTTGTTCTCAAGTGTTGACTGTGCTCCTCCCTGCTCTTCGAGTATTTCAATATATCATCTATAAAGACTATGAAAAACTGATCCAAATACAGCTGAAATACGCGATTCTAGAGATTCATGAAGATCGCTGGCGCGTTAGTCGACTCGAAAGGCATCACCATAAACTCGTAGTACCCATACCGAGTCATGAAAGCCTTCTTGTGAACATCTGCCTCTCTTTCTTTCAACTGGTGATATCATGAACGAAGATCTATCTTCGAAAACTCTGAAGCTCCTTACAGCTGATCAAATAAGTCTTCGATTCTAGGTAGGGGATATTTATTCTTGAAATTAACTATGTTCTGCTCTCCATAATCAATGCACTATCGCATACTACCATTCTTCTTCTTCAGAAATAATACCAGTGCGCCCCATGGAGAAAAAGTCAGGTGAATAAAACTCTTGTCCAGCAAGTCCTGAATCTGATCTTTCAATTCTCTCATCTCTGCAGGTCCTAGATGATAGGGTTCCTTAAAGATCAGCACTATACCCGGCATCAAATCAATAAAGAAATCCACCTCTCTGTCTGGTGGAATGCCAGAAACTTCCTCAATAAAGATGGTAGGAAAGTCTCTGACAACTTCGACATCCTCTAGTCTCTGACCAACTGCCTCAGATACTGACACAGTGCTTGCCAGAAATGCTTGGCAGCCTCACTTAAAAAGTTTCCTCGCACAGATCCAGGAGATAATATGCGGCATCTGCTTGTTCTTTGATGCATTAAAAACAAAAGACTTCCCGCTGGATGGTCGAACAGACACTGACCTCTGTCGGAAATCTATCAAAGCTCCATTCGAAGATAGCCAATCGATGTCGAGAATGATGTCAAACTCAGACATCGGTAGTACAATCAGATCTGCCTGCACAACATTCTTCTGTAAGCGAAGCTCCAAACTCTTCATTATCTTTAAAGTAAACATCTGATCACCAGAGGGAATCGAAACTCTAAAGCCCAAATCCATTTCTTCTGGTATATTTCCCAGTCACTTTACAAACGTCTCGGATATAAATGAATGAAACGCAACCAAACTTAAATCATGACTTAATGACACCTAACAATACCTTAAAAAACGATGTCTAGACCATTCAAGACCCTCAAAACCCCCTGAAAGCGGCTGGAATTTCTGCACCCAAAACCCGAAAACCTAACTTAACCCTTAGGCTCTCACCGTCGGCCTAGCCCCAAGCCGTCCAGACCAAGCCCTAACAAACCACCCTAGGACATGACTGGACCATCATGGACAGACCTAACCATGGTCCACAGCCCCATGCAGGCAGACGCACATGGTTAACCCGAGACAAGCCAAAGCCGAACCTTACCATACCTAGCTCCCTCAATCTGCCCCAAGACCACGACCAGCTGTGCACGAGCCACCCTAGGCCACGTCTTAGACCCACCAGGGTCTGATCCAAGGCCTGGAACAACCCTTGCACCGCCACTCCCCTCCTATAACCCGATCGAGCCAAAACCGAGCCAAAACCATGAAGATCCAATCAAACCCTTACATGAATCATTCTAGATCTGAAACTAGCACTTAGAACACGTAAAAACCTATTGTAGATCATGCCTCATACCTCAAACCTGGGAGCCCCCTTCAAACCGTGATAAAAACGTGAGAAGCATGTCAAGATATTCCATATTTTCATGTAAAAACCATACAAAACCGATTTATACTAGTAGATCTATTAGCTACCATGAAAAATAATTCAAAATATATATTATGATGTGATTGATTAGAGAAAGAGGGTATAGGACGTGCCTTTGCGTCTAAAAACTCCAAAAAATCAAACCAACGAAGCGAGAGACGAACACCGGAGGGAGGGACAATAAACCTACTGAATTCTCCTTCAAAACGAGACAAAAACCTGCTGGTGTGCATGTGTGAGGGTGCGGTCGAGAGATGAGGGAGGGAATGATAGGGTTGGGTGTGAGTTTTGATAGAAATATGAGTGAATATTGGGCATAGGTTTTAAAATAATAAAGTGTAGTGGGCTTGGCCCGAAAATCTACTAAAACAAGCTTATTAGGCCCCATAACATGCACGTAAAATATTTTGTTTTGGTATGTTATCAAAAATATTACCCGAACCCTCAAAAAGTCCTTCATTTCGCCAAAAATCGACTATTGGTTTAAAATATGGCTCGACGTGTAAAAATATAATAAAATCCTTATTTTAAAAAATCACCTATTAAATACATCATAGATTAAATATAAAAATAATTATTTAATAAAAACATTTTCCTAAAACTATCTCCGGTCTCCGTTCTTCGTTCGAGCATCGAATACTGCAAAAAGTACTATTACATTCAATCTAGTAAATCATGCAGTATAACATGTAATCATGCCATAAACATGCATTTAATGCGTATAAAAAATTTAATTAAGCATTTTTAATAATACCCTAGGTTTGCATGGAGTCGGGTTAAGTCGTTTGAATTTCTACACCTTACGTTTTCTCTTGCACAATCTGAGATCACTAATATTGCATTTTGATTCTGAATTAGTAGCTTTCATACTAGAGGAACGATCTTCACTGGAATCTTCTAAGTAGTTTTTTCCGTTTCTTTTTGCATTTTGACTCAGAAGTAGTAACTCTCACACTAAATTAACGGTCTTCATTAGACTCCCCTAGAGAAGTTTTCCATTTTCTTCTAACTTTTTTTTCTCTCAACTCACTTTTCACATGGGACAGGACCATGGAATACATCATCATCCATCAAACACTTTTTGGCTTATTTGGATCATATACACTGGCCAAGTGTGTTGAATGAAATTTAAAGGAAAACTTGAAGCTTACCAAGAAATTGCCATAACGGTACAAACATTGCACAAAACATGATGAATAAATAAATTCAAGATGTCTAACGTCCAACAAATGCATACGCATGTTGGGTGTTGTCAAGGATGTTTAGACATCCAAGACAACATTGGTGAGTGAACAGTATGTGCACAAGCTGAGAGAATTCCTAAAATTTGAAAATCTCTCGAAATCAAATGATTTTGTGAAAATATCTGTCAATTGGTTATCAATTCCAATGAATTCCATACAGATTAATCTTATCTCAAACCATTCTCGAATAAAATGATTCCTAATGTCAAAGTATTTTTTTACGAGAGTGTTGTGATGGGTTCCTTGAAATGTCAATTGCATTCAATTTGTCACAGTATATATTGAGAGTCTCAATATGGAACTCGTAGTCCTCTACCGTATAGTTCATCCACAAGAGTTGTGAACAGCATCTCTCAGCTGCCACATACTCTGATTCAACAGTAAAGAATGACACAAAATTTTCCTTTCTAATGTACCATGACACAAAGTTATTTCCTAAGTAGAAGCATCCTTCAGTAGTACTTTTTTATAATCTAAATCTCCGCCAAATCAGCATCACTAAACTCTACTAAGCTGGCATTTTTCTTTATTGTACAATAATCCTAGATATAATATTCATGCTATGTATTTCAAGATTCATTTCACAACCTTCAAGTGAGTGATCTTGGGATTTGATATCTTGCACATGAGCATACAATTAACATTATGTCCATGTTACTGGGTGTTAAATAAATAAGACTAACAATGATGTTGTGATATAAGGTGTTGTCAACACCTTAACATGTGACGATCCATCTTTTGCAAAGTTCGGTTCTTTCGTTTGACAATACCGTTTTGTCGAGGGGTATTTGGGTGGAGAACTCATGAGTTATACCTTATTATCACGCAGAGAAAAAAGTGAGAT
Source organism: Primulina tabacum (assembly GCF_025594145.1). Taxonomy (NCBI): domain Eukaryota; kingdom Viridiplantae; phylum Streptophyta; class Magnoliopsida; order Lamiales; family Gesneriaceae; genus Primulina; species Primulina tabacum. The sequence goes on from NC_134564.1 coordinate 20,274,270, forward strand.
TTCAGTTCAAGGAAACATTTCATGCCAAAGTGTTGCAACATTTGATGTGGAACCCGAGTTTGCTTGCCTTTTTGAGTCCCTCAACTTGAAGCACGTTGTGAAGTTTATGTATTTTATCCACGTTGAGTGTCCCTTTACCAATAATTTTTCCTTTTGCACCATTTCCATAGGTCACTCGACCATTTTTTTGTTCAACGTAGTTAGCAAGGTGTTCCTTGGAACCTTTCATATGGCATGAGCACTCACTATTGAAATATGAGAGACCTGCAATATTAGTTTTTAAGGAGGTATAAATAAAAATTCAGAAAATTTCAGCTTTAGGTACCTAAATCTTCTTTACAGAAGTTTTCTTGTTGACGGTGTTGCAGTTGGTGTTATATTACACTTTGAGCAACATCCGGTTAGCTTCCCAGCACATGTAGTCATCTCTCAACTTAAAGCAGTAAGGTTGGATGTGACCTGGTTTAAAATAGTAGTGACATACAAAGCGATGTCTCTTTCGTTTCGAATTTGGTGCCAAATATTGTCTCTTATTTGGAACGTTCTTAACCTTAGGGACAACTGTTGGTGAATCAGATGTATCATAACTCTCTTTGATAAACACAGTTTGTTGTTGAAACGTTTGCTACTTCTTTTTTTTATATTTATAAAAATCATAAACTCAAAAATTACTAATTTAAAATAACTTAACATTTTCATAAATCATAATAATTTAATATTTGAAATCTCAAGTACATAAAAATCCCTAAATCGTCAACTAGCCAAAAATCCTACGTCGAATTTTAACAATATCAACTAACAATAAAATAAAGCATAAAATGTCTCTAACAAAATCATTAACAATAATCTTTTAAATCTTTTATCTATCAAGCTAATGCGGAAAATAAATGTCTTTCGGGTGTATACTGCCGCACTCGATCCACTCAAGCGTCAACGCCTCCTCATTTCATCAAATCCTGCAACATTCAAACCTAATGAGTTTAATGACTCAGCACGTTCTAAACATGATTAGCAAATAATACATATACAATCACAAGCATTAAAAATTATAATTTTATTTAAAATAGCTTTTATGGATAAATAAATTGTAAATCATAAAATCATTTAACCGTAAAGCTTTCAATCCTTTATCATTTTGGGTGAAGTTTGATCGTTGAAAGTGACTATCATTTTATCCTCTAGTTGATTGATCAGTCTTCAGCTCCACATGGCCCATGGGGACGGGCACTAGCACCAACATGGAAATACGATCGTCGGGCTTCCTCTAGGGTTTTTTCCCGTAAACGGGCACTCTCTGGGGTCTTTTTTCTCACGACATTCCCATAAAATTATAAGTTCATAGTTTCTTCTTAAAACGGATCCCCCACATATCCTTTATCCTTTACCACAGTCAATTCACATCCCTCAAAATATTTTTCATTTTCTTTTTAAAGCATAAAATATTATGACTTTCAAAAATAGCATTTTTTAACAGTAAAAATTGCACAGTTTTACCATAAATTATAAAATATCATATTTTCATAAAAATCATCATAATAAATCATTTAACATGAGTTATGACCCTTCAGGGATGCTGCCAACCTATTTCGTATTACACACGTATAAAATGATCGTTTTGCCCTAGACATATAATTTCTATATTTTGACATTTTCTTACTTTTATTGACATTGACTTATCCCATATAATTATTTAAGCTTAAATATAATTTTTTCATAATTTTATTTAGCTTAAGTTCATGGGTTTCGATTTAATTTTCTATTTAATTATTCGTGAGTCGTTTAATTCCCGAATTAATTCAAACTTTATTATTTTCTTCCCACAATTTAAAAATAGACGTTTTATTTCCTAAACCACCCTTGTGAGCCATGACCCACCCTCGTGGACCCACGGTTTAAACCTTGTTCATTAATTTCAAATTATTTACCCTTAACCCAAAACCATCGAGCCATCTTCCGATTTCATCGAGCCACAACCGAGCCACCTTGAGCCAAACCCTGACCAACCCTCCTAGGAACCCTACTGACCATGCTTGACCGAAGGAACCAGCCCCTAACTCATGCACGAACCCTGCACAAGGACCCGAGCTGCGCGAGAGCTTCCCACCTTCACTAGGACTCCTAATCGATCTAGGAGCCATTAGCTACCTATCCAACGACCACCTCTGAACCTCACCAACCATGGACCAGTCCCAGACCCAACCGAGCCAGCCCCAAGGCCCCTAGTCCTAGCTGTAGCTGCCGCATCTAAACAAGAGCAGCCACGCGTGTAACGTACCGTATTTTTGAACTACTTGAAATTTGTGGAAAAATAAAAATTTTCATAAATACCAATAAGCTTTCAAGCTGTGATCATAAACGAACTGTCCAACCGAAAATATTTGCAATAAGATAGATCACATATAAAGTTTACTAAAGAAAAATACTTGTTTAAACATCATAAACCAAAACGTAAAATCAGAGTATTTCGAACATTTCATAAGAACTTAAAATATGGCGGTCCTCGGGTTTAGCCTCTCGCTCAGTTCAAGCCAGCTCACTGGTCCCCACCTCTCGTCTCTTCAAACTCATCCTCACCTGCATCGATCAAGTCTAGTGAGTATAAAGACTCAACATGTATAAACTGGAAGTAACGAGTACTATGTAATAAGATCACATGCAGCTTTAAAATTGAACGTACATACTGGAACTTGAACTTGCATAAATAAGATTGAACATACGTACATACATACATAGACATGCCATCACATAAAACTTTTATTAAACATGCTTACATCGTACATACTTGATCATACATAAACTTCATCATTTTGCGTAGAGGCATGTTTCAAAGCAAGTGACCCATACATAAATACGCCTGATCAGACTAAACCACAGTACTAGGCTGACAGGGAAGATCCACTGCCACATACATGAGATCCCCGTTCATAATTTAACGGGTGGATTGGTCCCTGGTCATACTTTACCGCTTTCCAATCCTGATCTAAAAACGTTCATAATTTAACGGAGTGGATTGGTCCTTGGTCATACTTTACCGCTTTCCAATCCCATACATAATTTGGTCACAAGACATTTAGCATACCTCAAAAACATGAAAATATTTTCTTTGCACGTCGAACATACTTACTTGGCGTTGAGGGATTCGTTGGATCTCGCTTGAGGCCACTGCTGCACATACTAACATGAATTTCAACACTTAACTTGCATAACTTAGACGTAGGTATTCGTGCTCACCACCGAATTAAATAAATAGCTTATGACATTCTAGATTACTCAGGACTTGACCTTGTTTATTTATCGTACTAAACCATGACATAAAACGTCAAAAAAATCACTAAACCTTTTCCCAAAAATTGAGTACACGGACCCCGTGCACCCCTCCGGGTCCGGGTCCGTGTAGGTACTGTATCTTCACTCTACTGAAATAACTCAGGCACGGACCCCATGTAAGGGTCCGTCTACAGGTCCGTGTAGGCTCTGGAAAATGACACTTCGAAGGAAACAAAGGCACGGACCCCGTGCCAGTGTCCGTGTACGGGTCCGTGTACCTGCGGGAGGAATAAATTAACGAAATTTTCTGTGCTTGTGACTTAATCTCCCTAACTCGATCATCCCGACCATGAATCGACACCTCGAGACACATCCTAGGATACTATACACTGACTCAAGCCTATACAATTGCCATAAAACAACCATGCATCACAAGTAACACAATAAACCCGTGACACGACTTTTGACAACAAAACGATTTTTACGATTACTCATTATTCAATTGCCCAACGACACAAAACGAAACGTCAATAACCATCCCAGCATCATTAAAAATATACCTATACGCAGCAGCAATCACCCGTCGATCCCTAACGAAGCCTGCAACAATAAAACTTCAAGAACACGTCAATAGCATATATTTTCAGAAAACGCAGTTTGAGCAGTCCCACGAAAACAATCATAACTCAATCATTTCTTATTTAAATATTTCGAATTTACTGTAAAATCGAAGGTATCAAAAAGTTCTACATTTCATATGTTGAAAGTTTTTTCCAGAAACTCGACCGAAAAATCGCAGTAATTCAAATGACAGCAAATTAGGAGTTTTAGATCTAAAAACGTTTCAAAAATCGATCCAACAATTTTCTGCTCAAACTTTGCACATCACACCTGGATTTTTACGCATAATAAACAACACCACGCATAATATGACGAGATCGACGTAGAAAAAATAGAATATACATGTCTTTAAATCTTTAACGTTACCGATCGACGACATCGAAGCGGAAAGGATGCAAGAGACGATCCGGGACGAACGTGGCACGATTTTCTTACAACGAAAGTGGCAAAAATTTGCTGGAACTTGAGAGGGATAGGGGCGGCTGCTCTCTCTACGAAGAACCCTAGTTCTCTTCTCAAAAAATAATAAAATTCTGAAATTGTGATTTGAAACTTGTGTGTGTGTTTTTTGTCGTGTAAGTGTGTGTGTGCGTGAGTTAGATGACTAATTAGGGGAGTAAATTACTTAATTACACAATTAACATTCTAATTTAAAATGCTAACCACACTAACCTTAATAAACCCCTTAATTAAAATAAAATGCACACTTGCTAGGCTTTAAAAGTTTTAAAATTCTAGAATCACTTAAATAAATACTTTAGGTTTTAAAATGCTAAAACTTAATAAATTATTTAAAATGCCTCATCTTTAACTTAAAATAAAATACCACGATTTAAAATTGCCAACATCGTCGCCGGTCTCATTTCCTCGATTCCGCCTCGAATAATCGACTGAAACACGAAACTCAAGAAAACATTTTAACGTGCATCACATAAACATAATTAATTTAAAATAATGCATTTGAATAAATCATGCATCGCTAAAAATCACTTTAAAATTAAATAAATGATTTAACAATTAAATAAATGCATGAGATTTACGTGTACTGATTTTGGGTTCTACAACGCGAGTTGCTTCTTCATGTTTTGCTCGAGCCACCATCGAGCCACCCTGCACCAGCCCTTGACCTGAACCCCGACCATCCTCTCTAAGCCCTATTGGACCAACCCTGAACCTCCCAGCGCTAGCCGCGAGTCTCCATTGCTGCTACTACCTTACCCGAGCATGGGGGAGAGTCCCTCTTCGTGTGGACTCTTTGACAGTATTTGAACTCGAGTTCTAGCCATGCTAGGACTTTTCTTGACCATATACCAAGACCAACCATGCCCTTGTACCAGCCCTGGCTGAGCCCCACGTGACCATGCAAGCCCGCCGCCCCTTGAACCGCCATAGTTCCATGAAGAGCCCTAGTTTTCTACATCACCATGCACGGCCTCCTCATGCAAGACCAGCCCTTATTTCCACCTTAATTTGTTCATGTTTTATCCATAAATCATCTTATGTTGGCAACGTACTCGTTGGAAATCATATCACGTTCATATATACGTAAAACTCTTCAAAAATTTGGAAATTATTGACAAAAAGTTTAGCGATTTAAACTCCAATATTTTCATGCAAAAATACATAAAACATGCATATATTAGTTTAAATGATGCGTCAAAAAGGTTTAAAAAACGTGTCTTTGTGTTTAAATCGCTCGAATACGCGATCGTCGGCGAGGAAGGACGAACGGGTGACGAAGAACCCTAGCTTTCTTCCCTACCTAATTTTCGAATTTAGGTGTGTTCTAGTGTGTGTGATTCGGCTGATACAAGCTCTCAAAAACCTATGATTGCATTTTTATAAATTTAATTTTGCATGATAATGGGCTTAGATTTTGAGCTTCCAAGTATAGGAGCAATACTCAATTTAGTTAAATTGAGCCCAATAACTTTAATTTAATTAAAACGTAAAAGTTTATAAAAACTAGTTTCCAAAAATAATATTTTTGATCTTTTAAAAACTCATCGTTTGCCCAAAACCGGCTTCCCGAGTAAATAGAGCTCGTCTCGTAAAATAATTCGAACTCTACAATTTTAGAAAAATTTAATCATTTTTAATCATATTAAGAAGCCTTGAAAATATTTAGTGAAAAATATTTATTCTTGTCTTGGTCGTCCCCGTTCTCTTTTTTCCAGCCTATTATCGAATATTTGGATAAAATCCTTCAATTTCATGAAATCATGCCATATAATCATTTAATCACATAATATGTATCAAGTAAGAATTTAAAATTAATTAAATAAAACAATTAAGCAATTCAAATAATTTGCATGCATGTAGTTTACGTAGGTTGGTTTTTTCGGACGTTACATTTGTGATCTAGAGTTGGATGATTATCCAATTTCAAACACACTGTTGTCGAATGCTAGACCAATTTTGTTGTCTTTTCCCATCATCATTATTGAGTCTAGTTTGGTTGAGCTTGAGTTGAACTTAGGAAGAATTTGCTCTTTTTTTAGCTCAGTTTTGATCTTCTTCATCTCCATGTCTTTTTTACTTAAGATCACCAAGTCTGTCCAGAGAATTTTTCAACTCGGTTTTTTTTTATAGAATCGAGTTCAATTTATTTCTTTTGATCCAATTAGTATATAGTTCCTCATATAATTTATGTACGCTTTCCAAGGAGACTTTTTCTTCATCTACTTCCTGGGCTTCCAGGTCACTTGTATCACGGAAAATTATGAAATTTAAACAGATTGAGCTTGATGAGTTTGAAGAGTTGTTCTTACTAGGTGTTGCAACACCCAACACAACACCTAGTGAATTAACTTGCATCCAATGTTTCTCCTCAATAATGCAAACAAAGAGGAATGATTTTACTCTTCACTGGATTTTTGTTTTTCGTCAGATTTTCCATCACTTAAGGATAAATTCATTCCTTTGTTTTTGTGAAGTCTATTTGGACACTCATTTGCATATTGTCAAAAACCAGTACATTCTCTGCATTGTACAAAGTCAAATTTCTTGTTATTTGATTGATTCTTTCTTTCATTACTCGGTTGAAACTATCTTTGAGTGGGTAACAGCCTTTGAGTTCTCTCAGGAGCATCTATACTTGAAGTTTGGGTGGCTGGCATGTTTTCTTCTTGTCTCTTATCTTCTTCATGTAGTCTTTAAATTTTCATGTAATCAATGAGATAGAGTCTTCACATAGGTCAAGCTCATTGAATTCTTGAGAGAGTTGAGATAAATCATTGTAAGAGTCGTCAGAGACTTGAAATGAGATAGTCTTCATTTTGTCCTTCTTCAATAAGTCAAGGTTCTTATCAATTCATGCAGCCCAAGCTTAGAGGTCTCTCGAGCTTCAACAATTGCACAATTCTTGATGTTGAAGCTTTTTAGAAGTGATCTTAGAACTTTGCTGACCAATCTCTCATTTGAGATCGGATCACCAAGTCTGAAGGATTCATCGACAATATCACACAGCCGGTGATCATAAGCAGTAATTGCTCTTCCAGTTCTCAAATTTTCAAAGTTGGTGGTAAGCACTCTCACCTTGGTTCTTCGCAAACTTTTAGATCTTTCATAGTTTTTTTTGAAATATTTCCCATGCATACTTGACAGAGACACAATTACTGATTAGACTGAAAAGTACTATATAATTGAGGAATTTTGTGTCTCAGATATAAGTATTGGTGCTGTAACACCTAAGAACATGTAGCGGGAATTTCACGTAAAAATCAAGACACAAATAATTATGCACGGGTGAATATACTTATGTAGTGTCTCAGGATAAAATATTCACTAAAAAAATAGTCAGTTTACACACCAGAAAAATACTAGTGAATAACACAAAGTTAATTCCCTTAACACATCATGGAAGAAAATTGCATCCTAAATTTCTATCCCCAAAATAACCAAACACGACGTACAAAATTTTGTGAAACCAAAATCCATTTGAATAAAATATTCTCTAGCAACACTTTAATTAAGTGTTATCTTCAAATGTCTGTAATACTCCAGGACAACACAACAAAAACACGACGAGAGTATCAACCGATTTTTCCGAAGCAACATACAGGTTCTCCGTTCTTCCCTGCTCTCTCTCTCGTCATCTCTCTACTCTGCAGCATTTATCCTTCATTATTGCCGCTTTCCTAATAAAAAGATAGGAGAGCACCCCTTGTGCGAGCTAATGAATTCAAAGATGATATATAGTCTCTAACCTATAGATGATTCTTTTAATAGATACCTACAAAAAATGAAAACTAGAGTTTTATTAAGAAATAAACACTTTCAAATAAAAAGATCATATCTAAATTTAATATAAATCTTATCGTAAATAACATTAGCCTAGAAAGTCAAAACTCATGTAAAAAAGAAAAGATAATTTAAGATTATTTCTTTCTTTCATGCCAAGACATGTTTTCCTTTCAGAAGATATAGTAAGATTAGTTATTTATGTTTATTTCTTATTAGTCTTTCATTATTTAGGGTTTGCTTTACTTGATTAGAGCTGGATTGATGTTTAAACAAACATGAGATAGATTCAACTAGAGGAAACAGTGCAATGGACGAGAACTTTATATGTATTTTTGATAAACAAGTAGAAAGTCAGTCTCCACATGAATTGTAATTTAATGACCAAAGGATGGGGACGGTAGGAATAGTAGCCAAGACCACTGATTCAGACTCAAATGCAGTGGCTCATGCTCAGCAAGAAGAAGTGGAATCATCTGGCTGGGTGGGCACTAAATATTACGTTACAGCCTTTGGATACTTCTCCGAGTATGATTTCAATTAAGCTTCCAATGGAAGATAGGGCTAGTTGTTGGTGCATCGTGTTCTCGTACCCAATACGCAGCGGAAGTTTAAACTTTTTTTGGGGCGTCGTGTGTTTAACAAAATATTCGTAGGGCATTTATAATTATACTTTTGCGTTTTTCATACTGGACTCTAAACTATTCCAGTGTCTAGGCGGATATAGCTTTTCTTATAATTCCCTACGAACGACTCTTCTCCTTTTATCGCCTATTTGGGTCCACGATCGAAGATTGTATTCCTCGCTTGGATTGCACTATAAATCACAAGCGATTTATGCGTTGATATTACGTACTACGAATTTCCAAAATTCAGAGACGGTGCAGCGTCGACGGCGCGACGGTGGAAGAAGGTACTTGGCCGAAAATTTTCTCAATTTTCTTCAAGGTGACCGTGAATTTTCTTGGCTAGGAGGGAGGATAATTTTGTGTATTTTGTGTGCAAAAATTGGTCATGTATTATGCGTCCTAGCGGTGTATATAGAGTGAGACTCCTAATCTAATTAGAAATTTCTCTCCCACAAGAACTCTAATAATTTCATTATATTTAAACTCCTATATAATTAATATATAATGTATTTATTAACCTTTAATAATACATGATATAATAATAACATATACACATATTTTATATCACCATTTAAAATATATATATATATGTATATTAAATTAAATAAAAATTATTTAATTTATAAACTAACTCCTTGGTTAATTCAATTCTAGACTCCTCAATAATATTTATGGGAATTTGTGCATCTTAGTAGTCACCACTACTAGCACAGTCATTTAATTAGTAAATTCCAGATTCACTAAAAAAATGATTTCGAACTCATTATAACCCTGATCAACGATCCGAGAGCGCCTATGTACGAAGGATACAAATCTTGTTCATATAATGAAAATCGAAAATTTGGAAGATCAAAATTTTCACTTACCAAATTTAGAACTTACCATATATGACAGTTATCATATTTGGCAGCTGCCAGCTTTAGTGAACTCCTTCACAAAACAGGCAGTTCCACTCACATTCCTTATTTAGCAATCATGTCAACTTTCATTTGTTTCATCTTATGGAATCAGATCATAAATTCATTTATAAGCTTCCTTTTTTATCTCTATCAAACTATAGTCGTCAAATTCCAACTCCTTTAAATTTGACGATCTCAACGGGAACACAGAATTCGATACTGGTATGACCTTCAGTGGTTCAGAAATATAGCTATATGTGGTTTTACATCTCCATGTGATTCAGAATAACATTTATTCTTATTCGGGCTTACCCTAGTTTGCCTCATTCTTTTCATCAACACTTTGATCAAGAATGTCAGAACTCATTTCTGATTGCACCCATCGGATCATGGTAAGAGCGTCTAGTAGCATCGCCCCATGATTCCCTAGATATCACTGATAGTGTCTGGAAGAACCTTTAGTCATGGTTAGCGTACAGTACGGTCCCTTCAACACATATATCCCGATCGAATTTGCAACCATTGATATATCGAAAGTTGTATATGAAATCGATAACGATGCGATTTATCTTTGAGTAATAGTGTCATGGTATGTGCAACTGAGGAAACACGTTTTCGAACTACACGTCTTACTCCGGCCAGAGATTCCTTGCATTATTAACTCATCAGACCACATAGGTTATCTTTACCCGTAGGAAAACGGTGAATCCCCGATTATAATTCATTTTCTCCGTATTTCGAAACTACACCCAACCTCGTCACCTGATGGCCCTCGATGGAGTCGGTCAACAGATCAAAGTGCATGCTAGTACGTATAGCCCCTACATTGTACCGAGTCGAAGGACCAATGGTGTACAACAATAACTACAGAATATTCGACTCGATAAGTGAGAACCACTTGGACAGTCCGAGGGAGGGTTGTCTAGTGCATCATCATATGATCACCCATCTGTGTGAATGGACATCTTATTGACCTTACCAATAAAACATGGCATTTACATCACATATGCTAGTCTCAAGCTCGAGCGACCTTTATCCTTGTTTTAGGCGGCTGATTTGACTAGAAACATGTTTAGAATATACGGTATATTTTCTAATGAGTTCCATGATCTTACGTTGTGATGCAGACCTCATGGTACCTATTGTATATTCAAAGACTTTATCTATGCAGCTTGCATAGGTATACAGATAAAGTATTATTCCATAATCGAATAAAATCATAAAATATTATTAAAATAAAGATCGTTTTACAACATAGTCAATAAAGCCGGAGCCACAAGTTGGCTTGCCGAGAACCTACTCTAACAATCTCCCACTTGTCCTATATCCAACTACTCATAGATCTTAGACTCATTGCTTCACGATGCTTCTTAAACAATGGTCCTGGCAGGGGCTTCGTCTGTGGATCAGCACTGTTATCTGCGGAGGCGAACTTTCTCTACCGATATGTCTTCTCTTCCCACAATCTCACGGATTATGTGGAATTTCCTCAGTAAATGTTCGGATCCCTGATGAGACCTCGGTTCCTTCGCTTGCGCAATAGGCACCGGTGTTGTCACAGTAGACCGGGACTAGATCAACTGTTTGAGGAATGACACCCAACTCTTGAATGAAATTCCTCATCCAAACACCCTCCTTTGCTGCAGCCGATGCAGCTATGTATTCGGCCTCAGTGGGAGAATCCGCTGTGGTGTCTTGCTTGGAACTCTTCCAAGAGACAGCACCACCATTGAGCTTGAATAAAAATCCAGAGGTCGATTTTGAATCATACACATCTGATTGGAAGCTAAAATCAGTGTAGACTTCCAATTTTAGTTCTCCATCCGTATACCAAGAACAAATTCTTAGTTCTTCTCAAGTACTTAAGAATGTCCTTCAATGCTTTCAAAAACAATGGACCGGGATTCGACTAATATCGGCTTGCAACACTCAAAGACTATGCAATATCAGGTCGAGTAGATATCATACCATACATAATATTGTCTATGTCAGACGCATATGGAATGCGGCTCATGATTTATATCTCTTGATCAGTCTTAGGGCACATAAATTTGGATAAAGTCACACCTAAGACATTGGGAGATACTCTCTTGGACTCCTCCATAAAGAACCTCCTCAGTATGGTATCGATATATGTGGATTTGGTGAGCCTTAGCGTCCTTCATCTATATCTATTGTAGTGCCCAAATTCAGTACACGTATAACCCATGCATTTATTTAATTATTAAAGCATTTATTTAATTTTAAAACGAGTTCTAGTAGTGCATGAATTATTTAAATGCATTATTTTAAATTAATTATGTTTATGTGATGCACGTTAAAATGTTTTTCGAGTTTCATGTTTCAGGCGATTATTCGAGGCGGGATCGAGGAAAAGACCGGGGACGATTCTTGGCAATTTGAAATGCGGTATTTTATTTTAAAAGCTAGGAAGGGGCATTTTAAATAATTTATTTAGTTTAGCATTTTAAAGCCTTATTTATGTGTTTCGTTATTTAAGAGTTTAAAACTTTTAAAATTAGCATTTTTGTGTGCATTATTTTAATTGAGGGATTTTAGTAAAGTTTAAAGAGTGTTAGTATTTTAAATAGTTTTATTTATTATTTAATTAAGCAATTTTTCTCTAAATTACTGATCACACACACACACACTTTTACACACACCTAGAACCGGTCAAAACACACACACACTTATTTCATTCAGTTTTTATTACTTTTGAGAGGAGAATTACTAGGGTTATTACTCCTAGAAGCAGCCGCCCCATCCCTCTATATTTCCTAGCGAGTTTTCGTTGGTTTTCTTCAAGAATTTTAGCGCCACGTTCGTCCCGGATAGACCCTCACTCCGTCTCCGCTTCGGTATTGTCGTTACGGTATTTTAAATATCAAAAGGCACGTATATTCTGTTATTTCTGCATCGATCTCGTCATATTATGCATTGCGTTGTTATTTATGTGTAAAAATTCATGGGTGACGTTCGTTGTTTGAGCGGAAAAACGATTTGGATCAGTTTTAAAATAAGTTTAGATCTCAAATCCCTTTTTTGCTGTTCTTTTGAAAACTGAGATTTTTTGGTCGAGATTCTGAGAAAACTTTCAGGGTAAAAATTGTAGAATTTTTCGATACCTTCGATTTGATATAAAATTTGAAATATTTGGATAAAAATTGAGTGAGTTATGACGTTTTTCGTGGGACTGCTCAAACTTCGTTTTTCAGAAAATTATGTCTTGATGCGTTTTTGAGATTTTATTGTTGCAGGCTTCGTTGGGAATCGACGCGTGATCGTTGCTGCATCTAGGTATGATTAGTATGATGTTGGGTTGTTATTTGACATGTCGTTCGGTGTTGTTAGGCACTCGAATACACTAGAAGTCGTAGGAACCGATTTGGTGTCAATTGCCACGTTTTTGAATTGTATGTGTCGTAGGGTGAACGTCGTTGCTTTGGGTACTTGTATGTAATTGGTTCGATGTTTTGGCATGTTAGGATGTGTCTCGAGGTGTCGGTTCTTGGTCTGTACAAACGAGTCTAGAATGTTAAGCATGACACGTACAGGATTTTCGTGAATTCGCGTCCAAAGAGAATACACGGACCCGAACACGGACCCTGGCACGGGGTCCGTGTCTTTGTCTATTCTTGATCGTCATTTTTGCGCACGGACACGGACCTCCACACGGACCAGAGCACGGGGTCCGTGCCTTTGTATTCTTTTCGGTGTCAATTTGCGCACACACACGGACCCTTACACGGACCTAGACACGGGGTCCGTGCCTTCCTCCTTCTGCACGACACATTTTAATGCACGAACACGGACCCCTACCCGGACCTAGGCACGGGGTCCGTGTCCTTCATATTTTGGGAAAAATTTTTATATAGCATGTTCGGGGTTTGATGTCATGGTTTAGTACGATGATTTACAAGGTCGGGTTATGGAAATTTTAGAACGTCCTAAGGAATTGAATGAACTCGTAAGTAAGCATGATTACCTACGTCTAAGTTATGCAAGTTAAGCATGTAAATTCATGATTAGTATGTGCAGCAACGGCCCCAATCGAAGTCCAACGAATCCCTCAACGCCAAGTAAGTATGTTGACGTGCAAAAGAAAATATTTCAAGTCTTTTTGAGGTATGCTAAATGTCTTGTGACCAAATTATGAATGGGTTTGGAAGTCGGTGAACGTGGCCGAGGACCTCTCCACCCCGTTAAATTATGAACGGGTTTAGATCGTGATTGGAAAGCGTTAAATTATGAACGTGGACCATTCAGCCCGTTAAATTATGAACGGGGATCTCATGTATGTGGCAGTGGATACGTCCCTGTCATCCCAGTACTGTGGTTTAGTCTGATCAGGCGAATTATGTTATGGGTCACTTGCTTTGAAACATCCTCTACGCAAAATGATGAAGTTATGTATTTTCAAGTATGTTCATGTATGCAAGCACGTTTAAGAAAATTTTATGTTGATGGCACGTCTATGTATGTATGTACGTATGTTCAGTTTTATTATGCAAGTTCAAGTTTTCAGTATGTATGTCCTATTTTAAAGTTGCATGTGATTTTATTATGTACTACTCGTTACTTCCAGTTTATACGTGTTGAGTCTTTAGACTCACTAGACTTGATCGATGCAGGTGATGATGTTTATGACGAGACCGAAGGTGGGGACCGAGGAGCAGGCTTGGACTGAGCGGGAGGTTAAACCCGAGGACCGCCATGTTTTAAGCTTTATGAAAATATTGAACACTTTTGTCAAACTTTAACTTTCAAATCTGTTGTTGCGACAACTTGTGAGGCGTACAGTTTATTTATTTTAGCAAATTTTGAATGTTCCCGTTTATTTAAGAAAAATTTTAATTCTTCCGCAAATTTTGAGTAGTAAAAGTACGGTACGTTACATCTATAGATCTGCATTCCTAATACATATGATGCTTCACCCATATCTTTCATGGATAATGAAATGTCCACTACTCGTTTTACTTTAAAATATATTATAAATTTAAAAAAAAAACCAAGCATGCAACATATATTTTAGCTTTAACGTTTTATCGTAAAATTCCTTAAACATTCAAAATAACCATTTCATCATATATCATAGCATTCGGGGCACTGCCATGACGTCTACCCATTTTTAGTGTAAAATGACAGTTTTAACACCATACATAAAATTTCTCGGTTTTAACATTTTCTTACTTTCATTGACGCTAGATCGTCCCAAATAATTATTTAAGCTTAAATTAATTTTCTTATATTTTTATTTGGCATAAATTCATGGTTTTCTATTTATTTCGTAATTATTAATTCGTGGCGCGTTTTAATCCAAAATTAATTTCAAACTTGATTATTAAATTCCCAAATTTTGAACATAGACTTTTTATTTTCTAAAACATCCTTGTGAGCCATGAGCCAACCCCGTGGACCCATGGTTCAACCCTTAGCCATTAAAACCTAATATTCGAACCGTACAAGACACCCTCGAGCCCTCTTGTGATTTCCTCGAGTCATGCTCGAGCCATCTCAAGCCAAGTCCTTCCCAACCCTCATGTGGACCCTACTGACCAGCCATGACCCCTTGAACCAGCCCCTAGCCTACTGCAACCTCCTGCCCAAAGACAAGAAGCCTGTGCACGTTCTTCCCTTTACGCCTGTGGACTCTACTCCACTAGGACTCCTTGCCCAGGTCACCACCCGAGCCCTCACCCTCTGGACCAACCCTGGACCTCTCTGTGACCTAGCCTAGACAAGCCCTGACCACCCTGACTGAGCCATAACCCATTGCACCAGCTGTTCTTCTCGGGTGGCTTGGGAAGAGTCCCATCGTGCATGGGCTCTTGCCTAGCCGTCGAGCTTGAGTCCTAGTGTGGCTAGGACTCCTCCACATGCCCAATCACGTCCAGCCTCAGCTTTGGTCAAGCCCTGGCCGAGCCATGAGCCGTGGTTCCCTCCTAACCAAACCCTTGTGCTCAATCATGCAATATTTCGTTTAGCTTGGTTAGAGTTAACGTGCAGCCTACGTCTTGGCGTCTAAGGACTCTTAAAATCATGGAAAAACTTTCCTCCTTGATCCTTTAACATGGCAGCCCCTTCATGCAATAATATATCAAGTTTTTGGAACATAAATCATACCTTATTCATGTGTATATGCATCAAAATGAAAATTTCCATAAAGCAATCATGTTTTTCATGCAAAAAATAATTAAATACATATTAGGATGTGATAATTGAGAAACGAAAGATTTATGGCGTGTCTTTGCATATTTTACGCACGAAAATTACGTTGAGATCTGAAGAACGGCGATGAAAAACCTTGGCTGAATTTCCTTTGCAAAAACCGATGCCTTGCCCTGGAGATTTTCGTGTGTGCCGTGTGTTATGCTGATGGGAGAGATTTTGTGAGGTTTATGGGAAGGGGGCGTGTGCTTTAAGGGAATTGGGATGGGGTTCTGGGCATATTTTTTTAATTAAAAGGTTTAGAGTAAGCTTCGGCTCATTAGTATGATATACTAGGCCTATTAGTGCATATTTATAATATGTTGTTTAGGTAAGTTCGTGAAATTATTAGCGGAGTTCTCGAAAAATTCATATTTTAGTAGAAAATCGAATACCGTTAAAATTTACGTCGGCATATAAAGTCACCTACAAAATCCTTAATCTTAAAAAAAATCATAAAGCATCAACCTTATTTTAAATAATTAAAAACAAATATTTAATAAAAATATTTTTCATTTTTCAGCCATCGGCCTCCGTTCCTCTATCGCTTCTCGAATAACTTTTAAAAAAATAGTTTACATATATTCGTGTAGAAAACTACTTCATAACCATAAAAACATATCAAACATGATTAATTAGGCAATTAAAATCTTTTAATTAGCTATTTCACATTTTCCTAGATTCGCATGCAGTTGGATTACGTCATTTTAAATTTTGGACCTTACAGATAACTTACTAGCTAACCATATTTAGTTGACTGCAACATCCCTACATCATTCTCAACGAGTAGTATGTCATCAACATAAAGCACTAGGAATGTCACAACACATCAACTAACTTTCTTATATACACAAGGTTCCTCAAGATTTTTGGCAAAATAAAACTCTTTGATTGTGTTGTCAAATCTTAGGTTCCAGCTTCTCGATGCCTGCTTGAGTCCATAAATGGATCTATGAAGTTTGCATGTTTTATGCTCACTTCCTACTGATGTGAATCCCTCAGGTTGAGACATGTAAATATCTTTCTTAATATATCATTAAGGAATGTTGTCTTCACATCCATCTACCATATTTCATAGTCATATCCATGCTGCTATGGCTAGCAGTATCCTAATGGACTTGAATATCGCGACTGGAGAAAAGGTTTCCTCATAGTCAGCACCTTGTCTTTGAGTATATCTTTTTGCTACCAATCTAGTTTTGAAAGTCACCACCTTCCCATCCGCTCCAAGTTTCCTTTTATAAATCCAATTTCATCCTATGGGAACAATTCTCTCAGGTAAATCTACTAAGGACCACACTTGGTTCGAATATATGGAGTTCATCTCAGACTGCATGTGAAACATCTACTAATTTTAAATGTTGTTAAAAAAATTATTTATTTTTTATTTTTATAAAGCTCACATATTCGAAAATGAACATCTAAATGTTTTACATGCATGCAATCCTACTGAAAAATATGCCTTTTGAAAAATAATAGTAATCAAGTAACAAACAAAATACTGCGTTTTAAAATTTTGCCAGCGCGGCTCTCAAACCTGAGTGAATAACATAAAACAGGTGGAATTCTGAAAATCACCAACATAACAAAATAAACGTAATCAATTGAGCATGTCTACTCAAAACTCATAAAATCGTGATGTGTGGAAGAAATGTGGTTATCGGGTCGTGTGCTCACATCCAGTCCTGTTTACTCAGAATTCGGCACCTTCAGTCCCCTCATCGACATGCTCGCCTGCATCATTCACACCTAGTGAGTCAAAAGATTCATCACACCTGTACCGGAAAAACAAGTACATGTACGTGGCACACAGCGGTGAAAAATATACTGTAAACAACATACCTTTCATGAACTTAAAAAGCGTAAATATAAACGTGTCATATGAAATCATAACATGCCAAAACAGCTCATCGTATCATGATATACTTATACGTTTACTATAATTGAATTCAGTTCATTAGTTGTTACCTTTATATCAACTTTATTGTTTCATCATTATACGATGAATCCATCTACATAAAACAGTGGTACCTAGCGGCTGTCGGACGTCAGCGACAGTATTACCCATCCACTTTGCCTAGGCCTCATCATTAGCATTTACATATACATCGTTAGTCACAACCAATTCTCATCCTTCAAAATATCATCATTTTCATCACTTAACAAAATCATGCATATACGTAAATTTTCTTAAAATCAAGAATGCAACGTAATTTTCAAATTTTCAAAAAAATCATAATCGTGATGCTTAAACATTTAAAATAATGTTAAATTTGTGCTCATGGCCCTGCCAGGACTAAAAACTCACTCCAGGCCCAAAATGACCATTTTCCTGGAAACCCAAAATGACCATTTTACCCCCGGACCTCTAATTTCGACCCGAAGATTACCAAACTCCTTAAAACATCTCAAAATATATTTATAAGCATTCCTTAGAAATAAACTCGAGCTCCTTTCAAAACTTACATGATTCGTTTTAAAACTTGGACCGGGGTCCCGGTTTTAACCCGAATCAACTCGAAACTTTACCGAATTTCTCCCAACTTAAAATACGACTTAAACCTACATCTCCAGCCTCTAAACTACTCGTTCAAGCATCTTTATGACCTATAAACCACGTCCCAAAGGTTACTGGAATTTTCCAGCGCGCATACTCGAAACCCTTGTGCACCCAACTTGCAATTAATCGATCCTAGGTTAGACCCACTTAAACAAGCCTTGAACCAACCCTTCCTAGCCAGTCTTAGGACCCTCCTGGACCGACCTAACACAAGATCATAGCCCCATGCACGTTGCAAGACGCAACCATTCACTAGCCACAAATATCGCCCCAACCGAGACTTATGCGACCACTCTGACTTAATGCCTTCGGTCGACCCTAAGGATACAACCAGTAGCGAGTGAGCCACCCTAGGCCATGGGTCAGACCCACCAGGGTCTGGTCACGGCTTGGAGCAGCCCCTAACGCGGATGGTTCTGCATAAACTCCCGACCTAATGTCACCGCGGCTACAACCCAACAAATTCACGATCGGCCTCCAACCAAACGTGAACCACTTGAGATTCCAACCTAAGGACGCATACTTCATGGTCATAAACAGCCTCCTAGGACTCTCATACGGCATCCCCTTGTTACCAAGTAATAAAAACGTGAATGGCATGAATAAACGTATAGATTTCATGAACAAAACAGAAGCATAACCGTAAAACCGTGCAAGGGCCGAGAATTATACATATATAGCATACATATCAGCATAAATACAGTATGAATGATGCAAAAATAAAGATACATGGCGTGCCTTGATGATTATAGGCTTGAAAACTCGAATAACTACGCGCGGGACGTGAACTAGAGAGGCAGGGATGAAGCTTGCTTGAAGAAAATCGAAGGTCTGAAGCTTGCTGAAGGTTGGCTGCTGAAAAATTTACGTGTGGGAGGCTGCTGATGGAGGGGAGGGGTGGCCAATAAGATTTAAGTAGGATTAAGGTTTAGGTAATTAGGTTTAAACAAGAAAATAATACACTAATGGGCTTCTAATTATAATTAAATGGTTTAAAAGAGTTTTTGAGCCCATTAATCTCTAAAACGAACCCAACAAGCCCAAAAACATTCCCCAAAAATATTTCGTTTTGGTACGTTTTTGAAAATATTGACCGAGCCCTCAAAAAGTCCCCCAATCGATAAAATTTACGTACCGGCTAAAAAACCCAGTGGGTAAAAATACCCAACCAAAGCCTATTTTTAGTAATCATAATTAAAAACACCTCATAATAAATAATTAAAAATAATTATTTAATAAAAATATTTTTCCTGAATATCCCCTGTCTCCGTTCTTCGTTCGAGGGCGAAATGAAACTTAAAATCGTGATGCATGAAACTTTAAATAAACTATGAATTAAAACACAAATTCATGAAATAAACATGCATTTAATGCATTAAAATAATTTAATTAAAATCCATAAGAAATTGGTATTTTGCATTCATGTAGTTTATGTAGACCTTCAAATTTTCTGGACGTTACAATCTATCCCCCTTAAATTGAATTTCATCCCCAAAATTCGCTTATCCTCGATAATAAAAAATTTAGACTCTTAATTCTAGTATCCCAATAACCCACGCTTCCGCTGCTCTACTATGTTAAAATAAGTGTTGAGCTATCCTTATGTCCCTTCAATCCTAATTAAATTGCCTACAAAAATTCTCATTTGCGAAATTTCAAGTTAAAACGGCCTATGATGACTTAGTTCTATTCTACCATGACCTCGAATTTAACCTTTCTCGCAATTCCTCATACTAGAAATGGATGTCCAAACTTATCGCACTTTACTTTTCTTATACAATACCCATGATGTTCATCAACCTATTACATTATCATTTATGCAGTTCAACTTAAGAAACCTTAGCACCAAAATTTACTGATCGACTTTTATCCCCAGTAATACACTTAAAAGTTAATCCTTACCTCAACCCCATAATAATATTAGCCTAAGATCCTTAAATCGAATATTTATCTTACGACACCAAATTTACGTAACTTAAATATTTAAAAGTACACCCCAAATATTAAATTGTTGCAAATCTTAAAACTCGAGTAACGTTAATACATAAAAACCAAATATTAAATATCAATCTTCTACCTATATAATAAAGCCCTTCTAGCATCAATTACATGCTTAAACTATTTCTTTCCCAATTACAATATAGTTGAGGCCTAAGACCTTTGGACCTTCCTCATTGCAACAAATGTCGCATTGTTACGTATCCTTAATGCTTAATTAATACTAGTCTATAAAACATAATAAGTTCTCCTCTGATAATGATGGGCTGACTCTAATAAATCAACTTCACTTATAACCCATAGAGTTCTAGAATCCTCATATCAATGTTTTTGATTTTCTCACTCGATAAAAATCTTAATATTCGTTAATCAGTAACTTATGTTGAACACAACTAACACCCTTTTGTTTTTATTTCACCCAAAATTTCCGTATGAACATCTATTTCATAAACTTGGAATTCATGCTTACACAACGCAAATAGTATTAGATAACATAATTACAATACGCATTCATTTATTCTCAAGTTTCTTAATGACTTTCCAAAAGTTCCTCGAGACAAGGTGTCTATCTCCATTCTTACGTGCGTCTTTCGAGTAACCTAACCACTAATCATGCCAATTTTTCTAAAAAAAATTTAAATCTGACAAATGTATAATTTTAACTCTTAAGATCATGATTAAGACTAATGCTACATCGAACCTTAAGTTCTCAAAAATACTTTAACTTAATGTCTAATCATATAACTTAACTTATTGATCGACTTTACCTTAAATTTTTATCACTAAAAATTCTTAATTTCCCACAACATTATTCAATTAACACTTAGATTTTAAAGCCCAATATTGATTCATCTTATAATGTCCTCGATTAACATTCCTTAGCCCCTACATTGTGCTAGGTCAAAGGACTAATGATGTACAACCATAACTGCAGACTATTCCACTCAATAAGTGAGAACCACTTGGACAGTCCGAGGGAGGGTTGTTCAGTGCATCATCTTATGCTCACCCATCTAAGTGAATGGACATCTTCATGCCCTTGCCAATGAAACACGGAGTTTACATCACATATGCTAGCCTCAAGATCGAGCAACATTTATCCTTGTTTTAGGCTGCTGATTCGACTAGGAACCTGTTTAGAATATATTGTACACTTCCTAATGAATTCCGTGATCTTACGTTGTGATGCAGACCTCATGGTACCTATTGTTTATTCAAGGACTTTATCTATGCAGCATGCATGGGTATACAGATAAAGTATTATGTCATAATCGAATCAAATCGTAAAATATTATTAAAATAAAGATTGTTTTACGTCAAAATCAATAAACTCGGAGCTACAAGTTGGCTTTCCGGCACCTACTCTAACACTAGTATCACTTAACAGGATAAACGAGAAAAATTTGATGATATGTCAGATTGATAAGGTTGTGATAATTCGGTGGGTGTTCATGTTAATTTGTGAAACAAAACTACTTTCATATCAGTATCGTAGATCGATTCAACTGAACGTGCAACTAAATAGACATTTGAATCTATAAAAATCGAAAATATTCATTTTGAACACAAATGATTAATAGATGGGGATTTGGAAAAGTTTTCCAAGAAAAGTTGGGATAGGAAGGGTGTGAACTCCAGCACCCCAACCAAAATATTTGAGTGTAGTGGGGATCTCAAGAATTGTGTCGAAAATCATTTCAATAAATTGGGTCAGAAGATTAAATTTCTGTTTGAGAAGCATAATATATTATTGTGTTCAATCCACGTCAAAGACAAAAAAAAACGTTTAAGTGAAGAAAATTATACTTTAGAGTATGTAAGATAATATTTTAGTTATCTGTAATAATGTCTTTGAACGTTTGTTAGAGTGAGCTTTTTTAGGTGTGCCAAATGAAGTGGCCTATATAGTCATCTGACACCGAGTAGATTGTCAAATGATATTTCATATTGATACGGAAATGGCTATACTACCCGGCAAGAGATTCACTGAAGATGTCGAGACCAAAATAAGATCGAACATAAATAAGAAATCCGAGATAATATATCTTACCGCAAGAAGAACAAAGATATCCAAAGTGATAATACGTGCCCG
Organism: Primulina tabacum; assembly: GCF_025594145.1. NCBI lineage: Eukaryota > Viridiplantae > Streptophyta > Magnoliopsida > Lamiales > Gesneriaceae > Primulina > Primulina tabacum. The sequence goes on from NC_134564.1 coordinate 20,296,785, forward strand.
TAAATACCGTAATTAAGAGTTCATACAGAAATATAATCAGATATCACTATCTGAGATGTTTGAAAGCCAAACTCAAGTAAAGAGTTGTAGATGAAGACCTGTTGAAAGTCGAGCTCAAATGAAGAGCCATTGAGAATAACCTCCTAACAACCGAGCTCAAATGAAGAGCTGTAGATAATAGTTTTGTGAAAATCGATCTCAAATACAGAGTTACAGAAAATAAACTGCTAAAAACTGAGCTTGAATAAAAAGTTGCATGAAATCTTGGTGAGAACCTAACTCAAATAAAGAGCTATAAAAACAAACCACTAAATATCAAGCTCAAATAAAGAGCAGTATTATTAAGAATCAATTAGTGTTGTCGAGCGCGAGGTTGAGCTACCATTCTTTGTTTTTCGTTCTGCGGTCCTTAATGATTTTCACGCCAGTTGAAGAAGGACCAGGCCAATCATCTATTCCACTATCTGCCTTGGAGCGAAATTTGTCTTATCTCAGCATCATTAAAATGGTTTCCTAGTTCCTCATGAGAAGAGAAATGAGCGAACCTAGATGCAATTCATCGAGCATATTTCGGAAGCAACTCGTCTTCCATCACTCGGACCAACATCAGCATCCCATCCCTGTGATCCATCTTTTGTTAATACGATCAAAACTAAATTAAACAATTCATCGAACATATAGAATGCAGCAGAGAATGAAGACCGGATGAATACAACCCCACAATATCAACTGCCAATCCACAAGACAATGTGAAACAGTGAACGAAAAATAGAAATCAATGAAAAAAATCGAGCAGGCCCCAATCGCAGATTGATGTCGCTTTCAGAATCTCCGACTACATGCACAAGGAATATAGTCCTAGGCGGGAGCATCGGCATTAAATACCACTCCCAAAACAAAATCGACTCCAGAACGCACACTGAATATTGTGCACGAGGAAGATATCGCATGCGACCCATAAAATCGCTCCTAGACATGACCCTCTTGTCGCCAATTGTGCATTAATTGGTCAACAAAAATTGATAAAAGGTTGGAGGGAATTGGTTGGGAACGCATTTCATAATGACATAAAGCTCTATTAATAGAGCTCCCTACACTCATTTCATATCATCTCTTCTTCGAGTTTTTTCTCATTCTATAGCATTTGAGTGTTTAATTATATAATATTTGTGAGGTGTTTGTTCTCCTATATTAAGAGAGTGTGTGTTCTCTTTGGAAACACAACGAGTGAGTTGTACACCACAAAATATTATAGTGGAATTCTTTTCATCTTGCCCGTGGTTTTTAACCTAATAATTTTAGGGGTTTTTCACGTAAATCTCGGTGTCTAGTTTATTCTTTATTTTCAGGTTTTATTATCTCAAATTCTGCACGTGGAACCAACAAGTGGTATCAGAGCCTAGGTTTAAAATTTCTTAAAATTCAGAGTATGCTATGTGGTTGCAGCCTAGACTGATCTTCCACATCAGAAAAGATTTTTTTAGATTTTTTATTAAGACGGGATTATTTTGTTCAGTGTACTAAATTGTTGTAGACATAATGGAGGGCAGGTACGAGATAGCAAAGTTCAACATAATCAATTTTATGATGTGGAAAATAAAGATACAAGCAGTTTTAAGAAAAGAAAATTGCTTGGCGGCTATTGGAGATAGACCGGTGGAAATTACGAACGATGAAAAGTTGAATGAGATGAATGATAATGATGTCGCCAATTTATACTTGCCTATATCAAACGAAGTATTATCAAGTATCTCTGAGATAAAAACAACAAAAGTTATCTGGGATATTCTGACAAAGATATACGAGATCAAGTTGCTACACAACATGATTTTCCTAAAGAGAAGGTTTTATACTCTTCGGATGGCGGAATCCTGACCGATGACCGACCATATCAGCACATTAAATACTCTATTTGCCCAACTCACTTCTATGGGGCATAAAATAGGGGAAAATGAACGTGCGGAGCTTCCACTTCAAAGTCTACCAGATTCATATGATCAACTTATCATCAACATAACCAACAATATTCTTATGGGCTTTCTAAAATTAGACGATGTCTTAACTGCGGTTCTTGAAGAAGAAATCCAGCGCAAGAATAAAGAGGACAAGTTGATGACTTCGAAGCAGGCAGAGGCTTTGCCGATGATAAGAGGAAGATTTATGGACTTTGATTCTAGTGGGAGCCAAAGATGAGGTAGATCAAAGTCGAGAAGTAAAAAGAAAAATATTCACTGCTTTAAATGTGGCGGTAAAAGGAACTTCAAGAAAGAGTGTACGAGTATTGAGAAAACTTCTCAAGGAAATGTGGCCAGTACTTCAGGCGGAGGTGAAATATTATTCAGCGAAGCGGCAACAGTTGCAGAAGCCAGATATAAATTTTGTGACACATGGATTATAGATTCAGGAGCGACGTGGCACATGACGTCTCAGAGAGAATGGTTTGATCATTATGAACCAGTCTTAGGTGGATCTGTATTCATGAGAAATGATCATTCCTTGGAAATCGCTGCGGTCGATACTATCAAAATTAAAATGTTTGATGACATCATTCGCACCATACAGGAGGTACGAAATGTGAAAGAACTGACAAAGAATCTTTTGTCTTTGGGGCAATTGGATGACATGGGGTGCAAAACCCGTATCGAGAATGAGGTCATGAAAATTGTGAAGGGTGCGCTTGTAGTTATGAAGGTGGAAAAATTTGCTGCAAATTTGAATGTACTTTTGGGAGAAACACACAAAGAGACGGAATTAGCTGTTGCATCAATTGGTTCAGGAGAAGAATTAACAGTGTTATGGCATAGAAAGCTCGGGCATATGTCAGAACGAGGGTTGAAAATTCTCTCAGAACGGAAGCTGCTACCGGGACTTACAAAAGTGTCACTATATTTTGTGAGTACTGTGTTACCAGTAAACAACACAAATTAAAGTTTGACACTTCTACTGCTAGGAGCAAAAGCATATTGGAGCTAATTCATTCGGACGAGATATTTTGTTTTGTTTATTGATGATTTCTCTAGAAGATGTTAGGTGTATCCAATAAAGAAGAAATCAGACGTTTTCCAAGTCTTCAAAGATTTCAAAGCGCGGGTTGAACTTGATTCTGAAAAGAAAATAAGTGTCTGAGGACTGAAAATAGAGGAGAATATACCAGTGACGAATTTGATGCATATTGTCAACATGAGGGCATCAAAAGACAGTTCACAACGGCTTACACACCTCAACAGAATGGAGTGGCGGAGCGGATGAACAAGACCTTGTTGGACAGAACAAGAGCTATGTTGAGGACTGCGGGTCTAGACAAGTCATTTTGGGCGGAAGCAGTCAAAACCGATTGTTATATTATCAATCGTTCTCCTTCAGTGGAAATTGATCTGAAGACTCCGATGGAGATGTGGACCGGGAAGCCGACAGATTATTCTCATTTGCATACATTTGGAAGTCATGTGTATGTTCTTTACAATGAACAAAAAAGATCGAATTTGGATTCAAAATCTAGAAAATGTATTTTCTTGGGTTATGCTGATGGAGTTAAGGGGTTTCTCTTGTGGTATCATACTGTCCACAAACTGGTCATCAGCAGAGATGTTATCTTTGAGGAAGATAAAGTAAAAAAAGACAAAGGCACACCGAATTAAAAAACTACTATTTTTCAGGTGGAAAATAAGACGAACGAAGGTCAAGTTTCTTGTGAAGCAGTACCAAAGCACGAAGAACAAGAACCTTTTGAGTCTGAAGTTTCTAATATGAGGCAGTCAACTCGAGACAGAAGACCACCAGGTTGGATTTTAGATTATGTCACTGAAAGAAATATTGCATATTGTCTATTATCAGAGGATGATGAGCCATCGAGTTTCCACGAGACTACTCAAAGCTTGGATATATCCTTGTGGATGATAGCAATGAAAAATTAGTTGGAGGCATTAGACAGAAATAAAACTTGAGATCTTGTTAAACTACCACATGAGAGGAAAGCCATTGGAAACAGATGGGTCTATAAGATCAAGCGTGATGACAATAACCAAGTGGAGCGGTATCGTGCTAGGTTGGTGGTAAAAGGGTATGCTCAGAAAGAAGGCATTGGCTTCAATGAAATATTTTCACATGTGGTTCGTCTTACAACAGTCAGAGTAGTGTTGGCATTGTGTGCAATGTTTGACCTACATTTAGAACAGCTAGATGTGAAAACAACATTTTTTTCCTGGAGATCTTGAAGAAGAAATCTATATGCTCCAGCCAGAAGGTTTTGCAGAAAAAGGCAAAGAGAACTTGGTTTGTAGGTTGAAAAAATCTCTGTACGGTCTCAAACAGTGGCCGAGGTGTTGGTACAAGAGATTTGATTCTTATATCATGAGCCTTGGATACAACAGACTGAGTGCAGACCCTTGTACATATTTCAAGAGGTCTGGTAATGATTATATTATTTTACTGTTGTATGTGGATGACATGTTGGTAGCAGACCCCAACAAAGATCAAGTCCAAGGATTGAAGGCACAGTTGGCTAGGGAATTTGATATGAAGGACTTGGGACCAGCAAACAAGATTCTAGGGATGCAAGTTCACCGAGATGGAAGTAACAGAAATATTTGGCTTTCCCAAAAAAATTATTTGAAAAAGTATTGCAACACTTCAACATGCAAGATAATAAACCAATATCGACCCCTCTTCCTGTTAACTTTAAGTTATCCTATATGTGTCCTAGCAGTGAAGCAGAGATGATGGAGATGTCTCGAGTACCATTTTCATTAGCAGTGCGAAATTTTATGTTTGCTATGATCTGTACAAGATCGGACATTGCTCAAGCAGTGGGAGCAGTTAGTCAGTATATTGCGAATCCTGGACGAGAGCATTGGAACTATAAAGAGGACCCTTAGATACATTAAGGGTACCTCAAATGCTGCATTGCGTTATGGAGGATCGGATTTTACACTCAGAGGTTATATTGATTCAGATTATGCAGGTGATTCTGATAAGAGAAAATCTACTATTGGCTATGTGTTTACACTTGCAAGAGGAGCAGTAAGCTGGGTATCAAAACTGCAAACAGTTGTGGCGTTATCTACAACAGAGGCAGAATATATGGCAGATACTCAAGCTTGCAAGAAGGCAATATGGATTAAAAGGTTATTGGAGGAGATCGAACACTAACAAGATAATGTTCCTTTGTTTTGTGACAGTCAGAGTGCATTGCACATTGTAAGGAATCCAGCCTTTCATTCCAGGACGAAACACATTGGAGTACAATTTCTTTTTGTACGGGAAGTAGAAGAAGAAGAAAGTGTGGATATGCAAAAGATCCATACAAAAGATAACATAGCTGATTTTCTGACTAAGCCAGTAAACACTAATAAGTTTGAGTGGTGTAGATCCTCAAGTTGTCTAGCGGAAACGTAAGCAGCAGAGAATGACAAGATTGAAAGGATGTGTGGAAATGTGTTTGATTCTCAATCAAATCTCCAAGTGGGAGAAATGTCGGCAATTGTGCATTAATTGGTCGACAAAAATTGATAAAGGTTGGGGGGGAATTGGTTGGGAACGCGTTTCATTTAATATGAAACGCGTTTTCACACTAACAGAAAGATCTATAAATAGAGCTCCCTACCCTCATTTCAAACATCCCTTCTTCGATTTTTCTCTCATTCTATAGCATTTGAGTTCTTAGTTCTATAATATTTGTGAGTTGTTTGTTCTCCTGTATTAAGAGAGTGTGTGTTCTCTTTGGAACACAATGAGTGAGTTGTACACTACAAAATATTATAGTGGAATTCTTTTCATCTTGCCCATGGTTTTAACCTAATAATTTTTAGGGGTTTTCCACGTAAATCTCGGTGTCCAGTTTATTCTTTATTTTCAGGTTTTATTATCTCAAATTCCGCACGTGGGACCAACACCTCTTCCGTCTCCTGGCCCGCCTCAGTTTTTTTTATTTCGTTTCACGTGTTGTGACCAGGGGTGAACCATGTGGTATATAGGACCACTGATGTTGGGGAAAATAGTTTATCGAATTTTGTTTTTCAGATGGGATTTCTGACTTCTTCAGGGTGGTGAAACATAGTGGTTCAGGCGGAAAGTTCTACGAGATGTAGACAAAGATACATCGAGGGGATTATAGCAACACTGCTCTCAGATATATGTCGATTCTCACGTCTTAGTTCAGATATATGTCGATTCTCACGTCTTATTTTAGATGTTCCCGCACACCGTGTCGTTGATACAATCAAAAAATTCACGTCAGTTAAATAGCTTGAACTGACTGTCAATAGGGGTGGGAAAAAATACCGAATTTTCGGTATAACGAGATACCGAAATATGAAAAATATATAACATTTTAAAAAAATAAATTTGTAAAATTTTAAAAATATAATGTTTGTTCGTTATAAAACGGTATATACCGATACCGTATCGAAATTTTTGTTATAAGGTACAATTTCGGTATAATCGGTATGCTAGCTATACGTACCGAAATTTTCGGTATATACCGAAAAATTTCGATACCGAAAAATTTCATTACGGTATCGGTATGAATTTTCTTATACTGTAATTTTCGGTATGGTATATAATTTTTGGTACGGTACGATATACCACCCCTAATTGTCACAGACTAATTTCTTTAATGGAATTGAATGAACCACACAAAATATAACCGTGTACCATAGAAAACAAGGAGATGAATTCGTCGGGAGACGAAATCACTCCGACGCTCAGCAATTTATTTCAAAGAAAAATATTATACTAACGTAAATAACTGTACAAAAGGACGTATCTTGATTAGGGTTATGAGCCCTTAAATTATAAGTGGAGAGTCCTAGTTAATATGAAAATATATTGTACATGACAGCTAGATCCATACATATTCATATAATAATATTATGTAATATATGTAAAATTTAATTTAAGATTTGATAAGATTTTTACCATATGATCAACATTTAAAATATCGTGTTAATAATCTAATTCGTGGGGATTATAACACAATTTTTTCACGCAACAGCTTCACCTCTTTGTCAAAAAAAGATATTTCCCCTTGTCATCCTGATATTCAGAGCATGAACATTAAATAAATTTTTTTACGAAAATTTATTTACAAATAAGAATTGAATGCACCCATCTCCATCTCCATATCCTTTATTTATTTTTCATATTTATTTTTTAAAAATAAAAAACAAGAAGGGAAAGAAAATTACATATGAATATTAGAAGGGAAAAAACAATAATTAAGGGAAAAGTGTGGATTTTTATATATAATAATTAGTAAAATCAATATAATTTTTAATCATAATTAGGATCTCTTATTTTTACAACAATTAGTGTGAAATAATTTAAATTTTAATCATAATTATATTATTATTCTCACTCAAAAAATATTATTTATAATGGTGAGAATTCACTATTTAATAATAATAATAATAATGATAATAATAATAGTATCAATCAAAACTTAATCTAAACATTTTTAATCAACTTTAATAATCACAACTTAACTTATTCTTATCTAATAATATTATTCAAAGTAAACACAAGTTATAATATTTTAGATGCGATAAAGCTTTTCTATGATTAATTGATTGATTTAGTTTTTTTTTTAAGTGAAACTATGAATTTATATTAATAGATTTTGAGTTACAATTTTATTAAACAAAGAAGACATAATTCCATTGGATCATTTTATATTTGACAATAACTCATAAACTATATAAGCTAAGTGGATCTTCTCATATGAGAATAAAAATAAATGTTCGAGAGGATATGAGAATATGAATTTCTAATGCAGTATATTGCGTTATTTATACCATTAAAACTTTAGAAGCTATATCAATTACACTACTCCCTAGTTGTGCGCTTAAGCAATCAGAAAAATGTATGTTAGGATCGGTCAATTCAAGTAAAATATTTAGAAGGAAATCTTGTACGTCAATATCAATCAGTTAATTAAAAATAGTGCGGAAATAAACTAAGAGATATATTTGAATATTTTGGCTTGGATACTATAAAACTGATGGTTTGAAAGATAGTTACGAAATAGTAAATAAGAAAAATGAACACATGGAATTTTCTAGATGTTCGTAAACTTCATGTACTCTTACGTCACCCTTTCTATCTCAATAATATACTTGTACTAAAAGACTTTGACTAATACAACAAGATGTAATAACCTACTTCAATTTAGACTTCACTGCCAAATTAAAACTCTTAGCTTTGCTTAAATTTATTAGTGAATAACTGACCAAGTAATTTAAATACACTAGCACAATTGATCTCAAAAGATTGTCACTCTCATAATTGACTTGATAACTGAGGTTCTTGAGTAGTCGTGTAACTGATATTCTCGTAAAACTCGTCACTCTTTCATAACTAAACTCCTTAGTTATTTATATGCTTCGATTACAACGATAACATTTAATACATTTAAGAATATCATCTGTTGAATGCTCCTTTTGTCCACGTAGACATTCTTTTGAAAATAATACAAGGTATCAGACTGCCGCGTGCCGACTAATTTTCTCATGTACGGAATGTCGGTTTGCCAGATGGAATTCAAACTGTAGTTGATAGCGTGACCAATTGATGAAGAGTCAAACTGGTCGACTGATCAGTTAAGCTTAGTCTATATTTGGTAATCAGTTCTAAATGATGTTCTTTCAATTTGAAAACTCTGTTAGCTTCTGTTTGAGTATTTCAGTTTTGATATTCCAGTTCTACGAACATCATGTTCAATTATGGTATCAATTAATTTGTCAATCTCCGAATCTTTTCTGTTCATCAGTTTTGACACTTATTAATGATTTTGAGAATTTAGTTTATTAACTTTATTTCTACTTAATCCATTTCAATTTGATAAATCTTCTTCAGTTCTATGATCAGTTTTATGCTTTCAGCTCGGTCACTGTAAAATTCTGATCTTCAATTCAAGTACTGGTTAGTTTGTCAAACTCTAAAACATATAATTTCCAGATAATTACAATATTTATATTATTTTTAAATTAATAATATGAATACTCCATAGTAGTATCTTCCTTATGCGTATCTTAACTAGGGGTGAGCATTCGATCGGTTCGGTTACCGATCGAACCGAATTAGCCATAACCGAATCGAACCGAAATATTTATTCATAACTAACCGACCTGTTGAGGATCGATAAAAAGTTTAGAGGGGTGGTGAATAAACTCGATCCTTTGTTAGACGTTTTTGCAAAATGTGCCAGAATCCTGTTATAGATTATAGCTTATCTTGTTCAAGTATATAACCAGCAGACCACAATATATAGTGCGAAAACGATCCGACGGTTTAAGGGTGAAAATGATAAAATAGTAGGCAGTGGATAATAGTTGTTTATGGAAGTTCGAAGATGAATTCTTCTACGTCTCTCCTTCTTCTGTTTCCAGAAGGTATCACTAAAAGAATTTGAATTTTACAGTACAACACTTGTACACACCCACTTCAGCAGGACTTATCATTTGCCTACTGAAACTCTTAGTTTCTCAACACAATAAAACAAATACAACAAAGTTCTGGAAAAGACTCCTTTTCAGATTACAAACTCTTCTAAAAAATATAGTAACGTGAATATCTTGTAGAGAGAGTAAGAAACAGTCATCACAATATGATCTCAAAAGATCAGATAACTACTATGAAGCGCTTGCTGCTTTTCTGTATATTGAGCTTGAAGATGATAAGTATTTCTGAGTGCTCAAATCGACGTTTGTATGATGGAAAATGTGATCGTTGTTGGGTACCTCTAAACGTCGTTGATCTTGTGTATTTATAGAAGTCTTGATTCCAACGTCTATAAAAAAACGACTTCTTTGACTTCTGATAGAATCAGCTTTATTACCGAAAAAGGTTCCTGCAAAAAGCTTCAGAACAATCAGTCTTGTTTCATACCAAAATTGGTGAAACGTATTAAATGACTTTGTTCAGTGTTGCGAATTTGATTGTTGCACTCCCAAGAGCAGGTTGTCAACAAGTAGTATAATTCGATGAGTTCGAATATCGTATCCACAGGAAAGCTAAGGTAATTATAAGTCCACTACAATGTCTTTTTGTTTTTGTTTTTGTTTTTGTTTTTTTTTTAATGGTTTGAATCTTTAATTGGTAATTTTTAATTGTTCAAATTTTAATTTAAGTAGTTGAGATTAAAGGATCCACTTTGGTACTTTAATAAAGTTAACATTAATGAACATTATTGAAATCCACTTAATAAAATGGTTCCAATATATTAAATAATCATATTTTTATTATGTTATATATTATTATCTTATAAATATATAATATATACCAAAACTTATAAATGTTGTCAAGTATTTATTGTGCAATATATATATTTGTAAATACTAAATCAAGGTTCCCACTTTAAATGGTTGGTAAAACCGCAAACATTTAAATGGTACCAAGAAATTAATATTATGATATTAATATATAATAAATCAAGGCATCCACTTTAAATGGTTGGTAATACCAAACTAACATTTTAAATGGTTTCAAGAAATTAGTGTAACATATAGCAACAATAAATCAAAACTCCCACTTATAAGTAGGGTATAATAATACTTAAAGAAATAAATATAACATAAACAATAAATAATGATTAAGTAATATAAAACATAGATTCTTATCTTTTAATAACCTTATTATCATGCCAAGAGTTTCACCTTTTCATCTCAACTTTGTGAAGTTAGCTACTCATTATTCAAAGTGTAAAACTTTGAATATGAATTTAACATACTAATTATATTTAAATGAAGAAATAAAGGAAAAACAAAGAGATAAATATTATGAACTCAAATGTTTGTTCATAAAATGAGGGATATCTCAATACATTACAATGCACCCCTATTTATAGCCAAATTTGGGGAGACAACCACAAATAAAATATTATTTTTTACACATAAGTCTTCATTGGTGTTCCAAGAAATTAATATTTGAATACACATCACTTTTGAAAATCTTCCCATCTGAATTTTCTTCTCCACATAAAATAAAACATGTAGATATCTGAGTTGTTTTAATTGTGGTATTTTTTTTAACCATTTGACCAAGTAATTTGAGAGATATGGTCAAAATACTAGAGCATGGTAAAACTGTCACTTCTTTGGTAACTTTAATTGTTGCTTAATTTTATCCCACTTGTGAGAAGATTTTTATCTCATGCTTGCCACCAATATTGTAGATATTAATATCAACTTTCTACAGGTCCAAGAATCATCTTAATCTCATTTGCAACGCCAAATTTATTCTTGTTTTATCGAACCTGTAAAAAATAGTAAAAACTTATAATTACACAACAACTTATATTTTATACAATTATTATAAAACATATAATATTTAAACATTTAATAAAACAAAAACTATATATTTATATTATAAAATATTTAATTAATATACAATATTTTATCTTTATCACACTCCCCAACCAGCTTATTGCTAGTCCCTAGCAATTTAAGCGTTAATAGCAACACAAAACATATTGATTAATTTAAATAGAACTGTAATCAGAACTATCCAAGTGTTTAAATTAAATATGAAAACTGTCAAAGTAATATCAAGATCATTATAATTATAATTTATGAAATAATCTGAACTGATCAATTCAAAGCTTATTTTCAGGTAGTTAAATGTACATGGCCTTCAGAAATTCCTCCTAAGAGTCTCAACTCCATATCCTCACAGGTTAATAAGTGTTTCAATTAATGTGAATGATTTCTCTCATGGAGTTGGAATACAGATAAATGCTCAAGAAAATGGTTTACAGAATGCAGACAGACAAACGAGCCAAACTAATCAAAAGATAGGAAATCCATAGATTCAAAATCCAGTTGTTCTTATTATATATAATTTTCTTGATTTTTTTTTTACATCATGGAATCAGACTAAGTTTATGCTTATTGACCACATATTTATTTAATTTGTACAATGTATTTCTCTCTTTCTTTCTTTTTTTTCCTTTTTTTATTTGTATTTTTATGAGAGATAAATGGGTCGCAGCATATAACTTAGAAATTACATAAATCTTCAACATCTTTTTTTTTTCTTTTTTTTTCAGGAAATATCAATTTTTTTTTTCAAAATAAGAATACAAGATCTAAACAATAGATAGTCTCTCTGATGATCAATAAAGGCTCGCAAGCTGTTTTCTCAATCCTCTCCACTCACTCACAAAATATGTGTGAGTTTAAAGATTTTAGGCACTCTTATCAGGTATATCTTGGCCATATACTTTAATAACTGATTTTATCACAATGTTAATCATTCAAAAAGATTTCATAAATCATATTTTTATAGTGATCAAAATATTAAAATTGACTTTTTTTTTCAAATAAAAATTTAAACATCCTTAGATAGATTATTACAATTTCTAATCTAAACCTTTCAAACATGTAATGTATGATATTTTTGCAAAAATTACTAAGATACAAACAATAAACATGTTTTTATTTTAAAATAATTTTACATGTTTTTATTTTAAAATAATTTTTTTAATTTTTTTTTAATTTTTAAGTTTGTTCTTCCCCCAATCAGAATATGACATTGTCCCTAATGTCAAAATAACTATTAATAAAGAGTACATAATGAAAGAAATATCACCTGGAATTTTATTGAAGATAAAAAACTGAAACAAACGCAAACCAATCCACGATTTTTGAATCAATGATCCAACTTTCTTTTCTTACTGCTTGATTGCGACCAAATTATATTTGTTATCATCGGAATCAGGCTAATGAACAAAAGCTTCCAAATCATCAATTAATTGGTCGGCAGTCGAAGCACAGATGAGCATCCGTCGTGAATTTTCTGAAATGAAATTATGTTCCACAACTTTATCAAGAAATGTCAACAAACTGTCATAATAATTATTGATATTCAACAAGCCCACAGGTTTATTATGGATATTAAGTTGTGCCCAAGAAACAGTGTGAAAAATTTCTTCTAATGTACCAAAACCACCTGGTAGTGCGATAAAAGCATCAGAATTTTCAATCATTTTGGTGATTCTTTCATACATAGAAGAAACTTTTAATTCCTCCCCAATCGTAACACCTGTAATATTTCCTTCAGCTAAAGCTGTAGGAATAATACCTAAAACTTGACTACCTCCAAAATGAGCAGATGTTGAAACAGATCCCATTAACCCAATATTACCTCCCCCATATATCAAGTGAATTTTTCTCTCAGCCAATATCTTTCCAAGATTATTCGCTGCTTCTACAAATACTTCATTTTTTCCGGAACTCGACCCACCAAAATACACAAATATTTTTCAATGTTTGTGCAGAGGATCCAACCATGTTTTTACTTTCTTTTTGGTCTGCGAAAATAGAGAAAAAGATGAGAGATTTTATAGGGGTAATATATTATCATGACAAAACTATGGGTCATAGCTGTAAGCAGAATAATCAGAATAAACAGTAAAAATAATAATGACACACATGCATATAAATAGTAGTGTGATTATGGCTCACAATTTTCCTCTGGTTTTACGTCCAGAAACGACTTCAACGCCTTCTATGAGTCGAGGATATGCTTCCCATCCAATTTTCTTATAAATTGGAAAACATGGTCTTTTTTAGTCGGATTCCCAAGACTATGACGCTTATCTTTAAATTGTTTCCATAAACGGAGAAGTTCAATTTGCACATGTCCACTAGAATGCGTCTCAAAAGTCAATAAGATGTTATCTAAAGACTCCTTACTCAGCCCATTCTTAATGAAACCAATTTTATCTTCTCTGTTATCGAAAGCACATCCCAAAGATCTGCATCATTTGTCACAAGTCCATCTTGCATACTTATGACAAACCCCTAACCTTTTGGCCCTTCGTTTTTTCGCATAAGTGCTTTCTCCTAATCCAGACAAATACCGAATGAGCAATGATTGTGGAACTTCTCCTCCTAATCGGACCTTAGCTTCTATTACAAGACGAATATCTTCTGGAATTCCTTTATGCATTAACAATCTCAATCTTTCACACCTACCTGCATAAATTTTCTTAGAACATTTTCAGAAACAAAAGGAAAATATTCACAAATTTTTGAGAGATTTTAATCCATTTTGAAAAGAAAATAAATGATTTTTTTTATTTTTGTATCAACAATTGTGGGAAACTGATTTAACCGACTATGAGAGTCACGAAGTACCGTTATCCGCCATTTAACCGGGAAATAAAAAGATTAAGGAAACCTGAAATAAAAACAAACAAAATTAAATGCAACATAAAAATTTAAGGATCAGAAAGGGAAATAAATTCTTCCTGAAGATTTCATTTTCCAAAACTAGTTTAAGTCCTTTGTCCATTCACTTTAAAAACATCACCATTTTTAGGATTTTCAATATCCACAGCTCCATAAGGATACACATGCTTTACAACATATGGGCCTGTCCATCTTGATCGTAATTTTCCTGGGAATATGTGAAGTCGAGAATTATAAAGCAAAACTTTTTTACCAATCTCAAAAGATTTTCTAAGAATTGTTTTATCATGAAATGATTTGATTTTTGCTTTATAAATCCTTGAATTCTCATATGCATCAGTTTCTGAGTTCATCAAGTTCATTAAGTTGCAATTTGCGCAATTTTTTGCATTCATCCATGCTTGAATTAAAAGTTTTGATCGCCCAATAAGCTTTATGTTCCAATTCCACAGGCAAATGGCAATGTTTTCCGTAAACCAACCTATAGGGAGACATATTCAATGATGTTTTAAAAGCTGTTCGATATGCCCAAAGTGCATCATTAAGTCGCAGAGACCAATCTTTTCTATTTGAGTTAACAGTTTTTTCCAAAATTTTCTTTACATCCTTATTAGCTAATTCAACTTGTCCATTTGTTTGAGGATGATAAGGAGTAGTTACTTTGTGAGTAATACCATATTTTTTCATTAATGAAGCAAATGGTTTATAAACAAAGTGAGTTCCCCCATCAATTATCATGGCTCGAGGAATTCTAAATCTACTAAAAATATTTTCTTTCAAAAATTTGATGACGATTTTATGATCATTTGTTCGACATGTAATTGCCTCTATCCATTTGGAAACATAATCAAGTGCAACTAAAATATACAAGTATCCAAACGACGGTGAAAAATGTCCCATAATATCAATTCCCCAACAGTCAAAGATTTCAATTTCAATGATAGGATTCAAAGGCATCATGTTTCTTTTTGAAATCGCACCTAATTTTTGACAATTTTCACAGATCTTGCAGATTTCGTGGGTGTCTTTAAACAAAGTGGGCCAATAAAATCCACACTGCAAGATTTTTGCAGCCGTTTTCTTTGAAGAAAAATGTCCTCCGCATGCTTCTGAATGACAAAATTTAATGACACTACTTACCTCATTGTCGGGTATGCAACGTCGAAAAATTTGATCTGAACAATACTTGAACAGATACGAATCATCCCAATAAAAGTTTTTTACCTCATTCAAAAATTTTCTTTTATCTTGGGAACTCCATTGCGGTGGCATTTTTCATGTCACAAGAAAATTTACTATGTTAGCGAACCAAGGAGTAGTAGTAACTGAAAATAGATGTTCATCAGGAAAATTATCATTAATTGGTGTCATTTCACAAGATGATCCTATTACTAGTCTCGATAAATGATCGGCTACGACATTCTCGGTTCCTTTTTTATCTTTGATCACAATTTCAAATTCTTGGAGCAACAAAATCCATCGTATCAGTCGTGGCTTTGCATCCTGTTTGGTCAACAAATATCTAATAGCAGAATGATCAGTAAACACAATAGTCGTTGATCCAATCAAATAAGAACGAAATTTATCTAATGCAAATATTACAGCAAGTAGGTCTTTTTCAGTTGTGAAGTAATTCATTTGAGCATTGTTTAAAGTTCTACTTGCATAATATATCACGTAAGGCTTACCGTTTCTTCTTTGACCCAGTACTGCACCTACTGCATAATCACTCGCATTGCACATGATTTCAAATGGTAAAGACCAATCAGGAGGTTGCATGATAGGAGCTGATGTTAAATGTCGAATGATTTTATCAAAAGCATTTTGACAGTTTTGAGTCCATTCAAATGCAGTGTCTTCTGTTAAGAGGTTACAAATGGATTTAGAGATTGAACTAAAGTCCTTTATAAACCTCTTATAAAATCCAGCATATCCCAAAAATGAGCGAATTTCTTTAATGGTTTTTGGAGGGGGTAAATTGGCAATGACATCAACTTTGGCTTTATCAACTTCAATTCCATGAGATGACACGACATGTCCCAAAACAATCCCAGAAGTAATCATGTAATGACATTTTTTCCAATATAAAATAAGACCTTTTTCCTCGCATCTTTTTAAAATTTTTTCCAAATTTTCAAGACATTTATCAAATGTATTCCCAAAAACAGTTAAATCATCCATGAAAATCTCCAAACAATTTTCAACTATGTCGCTAAAATTGCTTAGCATACATCTTTGAAATGTTGCTGGGCATTGCATAATCCAAATGACATCCTTCTAAATGCAAATATTCCAAAAGGACATGTGAATGTAGTTTTATCTTGATCTTCGAGTGCAATGGGAATTTGATAATAACCTGAATATCCATCAAGAAAATAGTAGTATGGATGATCTGCTACTCTTTCTAAAACTTGAACCAAAAATGGTAATGGAAAATGATCTTTTCTATTGGCGTCATTTAATTTTCTATAATAAATACACATCCGCCAACTAGATGGGACTCGACTTGTTAACAATTCACCTTTTTCATTTTTTATCACGATGATGCCAGATTTTTTTGGAACTACTTGTGTTGGGCTTACCCACTTACTATCAGAAATAGGGTAGATAATCCCAACATCAAGTAGTTTGAGAACTTCAGTTTTCACAACATCTTTCATGTGTTGATTTAATCTCCTTTGGGGTTGTTGAGATGTTTTTGCATTTTCTTCTAAGTGAATTTTGTGAGTGCAAATTAGTGGATTAATGCCCTTGAGATCTTTTAGTGTCCAACCAATTGCATTTTTATGTCTTTTAAGCATATCAATTAATTTATCTTCTTGATCACTTGCTAGTTTGGAAGAAATTACCACCAGATATGTTTCATCTTCTCCAAGAAATGCATACTTCAATTCTTCTGGCAAGGGTTTTAACTCCAATATGGGTGGTTCGTCTTTGTTCTCATATTTTGCCTCAAATTCTTTCTCTGATCCTGGTAACGAGTGATACCTGATAAAATCATCAAGATCAATTTCAATATTTTCTTTAACAGTTTCAATTGAACAAATATCTAATTGATCACGAGTACTCCCTTCTTGAATGTTTTCTTCCACAAGAGTTTCAATAAGATTTTCATCTTCACTTTCATCTCCTTTGTCATGTGGTTGCTTACAAAGATTAAAAACATTGAGCTCCAAGGTCATGTTACCAAATGACAACTTCATTATTCCATTCCTGCAATTTATCTTCAAATGTTCCATTACACATAAATTCAACCATTTGCCTATCTTTAGGTGTTAAGCCTTCATAAAATTGAGAAACAAGTCTCCAAATTTCAAAACCATGATGTGGACAAAGATTAAGCAATTCTTTGTATCTATCCCAACACTGATAAAAAATTTCTCCTTGTTTTTGAGTGAAAGTGATGATTTGCCTTTTGAAAGAATTTGTTCTATGAGATGGAAAAAACTTTTTCAAAAATTGATGTTGCAATTGATCCCAAGTTCGAATGGATCCCGATCTAAGATTTTTTTGTGGCCAAGTTTTAGCTTTATCTTTTAAAGAAAAAGGAAAAAGCTTAAGTCGAATGGTGTTCATGCTACAATTTAGATCATTATATGTGTTGCACACTTCTTCAAACTCTCGTAAATGCATGTATGGATTTTCATAATCTAAGCCATGAAAATTGGGTAAAAGTTGGATAATATCAGGCTTAAAATTGAAATGAGATGCATCAGGGGGAAAAACTAGACATGAAGGTGCACTAGTACGTGTAGGATTCATGTGATCTCTAAGTTTTCTTCGTCTATCATGATCATGTTGAGATTGAATTTCATCTTCATTTTCTTGGATGGGTTCTTCCGCCATGTTTTGAAAAAATAAAGGGTTATTTCGAATGAGTCGACCACTAAGTGTACGTGACCAAATGCTCATGCAAATGCAAAAGAATAAAAACACACAAAAGCAATAAAAATTCAAATAAAGAAAAATAAACTATAAAAAAATTAAATAGACTTGAAATTAAATTATACTTTCCCGGCAACGGCGCCAAAAACTTGTTGCGACTTTGATTGTTGCACTGCCAAGAGCAGGTTGTCAACAAGTAGTATAATTCGGTGAGTCCGAATATCGTATCCACAAGTAAGCTAAGGTAATTACAAGTCCACTACAATGTCTTTTTGTTTTTGTTTTTGTTTTTTTTTTAATGGTTTGAATCTTTAATTGGTAATTTTTAATTGTTCAAATTTTAATTTAAGTAGTTGAGATTAAAGGATCCACTCTTGGTATTTTAATAAAGTTAACATTAATGAACATTATTGAAATCCACATAATAAAATGGTTCTAATATATATTAAATAATCATATTTTTATTATGTTATATATTATTATCTTATAAATATATAATATATACCAAAACTTGTAAATGTTGTCAAGTATTTATTGTGCTATATATATATTTGTAAACACTAAATCAAGGTTCCCACTTTAAATGGTTGGTAAAACCAAACAAACATTTAAATGGTATCAAGAAATTAATATTATGATATTAATATATAATAAATCAAGGTGTAAAACATTGAATATGAATTTAACATGCTAATTATATTTAAATGAAGAAATAAAGGAAAAACCAAGAGAGAAATATTATGAACTCAAAGGTTTGTTCATAAAATGAGAGATATCTCAATACATTACAATGCACCCCTATTTATAGCCAAACTTGGGGAGACAACCACAAATAAAATATTATTTTTTACATATAAGTCTTCATTGGTGTTCCAAGAAATTAATATTTTAATACACATCACTTTTGAAAATCTTTCCATCTGAATTTTTTTCTCCACATAAAATAAAACATGTAGATATCTGAGTTGTTTTAATTGTGGTATTTTTTTTAACCATTTGACCAAGTAATTTGAGAGATATGGTCAAAAAACTAGAGCATGGTAAAACTGCCACTTCTTTGGTAACTTTATTTGTTGCTTAATTTGATCCCACTTGTGAGAAGATTTTTATCTCATGCTTGCCACCAATATTGTAGATATTAACATCAACTTTCTACAGGTCCAAGAATCATCTTAATCCCATTTGCAACGCCAAGTTTATTCTTGTATTTTCGAACCTGTAAAAAATAGTAAAAACTTATAATTACACAACAACTTATATTTTATACAATTTATTATAAAACATATAATATTTAAACATTTAATAAAACAAAAACTATATATTTATATTATAAAACATTTAATTAATATACAATTTTTTATCTTTATCATTCAGCATTAATGATGTATTTAATACTCGTATTAGATAAAGTAACGGTAACATTTAATATAGTAATGATCAAGTAAAAGTCGTTAAGTTCTGATCTTGTATAAGCCGAGTTCTGCTTCTGTTTATCTAAGTTGATCTTCGAGTACTGCTTTGTTAAAGCGATACGAGAACTTCTTCTTTTATACTATCTTCTGGTTTTACTAACGCGATTTACTGGTTTTGACTCTCATCACCACAATTAAATTAAGTCTATCAATTTCTCCATTTGCGGTGATGCAAAAAACGAGAAGTTAGTATGATGAAGAGAAAGCAGTTAGCAATTATAACCAAATAATTGATAAGAGAATAAGCAGTTAAACAGAGTTCAAAAGAGTATTAATCAAAAAGATTAATCATCAGTTCCGATATCCTTGAACAGTGTATCCTCATCCTGAGGATCTTGTCTTCTGAAAGATGATTCTGCTTGATGATGATGTCCTCCATATCTACCTTCTTCTGTCCCAGCTTCAGTTTCCCCCTTTTTGGCATCAATATGAGTGAGTAATTCATCCACTCGTCCAGTAAGATTGATAATGCTATCATTCATCATCTCCAGAAATGGGACTTGATTCAAAACGCGATCATTAAGGGCTTGAAGAGATTGAGATTGAGAATCAATCTTGACATCGATGGTTTCAAGTTTCGAATCAGTAACTTCAACTTTAGTTGAGATTGAGCGAAGACACGAGTCATGATCAGAGACAGTTCGAATAACATCATATTGACTGAGCATGATGTTAGCATGGCTGGTTAAAACATTTTTCCTGAAGAGGCTGGATTCAACTTCAAGCTTTGCCAATGATTCTGCCGTGTTAATAACTTGTTTCGAAATACATTCACGGAAGAAGTTGGCGGCACTAACTTCACAAGCATGATCGTAGGACAACTATTTTACCATCTCTGAATCTCTTTCAATAATACGTCTCAGTGTATCAATCTCATACTCAAGATCAAAGTGCTCTTCTTCTGGTGATGGAGTTCTCGCGAGTAGACGTTTTGCGATTTCAGCAAGATCAGCAATATGAGCTATGTGAGCCGGTGAATTAGTAGTCATATGAATCCACGTACGAAGAAAAAGGAAACACGACTAAATAAGAACCGCGCCCTCAATTCAATAACGAACGAGGAATTCGTGTTGTCCCGATCTTTTGAATCAAGTATGGGTTTGTGATATTCACATCTAAGTTATCAAACTTAGCAACAAATATTCACGAGTAAAACAATTGAGAAACAGACGAATCTTCAAAGAACTTGTCCTTGACAATTCGTATGAAATCAATCGACAAACGCCACAAGAATAAATCCTTGATAAGTTTGATTTTTTTATGAACACAAAGCGAAGCTTTGAAATGTTTGAGAGAAAATCTCAAAAGTTTGATAAACTAATAATAATAATCTGAATTGTGTTAATCTTCGTCCAAATATGTTTTAATAATCAAGAGATATCACAAAATCTAGTTACCAAAAGACTTAAAACTCTAATTTAGGAAAATGTTCTTGCCCAAACGTAAAGGACACGGGCCCCGTGTAGAGGTCCGGAAGGGGGTCCGTGTAGACTTGGTCGTTGCGGAAAACATAGGACAAGGACCCCGTGTACAGGTCCGTGTAGACTCTGGATTTCTTCATTCTCGGATGTAATGGACACGGACCCCGTGTACAGGTCCGTGTAGTCTCGGCCGTTCAAAAAGATGCTTCAATAATGTTCTTTTGGCCCCAAACGTACTCCCATGCATCACGAGCCCTTCTTCCTTGATCATCACTCCTTGTAGTGACTCTTTGAATTTCTTTAGTCGTCCTCTCGTGATTGGTCCCTCCAGCAACTCTAAATGATCCCATGCTTTCCTTGGAGCTTGACCACCCGTGTTCGCATCATCCTCCCCTTCTTGAAAAGGATTTGTCCTCAAATCTTGTTCATCACCTACACCAAACAACGACAAATCACTAACATTGAAAGTAGAACTCACGTTATACTCACCTGGTAGATCGAGTTTGTAGGCATTGTCGTTGATCCTTTCAAGGATTTGAAATGGTCCATCGCCCCTAGGTAATAGCTTTGAACGTCTCTTCTCGGGGAACCTTTCCTTCCTCAAGTGTAGCAACACCCAATCACTCTTCTCAAAGACCACCTTCTTCTGCCCCTTGTTGGCTTGCTTTGTGTATTGTGCGTTCTTCTTTTCAATATTAACCTTGACCTTTTCATGCAAATTTCTAACAAATTCAGCCTTCTTCTTGCCATCCATATTTAACCTTTCACTCACAGGTAAAGACATCAAATCCAACGGAGTTAAAGAATTAAAACCATACACAATCTCGAATGGCGAATAACTAGTAGTAGAATGCATGCAACGATTATAAGCAAACTCAACAAATGGCAAACAATCCTCCTAATTCTTTAAGATCTTTTTAAGTATTACACGCAAAAGTGTTCCTAAAGTTCTATTAACAACCTCAGTTTGTCCATCCGTTTGAGGATGACAAGTAGTAGAGAACAACAATTTTGTGCCAAGTTTAGCCCATAAAGTTTTCCAGAAATAACTCAGAAACTTAACATCACGATCAGAAACAATAGTCCTAGGCATGCCATGCAGCCTAACGACTTCTCTAAAGAACAGATCCGCAATGTTAGATGCATCATCAGTTTTGTGACAAGCAATAAAATGTGTCATCTTAGAAAATCTATCAACAACAACAAATATCGCATCCCTTCCCTTCTTAGTCCTAGGCAACCCCAAAACAAAGTCTATAGATATGTCAATCCAAGGTTCACTAGGGACAGAAAGTAGGTGTATACAATCCATGTGGTTGCGTCCTAGACTTAGCTTGTCTACAAGTTATTCACTTATCACACATGCTCATCATCACGTTTCATATGTGGCCAATAAAAATGTTCATGCAATGCACTTAAAGTTTTAGCCACACCAAAATGCCCCCATGAAACCACCTCCATGTGCATCCCTAACAAGTAATTCACGAATGGATGATTTAAGGATGCACAACCTATCTTCTCTAAACAAGAAACCGTTATGCAAATATAATTTCTCATGTGGATCATGCATACAAGTTTCAAACACACTCTTAAAATCATCATCTAGCACATACAACTCTTTCACATGCTCAAACCCCAAAATTTTAGATTCCAAGATAGAGATCAATACGTACCTCCGTGATAGTGCGTCGGCCACTATATTTTCCTTACCTTGCTTGTACTTGATTATGTAGGGGAAGGTTTCCACAAATGCCACCCACTTGTCATGTCTCTTGTTCAGCTTCTGTTGTCCCTTAAGGTGCTTTAAGGATTCATGATCCGTATGAATCACAAAGTCCCTAGGCCTCAAGTAGTGTTCCACGTCTCTAGCGTCCTCAAAAGTGCTACAACTCCTTGTCATACGTTGGATAGTTCAACGCTGCTCCATTGAGCTTCTCACTAAAGTACGCTACCGGCCGTCCTCCTTGCATCAACACTCCGCCAACACCTACACCTGAAGCATCACATTCAATTTCAAAAGTGTTAGAAAAATCAGGTAAAACAAGTAAAGGAGCATTAATTAATTTTTGCTTAATAGTATTAAAAGACTTTTCTTGCTCCTCGCCCCAATGGAATGGAACGTTCTTCTTAATCACTACCGTCATTGGCGCTGCCAATGTGCTAAAATCTTTTAAAAACCTTCTATAGAAGCTTGCAAGACCATGAAAACTTCGGACTTGACCAACAGTAGTAGGCGTTGGCCAATCTCGAATAGCACTTACCTTGTCATCATCAACTTGTATCCCCTGTGAACTTACAACGAAACCAAGAAAGACAAGTTTGTTTGTACAAAAATCACATTTCTTAAGATTAGCGTATAAATTTTCAGTTCGCAGTGTGATTAGCACAAGTTTCAAATGTTCAACATACTCTTCCAGGTTTTGGCTATACACAAGGATATCATCAAAATAAACCACAACAAATTTTCCTATGTAAGCACGCAAGACATGATTCATCAACCTCATAAAGGTACTAGGAGCGTTAGTTAAGCCAAAAGGCATGACCATCCACTCATATAACCCATATTTTGTTTTAAATGTTGTTTTCCACTCATCACCTTCCCTCATCCTAATCTGGTGATAGCCACTCTTCAAGTCAATCTTACTAAAGATACATGCCCCATGCAATTCATCTAACATGTCATCTAGCCTAGGTATGGGATGCCTATACTTGATGGTTATATTATTGATTGCCCTACAATCCACACACATACGCCATGAGCCATCTTTCTTAGGAACTAGTAAAACAGGTGCAGCACAAGGTGACATGGACTCACGCACAAAACCCCAATCTAACAACTCAATTACCTGCCGTTGAAGCTCCTTAGTCTCCTCCGGGTTGCTCCTATAGGCTGGACGATTTGGCAATTCACTCACAGGCACGAAATCGATTTGGTGGTGGTAAGCCATGAGGTAACTCCTCTGGAAATACATCTTCAAATTCCTGCAAAAGTGAAACAACAATGCTCGGAATGGACCCGGCTATATCACTTGTGTTAAGGAGGATCTGCAAAAGTGAAACAACAATGCTCGGAAGGGACCCGGCTATATCACTTGTGTTAAGGAGGATCTGCAAAAGTGAAACAACAATGCTCGGAAGGGACCCGGCTATATCACTTGTGTTAAGGAGGATCTTCTTATAAACAACCAACACAAGTGGTTCATGTGTGTGCATCAATTGTTTCAACTCACTCTTTTGGGCCATATATGTTTTCTTTTTGGCCTCTTTCCTCTCTTTTTTCTTTTGTATGGCCATCTCACTCTTTTGATCACTCTTTTTTTCAGCCATCTCATATTTTCTTTCAAAGGCCATCTCACTTTTTAATTCATTCTTTTCAGGCCTCATTTCTCTTTTTTTTTTTCAATTGGTCCTTCAACACTTGCTTTGGGGACAAAAGAAGTAATACAATGGATTCCTTCTTCAATACATATGAATACGTATTCTTGAACCCATCATGTGTCACTCGCCTATCATATTGCAACGGCCTCCCCAACAGGATAGGCAAGCATGCATTGGCACTACATCACACAAAACCTCATCAATGTACTTTCCAATAGAAAAAGACACCAACACTTGTTTGTTCACCTTCACTTCCGCACAATCATTCAACCATTGAAGCCTATATGGTTGATGATGCTTTAACGTAGGTAAACCCAACTTTCTACCATCTCACTACTAGCCACATTGGTGCAACTTCCCCCATCTATGATAAGGTTGCAAACCTTGCTATTCTGTTACGATCAATTAGGGGGTAATCGTAGAGCTACAATAGCTCGGTTCTTAAAATATTGAACACCGATGAATTAAATCGAGTTTGGTGTTCAAACCAAGCGGAAAAATACTTGAAATAATCCTTCGTAGAAACCGATTGAATATTTTGTAAAGCATTTAAAATATATGCAAGTTGAATGAGTAAAAATATTTTAGTTGAAGCATTTTATCAAACACTTGGTATCCAATATTTTGGTATTTGAAGAACACATAAAATGTTTCAACAATGCATCTTTAAAACTAATGGAAATGATAAGTAAAGCAATAAACAAATAGACACGAATTTGTTTATGGATGTTCGGAGATAGAATAACTCCTACGTCACCCCTTCTTCCCATTGGGAAGGATATTCACTAGAAGACTTTGATTTATACAACACCTTGTACAAACCCATTCAGTTATGACTTATCCACTGCCTAAACTGAACTCCTAGGACTCAAGATTGTAGGCAGCACCTCACAATCAGCATATTGTTTAATGTCTCATATGCAAAGACTACATACACTAGTTTATTGTCTTTGTGCAAGACTCACTCAACTAAACTTTGAAGTTCAACTCTCTTGTATATGTGTGAGTGATTGTGTGGGAGGAATTTATCTTTTACAGTGTACATCTCAAATGTATCCCTCACACAAGGGCTTGTGCTCTCAACTAGCAGATTTCTTCATGTTAACTGCCCATGCTTTGAATCCACTTCAAAAGCTCTTGTTTGATCTTCAAGATGTTGTATTTATAGGCTTCAACACTGATATATATGTTAGACACAAGAATATCACCGTTTGGAAAGTTTCTGTACTGTTTCTGGAATTGCAACGGTCAAATTCGTCTTGCTGGACATTTTCCCGACTGGTCAACTCTGGTCAACTCAATTGGTCATTCAGTTCAACTAGTCAGCAGGTGGTTCAGTTCAATTGGATTGGTCAGCAGGTCAGCAGTTGGTTCAGTTTCAGCTGGTGTGTTGAAATCAGCCTAGCTTATTTCAGTTTGTGCAGAACCAGTAACTTCATCGTCATTTATCAGTATCTTAAGCTTCGATTCAGACTTTGACTTCTGAAAATGATTTGTAGATCTTTGTCTTATCTTTTCAACGCATACTGAATTGCTTCATTTTGATAATTGAGCTGAGAGATATGATCAAAATACCGCAGCTGCTCAAACCCAACTGATTGCTATTTTCGTGTGATCAGTTCGGTAATTGAGCGATCAGTTAGATCATGATAACATCCGATTTTGCCCAACTGACGTGAAATACGATTTGTTCCAAATTGAGTTTTCTAATCATTTCAGTTGGCGGATTGTAATTTGGATCATCCAGTTGAGAGATATCATCAAAATACCAAAGCTTGCCAGAAATTCAGTTTGTGCAGAATTTAGTTTCGGCTTGCTTCTTGTTTTAATAATCTTCACACTTGAGTAAATATGTTAGAAACACAATAATAAGTTTTGTTAACATCAAAATCAAGATTATGAACTTGAAAATTTCCAACATATTCACAAATCATCTAGTATGGAACAAGTTTTTCCTTTGGTTAGTCTCCTCCTCCTTGACTTGGGCACTCATGATCCGCCTAGTCACTAGTGCTTCACCTACAACTGCCCCATATCCCACATCAGGAATCCTCTAACACAGGCATCTCATCATCATCACCCTCGTCATCACCCTCACTTTGAGACTCATACTCACCATAGTCATTCAAGATCATCACCCTCTTATTAGGGCATTGGCTAGCAATATGACCCAACTCTTGACACCTAAAATATTTAGTACCTCTAGAACTATTAAGAGGAGTTTCAGATTTACCTTGCACTCCTTGCTTAGGCGCCTCTTTTTTGGTCTCAATCTTGGGTTTGGTCACCAATTTACCTTCATCACGTTTTGCCCCATTTGGTCGCCAAAGAGATGACGAATTTCCAGTTTGATTGGTGCGGCCAACTCCTCGCATCTTGAGTTGTTGCTCCACCTTTATGGCCATTTGCATCATCTCGTCTAGATCCAAGTAGTGCCTAAGATCCACTTGATCTTGAATCTCCCTGTTCAAACCACAAAGAAAATGTGCCATTGTCGCCTCACTATCCTTGAAACGTCCTGCCCTTTTTTATTGCTTTAAAAGTACTAGAAATTTTTTTTTTTTAACACTCAATTTTCGGCCATGTACCTTTCTCACATGAAAATATTTTTATAAAATATTTTACCCCTTTAAAATTAAACATTAACCAACTAGCATTTTAAAAACTAAGTGCAATAGTGATCAAATGAAATCGTCGCATATTTTACCAAACCAAAAAAGCAATAATTTGAAAAGAATAGCCCATACTAAACCTCTCAAAAATCTCTCAAATGCATAAATAAATAATCTTAAAAATCTTTAATTATAAAGCATGAGTCAAAAGTCATAGTGCGGAAAAAGTAGAAGCGCTGGTCCTCGGGTTGTGTGCGCCTTCAGTCCAGTCAAATCACCCGTCAAGTCCTCCCTCAAACTCACCTGCATCCATCACACCTAGTGAGTCTAAAGACTCAACACACCATAATCTTTATAACGAGTAATACATAATACAGTCAACATATAACGGTGAAAAATACTTGTACTTAAAATATCGTTTTCATGAAGATGCATAAACATAAACATTTTCGTAAAAATTTTCATGATGCATAAAACTTTAAACATAAACATTTTCACAACATGCAAACATGAATTTCCTTTTCCTCAACATGACATGGCATAAAACCTTAAACATAATCATGAACATTTTCTTTTTTTCTTTGTTGAATTCAGATCGTTAATTGTGACTTTCCTGACATGACATGACATGACGATGGATCCATCTACATAAAACCACAGTACTGGGCAACGGGGACATCAGCGACACTCTCACCGGTCAACTGAGCCTTGGCCTAACATGATCGAATAGAAATACGATCGTCGGGGCTCCCTCTAGGGCCTTCTCCCATAAATGGGCTCCCTCTGGGGCCTTCTCCCCTCACGATATTCCCATTCTTCCTCAAACCTCATATCCTCATATTCGCAATAATGGAAAAACGATCGTCGGGCTCCCACGGGGACCATCACCCTCACGACGTCGCCATCATTAACGAATTAGTCACAACCACTTCACTTCCTTCAACATTTTACATTCACATCACTTAGAAAAATCATGAGTAATATTTACATTTTTCATTTTTGAAACCAAGCATGCAACATGTATTTTAAATGTCTTCTTAAATCATAAAAATCATTTAGACATTCAAAAATCATATTCTAATCATGAACAATTCATAAACATTTAAAAATAATCGTAATTTAATAAAAACAGCATTTAGGGCACTGCCATGACCTTTACTAATTTCTAGGTGTAAAAAGACCGTTTTACCCCTAGACTCGACATTTTATGTTTTGGACTTTTATCTTGATTTCATGACTCTAACATATCCCAAATAATTATTTAAGCTTACATGAATTTTTCCATAATTTTATTTAGCATAAATCGAGGACTTTTAATTTAATCTTTAAATAAGACGTATTAACGCGTTTTAATCCCGAATTAAACCAAACCTTAATATAAAATTCCCAAATTAAAAACTTAGACTTCTAATAATTATTTGAGCTTAAATATAATTTTTCATAATTTTATCAAGCATAAATCTAGGTGTTTTCATATACGTTTTTAAACTTATACGTACTTCCCAGTTTTGACTCGTATGGACTCGAAACTTAACCAAGCTTTACCAAACTTGAACCAAAGCTTAATAACACCTAAGTAACCCATATACAACCAAATACCAACCCATTAAGTCCATTGAATATGCCTAGGAAGCTACTGAATTTTTCTGCACAAGAGTCCTAGTCCTAATATGATTCGAACCTAGGCTAGCTTCGCCTCTAGCCCTTAACCACCATGTCCAGCCTCTACCCATCCCTCCTATGCAGCCCAATTAAGTCTAGTGACCCTCCCTTACCGCATATAGCAGCCGTGACCCTCAAAGATTCTTAGACGAAGAGTCCTTTCCCTTAAGGAGTCTATTTTCGTTTTTATTCCTTCCCTATTTTTTTCAGCCTTTAAACATACACCTAGGGACCCTTAAACATGTGGAAAAACATCCCTTCAAGTACCCCTACCATGGCAGCCCCTTTGTGCATCATTATGAAGAGTTTTAAAAGATGAAAACACTAGTTTTGTGCATGTATAACCATAAAAACGAAAATATAAAAGTTGTATCATGTTTTGCATGCAATCATGTATCAAACAAATAATATGGTGTGAAAGATGAGTAAAAGGAGAATATGGCGTGCCTTTACGTATAATACGCACGAAAACGTTGCAGCGATTCGAGAGACGACGACAGAGAGGCTTGCTGAATTTTCCTCAATATTTTAGTGGCTTCCCTAGAAAATTAACGTGTGGTGTGGTTTGTGGGGAAGGGGAGAGTCTTGATTGTATAATTGGGGGAGGTGAGCGTGTGTTTCTAGGGATTATGGGGTGGGGTTTAACTTTAAATAATAGCTAATTAATCACTAATTAGGCTTAGGCCCATTAAAGCATATAATTAGACCCATTATTGTTTAATTAAGATTTAGTTAAAATATGATAATAGTTTTGTTTAAATAAGTTTGTGAATTTATTAGCCGGGTTGCCAAAACGTTTGAATTTTTGTTGAAAAACCAACCCCGATAAAATTTACGTCCCGGCGTATAAAATCACCTCAAAACCCCATATTTTCAAAAATAAGAAAAAACATCGACCATATTTTTAAATAATTAAAATAATCATTTAATAAAAACATTTTCTACTTTGCAGGCATCGGTCTCCGTTCCTCGATCGCAACTCGAATAACCTTTAAAAAATACATTTTTACGCAACAATGTAGAAAAATATATTTTAAACATGCAAATATACACAACATAATTAATTCAAGCAATTAAAACATTTAATTAAAATAAAAAAGAATTTAATAATTCAAATACATGTGGTTCGTGTGGACCTTTAAATTTTCGGTACGTTACAATCTCCCCCTCTTAAATTGAATTTCGTCCTCGAAATTCGCTTATCCTTAATAACCCAAAGTTTAGACTTAGTTCTAGTATCCCAAAAATCCACGCTTCCGCTGCGCTACTGTAACGACCCGAAAATCAGACTACGTATAAGTCATGCATAATTATTACTATTTAAATTTAAAAATGATTTATATATATATATATATATATGAAGGGTCTAATTCATTTTGATATTTGACAAGTCATAATTATTTATTTTAAATGCAAAAGTTTAGTTTTATCTTTTCAGTTAAATACGCGAAGACGGACCGGAGTTTGAAGATTAAAGATAAGATTAATAATAAGAAAGACATTCCTAAATTTAATTTAAGTCAATGAATAATTTAATTTAAAGAGATAGAATGTTTTAGAATTTATTTAATTAATTAGAGCTAAGTTGGTAAATAAATTCTTTTAGGTTCAATATTGAATTAAAGCTTAAATTAAAATATGTAAACAAGAGAGAATGAATTAATCTAAGTATGAAGTATTCAAGAAATTAAACATAGTATTTAAATGCTTAAAGTTAAATCCATGCAATGCCATGCAAGAGGTCATTATAAATTAAGGTGTAAATTCATTAAAATGTAGAATGGGTATTTAAAACCTTAAACAATTAACATACAAGATGTAAACAATAAAACACCATGCAAATAAGTAATAATTTTGGGTCCAACATTTAAAATATTCAAAGGTGGATAACTCCCCATTCAAATCATTCCTAATTACAATTCTTGGAGTATCTATTTCCCATTTTTAATTCACTAATTAATAGTAATTCAAAAACAATGTTACACCTTATTTCTCCCAACTAATGACTAAGCTAATCATCGGAAAAAAAAAATACAGCAGAATGAGGGAAAAGCAACGGCAGCAAGGGGGAGGAGAATCATTTGAAACCCATTCAATTCTTGCACTTGTAACTCTCCACTAAATGCACTTCAAGACACCTTTAACACCTCCTATAACAGCCATCTCCATTTTCTAGCACCTCCACACCATTACCTTCGAAATACATCAGAAAACAGTAGCTTAGAGGCGTGAGAATTCAGCAGAAAAACAAGAAGAGAAATCCAACTCGGTTCTGTCGCGGCGTATTGTCGTTTTGATTTGTTTTGTGTCAAAACAAATTCCAGGCATGTATATATTGTTTCTTTGCTCTTCAATCAATTCATATAGATATATTTAAACCATTATATAAGCAGGATTCAAGCAAGCAACAGGAAAATGACAGCAACTTTCCAAGCAAAAATCTGTACATAATTTCTTGGCTCTTTTGGTTTTCAACTTCACGGTTTGGTGTGTTTTGTTGCTTACAGGGAGTGGCTCGTTTTCCAGGCACACATGGCTGCTTCTAGGAATGTTTTAGAGTGTGTTAGGGTGTCGTTGGTTCGTTGGTTTAGGTCCATACACTCAGGAGAAAGAAGTGGCAGCAACATTTCCATGAGTACAGTTTTTGTGTCAAGGTTTCTGTCATTGAGTTGTTTAATGGTTGTGTTCAAATCATGGCTGTCCAAGGGACTGTAGCCACGGTTAGAACCCTTCCATATCATGTCTAGGACGTGACCAAGGTGTCCTCTCAAAGCTTGGTTCATGGTTCCATCAGATTTTTGAAGCAACAACACAAGCATCACTCGAAAAAAATTCTGTTTCTGGTTTGTGTGAGTAACTTCGGTTTTGAGGTGTTGGGATGGGCTGTGGCTGGCTTGTAGCCCATAGCCATGGTTCATACAATACTCCATCATGTCTAGATTGAGCTATGGTTGACCATACAGCCACTGGAACGAAATAAGACAACAAATTCATTCGAATACTGCAGCACAGAATTTCTGGGTGCTCTCGATTTGAGCTGTGCATTGTCCTAGGTATTGGCTCGGCTTGTGGTTGGATTCTAGCCCTTAGCCATGGTCCAAGCCATGCCTTAGGATGTTGTTAAGAGTCTTTGGGTGGTGGTTCAAGCCCTTGGTCATTAAATTTCAGAATTTCCCCTCAAATACACAAGCTGCTCCTGCTGAAATTTGACAGCAACTTGCTGTTCGGTTCATGAGGTTGGTTTGAGTTCTTGGCTGGCTTTTAGCCCATGGCCTTGGACTGGACAGTACCTCAATGAGTTAGGAAAGTCATGTTTTTGGCCGTTCGTGATTCGGTCGAGTTTAGAGGTCGTACGAGAATTTACGGTGAAAGGTGCCAAAATGACTCTCGAAAGAGTGTTTTATGTTTTTGGATTTCTTTCACCCATTTTCGTGTTTTACAGTTATTATGCATATTTTCAGTATGTTTGGGGTATTTTAATCATGGTTAAACGTCGGTTTAATGTTGGTTCGGGTTGGTACGAAGCCATGGTTAAAAATCAAGTTGTTGGTCCGAATCGTCTCGTTTTTGGTTCTATTGTTAAGATTTTGTCAAGTTAAGATTTGTTTCATGTGTCACATATTAGTAGTAAGTCGCAGCAAGCCTGGGAACGATCCAACTCATCCGGTAAAAAAATAAGGTTATAATTATGTTACGTGCATAAAAATATAAAATGTTTATTTTTGAGATATATGCGATATGTCTTGTGGCCACCTTATGCTTATGGGTTTGGAAGTCGGTAGGAACAACCGAGGACCTCTCCGCCCGGTGACTTACGACCGGTTTATGATTATGTATGGGTACGGACATCCAGTCCAAGGGCTATGATTGATCTCTACCGCCCAGTATACTGTTGTTTAGTCTGATCAGGCGCTTACGCTATGTTATGGGCCACTTGCTTATAAACATTATCTCTACCAGAAAATTATGATATGTTATGACAGAGCTCTGTTGAGCAAAGCTTTTACGTATGATTTTCAGATATGCACGTAGTTATAATTATTCATGATACGCTTTTCACCGTACGCTTTACGATACTTTATTTTTATGCTGCATGCGATTTTATGATATATTTACTTGTTATTCACGATATATACATGTTGAGTCTTTAGACTCACTAGAATTGATTGTTGTAGGTATTGATGTGGTCGAGACCGCAGACGGAGACCAATGAGCGATCTTGGGACAGCGGTAGTAAACCCGAGGACCTCATGATTTAATTTATGCACTTTTTATTATGCAAACTCAGTTTTAATATGTTGGATTATTTTAAATTGATGTTTACGTTGGATTATTCTTAAATTGTTGGTTGAAAACATTATTCGCTTCCGTTGTTATTTTAAAGTTAATAATTATTTACATGCTTATTTTAATTAAATGAGATAAAATAATTATTTACTTAGAAAATTTTTAATAATTCCGCAAAATTATGAATACAAAAATACGGGCCTTGACAGTTGGTATTAGAGCCTATGATCTTGTAAAGGGTTGTACTACTACTGCTCTCGAGAAGCTCACGAAGTCACGTCTTCGGTCTGTAAATTTTACATTTAAGCATTTTATTTAAAGCATGAATTATTTTAACAACATTTTTTCATGAAATGTTTTTACGTTCAGATTTTAATTGTTCAGTGTTTATTTAAATAAAAATAAATAAATTATGGAATTATGCATGTTGGGTACGTTTGGAATTGGACATGTCTAAGAATTCGAATATTGGGCTTTAGGAGATGTTGAAAATGATTTGACTATATTAATTTTTAGGTCAATAGTGTTGATGTCCTACTTATGGGTCATAAGTTAATCTTGAAAATTATGAATGCTTTTGGGACTTGTAGAAATTCTAAGAAATTATTGATGGTTCTTGGTTGCTAGTCGAGTAAATTTTTGAGGATTTCATATAAGCAATAGCGATTCGAATACTACGACAATCTTTAGGATTATAAATGTACAATTTGAGGATTTTAAGTATCTATGGAAATGTAAGATTAATTATGAGAATTTATTTAGGATACATGCTCTACCTAGTTAGATTTAAGGATGGAATTGCATGAATTGAGAATTTTAGGGACCTAATTGTAATAACTAATAATTTGAGGACCTAAGTGGAAAAAAAAATTCTAAGGGACTATTTTCGAATTTACCAAATTTTGGGGATTAAATTTTGAGTTCGAGAATCTAAAAGTTTAATGAGGTAAAGATGGAAAATTTTATGGGGACAATGATGCAGATTTCGAAGAGTTGTGGGGCCAAAATGTAAATCGGAAGAACTGTAAGGGTCAGGTTGCAATTTTCAAAATTTTAAGGATTAAATGCGAACTTTTGAGGAACACTTGAGATTTCAAGTATTTATAGAAATGTAAGACGTGTTATGGGAATTAATTTTGGGTTTAATAAACTTAAGACTATTGAACCTTATGATACGGAAAATCTATAAAATGAAATTGGAAATACTGAGTACTCATGGGTAATTGTGGAAATTTCGAGATTTAGAAAAAAAAAATTGGACGATATTCGAGGAAAGTAAGAATTATTTTTACAATTTTAAGAAATTTGAGAACTTATATAGTAGTAAGTGAGAATTGAACGGTTTAAATGGTAGGAATTTTCGGTTATTTAGGCTCGAAGGAAATATAAAATATTTAGATATTTGGATTATAATGTTATAATGAATGGTAACCAAGGACATTGTAGGATGAATCAATCTTAGGCATGAAAATTTAAGCGTTAGTGAAATCATGTTGTGGCAAATTAAGGATTTAAAGTGATGCCGATTTAAGGTAAAATTTGATCGGTTAGTTAAGTTATAAGGATAAATATTAAGTTAGAAATTTTTTTTGGGAATTTAAGTTTGATGTGTCGTAAGTTTTAACCAGGATCTTAACAGTTAGAATTATACCTTTGGGGGAATTTGATTTTTCTAGAAAGTTGAGTATGATGGATGGTTAGGTTACTCGATAGACGCATGTAAGAATTGAATTAGACACCTTATCTTGAGGAATTTTGAAAGTCATTAAGAAATTTGGGACTAAGCGGATATGTGGGCTGGAGTTATACTATCTAATATTATTTGAGTTGCATAAGCTTGAATTTCAAGATTTATAAGATAGGTGTTCATACATAAGTTTTGGGTGAAATAAAAAAAAAAAGGAATTAGAAGCGTTCAACATAGAGTACCAATGAACTAACATTAAGATTTTAATTGAGTAAGAAATCCGAAATCTTGATATGGGAATTTTAGAACTCTATGGGTGATATGAGCGAAGTTGAATTATTAGAGTAAGTTTATCGCTAACATGAGATAACTTATTAAGTTTTATACACTAGACTTAATTAAGCATTGATGATACTTAAGAATGTGACATTTGTTTCAATAAGGAAAGTCCAGAGTCTTAGGCCTCAACTATATTGTATTTGGAAAGAAAATGGTTTAAGCATAAAAATTGAGACTCGAAGGGCTTTAAAATATTGGTAGAAGGTCGATGTTGTATAAATTGGTTTTATGGATTAACGTTATTTGAGGTTTAAGATTTGCAACAATTTTATATTTGGGGTATACTCGTAAATAGTTAAGTTATATAAGTTTGGGCTGTAAGATAAAGATTCGATTCAAGGATCTTAGACTAATTTTGTTATGGAGCTGAGATAATATTTAACTTTTAAGTGTATCACCGATGATAGAAGTTGATCAGTAACCTTTGGTGCTAAGAGTTTTTAAGTTGCTGCGTAAATGCTAATGTAATAGGTCGTTGAACATTACGGGTATAGCATAAGGAAGGTAAGACATGATAAGTTTGAACCACCAATTCTAATATTGGGAACGATGAGAAAAGTCAGAATTCGAGATCATAGTAAAGTAAAACTAAGTTACCATAAGTCGTTTTAAGTTGCGATTCGCAAATGAGATTTTTGTTAGGCAATCTAATTAGGATTGAAGAAACGTAAGGACAGCCTATGACTTAATTTTTATCAGAGTAGCGCAGCGGTAGCGTGGTTGTTGGGATTATAGAATTAAGAATCTAAACTTTTGGATTATCGAGGATTAGCGAATTTCGGGGACGAAATTCAATTTAAGGGGGGAAGATTGTAACGACCCGAAAATCAGACTACGTTAAGCCATGCATAATTATTATTATTTAAATTTAAAAATGATTTATATATATATATATATATATATATATATGAAGGGTCTAATTCATTTTGATATTTGACAAGTCATAATTATTTATTTTAAATGCAAAAGTTTAGTTTTATCTTTTCAGTTAAATATGCGAAGACGGACCGGAGGTTGAAGATTAAAGATAAGATTAATAATAAGAAAGACATTCCTAAATTTAATTTAAGTCAAGGAATAATTTAATTTAAAGAAATAGAATGTTTTAGAATTTATTTAATTAATTAGAGCAAAGTTGGTAAATAAAGTCTTTTAGGTTCAATATTTAATTAAAGCTTAAATTAAAATATGTAAACAAGAGAGAATGAATTAATCTAAGTATGAAGTATTCAAGAAATTAAACATAGTATTTAAATGCTTAAAGTTAAATCCATGCAATGCCATGCAAGAGGTCATTATAAATTAAGGTGTAAATTCTTTAAAATGTAGAATGGGTATTTAAAACCTTAAACAATTAACATACAAGATGTAAACAATAAAACACCATGCAAATAAGTAATAATTTTGGGTCCAACATTTAAAATATTCAAAGGTGGATAACTCCCCATTCAAATCATTCCTAATTACAATTCTTGGAGTATCTATTTCCCATTTTTAATTCACTAATTAATAGTAATTCAAAAACAATGTTACACCTTATTTCTCCCAACTAATTACTAAGCTAATCATCGGAAAATAAAAACACAGCAGAATGAGGGAAAAGCAACGGCAGCAAGGGGGAGGAGAATCATTTCAAACCCATTCAATTCTTGCACTTGTAACTCTCCACTAAATGCACTTCAAGACACCTTTAACACCTCCTATAACAGCCATCTCCATTGTCTAACACCTCCACACCATTACCTTTGAAATACATCAGAAAACAGTAGCTTAGAGGCTTGAGAATTCAGCAGAAAAACAAGAAGAGAAATCCAACTCGGTTCCCTCGCGGCGTATTGTCGTTTTGATTTGTTTTGTGTCAAAACAAATTCCAGGCATGTATATATTGTTTCTTTGCTCTTCAAGCAAGTCCTATAGATATATTTAAACCATTATATAAGCAGGATTCAAGCAAGCAACATGAAAATGACAGCAACTTTCCAAGCAAAAATCTGTACAGAATTTCTTGGCTCTTTTGGTTTTCAACTTCACGGTTTGGTATGTTTTGTTGCTTACAGGGAGTGGCTCGTTTTCCAGGCACACATGGCTGCTTCTAGGAATGTTTTAGAGTGTGTTAGGGTGTCGTTGGTTCGTTGGTTTAGGTCCATACACTCAGGAGAAAGAAGTGGCAGCAACATTTCCATGAGTACAGTTTTTGTGTCAAGGTTTCTGTCATTGAGTTGTTTAATGGATGTGTTCAAATCATGGCTGTCCTAGGGACTGTAGCCACGGTTAGAACCCTTCCATATCATGTCTAGGACGTGACCAAGGTGTCCTTTCAAAGCTTGGTTCATGGTTCCATCAGATTTTTGAAGCAACAACACAAGCATCACTCGAAAAAAATTCTGTTTCTGGTTTGTGTGAGTAACTTCGGTTTTGAGGTGTTGGGATGGGCTGTGGCTGGCTTGTAGCCCATAGCCATGGTTCATACAACACCCCATCATGTCTAGATCGATCTATGGTTGACCATACAGCCACTGGAACGAAATAAGACAACAAATTCATTCGAATACTGCAGCACAGAATTTCTGGGTGATCTCGGTTTGAGCTGTGCATTGTCCTAGGTATTGGCTCGGCTTGTGGTTGTCTTCTAGCCCTTAGCCATGGTCCAAGCCATGCCTTAGGATGTTGGTAAGAGTCTTTGGGTGGTGGTTCAAGCCCTTGGTCATTAAATTTCAGAATTTCCCCTCAAATACACAAGCTGCTCCTGCTGAAATTTGACAGCAACTTGCTGTTCGGTTCATGAGGTTGGTTTGAGTTCTTGGCTGGCTTTTAGCCCATGGCCTTGGACTGGACAGTACCTCAATGAGTTAGGAAAGTCATGTTTTTGGCCGTTTGTGATTCGGTCGAGTTTAGAGGTCGTACGAGAATTTACGGTGAAAGGTGCCAAAATGACTCTCGAAAGAGTGTTTTATGGTTTTGGATTTCTTTCACCCATTTTCGTGTTTTACAGTTATTATGCATATTTTTCAGTATGTTTGGGGTATTTTAATCATGGTTAAACGTCGGTTTAATGTTGGTTCGGGTTGGTACGAAGCCATGGTTAAAAATCAAGTTGTTGGTCCGAATCGTCTCGTTTTTGGTTCTATTGTTAAGATTTTTTCAAGTTAAGATTTGTTTCATGTGTCACATATTAGTAGTAAGTCGCAGCAAGCCTGGGAACGATCCAACTCATCCGGTAAAAAAATAAGGTTATAATTATGTTACGTGCATAAAAATATAAAATGTTTATTTTTGAGATATATACGATATGTCTTGTGGCCACCTTATGCTTATGGGTTTGGAAGTCGGTAGGAACAACCGAGGACCTCTCCGCCCGGTGACTTACGACCGGTTTATGATTATGTATGGGTACGGACATCCAGTCCAAGGGCTGTGATTGATCTCTACCGCCCAGTATACTGTGGTTTAGTCTGATCAGGCGCTTACGCTATGTTATGGGCCACTTGCTTAGAAACATTATCTCTACCAGAAAATTATGATATGTTATGACAGAGCTCTGTTGAGCAAAGCTTTTACGTATGATTTTCAGATATGCACGTAGTTATAATTATTCATGATACGCTTTTCACCGTACGCTTTACGATACTTTATTTTTATGCTGCATGCGATTTTATGATATATTTACTTGTTATTCACGATATATATATGTTGAGTCTTTAGACTTACTAGACTTGATTGTTGTAGGTATTGATGTGGTCGAGACCGCGGACGGAGACCAATGAGCGATCTTGGGACAGCGGTAGTAAACCCGAGGACCTCATGATTTAATTTATGCACCTTTTATTATGCAAACTCAGTTTTAATATGTTGGATTATTTTAAATTGATGTTTACGTTGGTTTATTCTTAAATTATTGGTTGAAAACATTATTCGCTTCCGTTGTTATTTTAAAGTTAATAATTATTTACATGCTTATTTTAATTAAATGAGATAAAATAATTATTTACTTAGAAAATTTTTAATAATTCCGCAAAATTATGAATACAAAAATACGGGCCTTTACAGCTACTCTGATAAAACTTAAGTTCTAGAATGTCCTTACGTCTCCTTGATCCCAATTAATTTTATCTTCTAAATCCTTATTTTCAAATCGCAACTTAAAAAGACCCATAATGACTTAGTGATGTTACTATTACAACCTCGAATTTCAAATTTTCTTAAAATTCCCAATATAAAAATATGGCTGACCATACTTATCGTATATTACTTTCCTTATTTTATACCTAAAATTTTCATCTACTTCTCATATTTCAACCTTAAAATCCCAAACACATCCGCTAACGCTTAGATTTTCAAGCCTAATGTCGATTCATCTTTAAAAACCATTGATTAACATTCCTTATAACGTTATAACCTAAGATATCCCAAGGTTCCAAATATTCTTAAAAGTCTAAATCCTCAAAATTCTTATTATTTAAACCATTTAATTATCGCTTATTGCTAAACTAGTCCCAAAATTCTTTAATAATTGCAAAATAAATTCTTAATTTCCTCAAAAATTATCCTAATTGATCCTTAATTTTTAAAATCCTACGATTTACCCATAAGTTCTTGGCATTCTTATTCCCTTCTATAGGTTTCCCATAACATAGATTTCGAAAATTTAAACTTATTTACCCAAAAGTCAATTCCTATAACCAATATTACATTTCATCAAAACTTAAAATCCCAATGTATACATTTTCTTATTCCCAAAGTCGTCGTAAATCCTCGAATCATTATTACTTATGAGTAATTCCTTAAAATTAAGGCAACTAGTAACCACGAATCATAAATATTTTCTTAGAAAATCTACGTGTCCCAAAACATTCAAAATATTCACGATTAACTTATGGCCCAAAAAAATAGAACGTCAATACTAAAACCCAAAATCAACATAGTCCAATTCCACCACGAAGCCAACATGCGTTAAAATAAAATAATTTTTCATTTCATATCGTATCACATATAAAAAAATTCCAAAGCATATAAATCATATATCATCATGAAGCTATTAAACATGTGACGTGAACATATAATTCATGTAGTCATGCAGGTGACAACATATAAATCATATAAAGCATGTAAAAACTTGCAACTTTGAGGCTTGACGACTGATCTTTCTGGCGCTGATGGTGGCACAACCCTTTACAGGACCTTTGCTCTGATACCAACTGAAACGTCCTGCCCTTTTTTATTGCTTTAAAAGCACTAGAAAATTTTTTTTTAATACTCAATTTTCGGCCATGTACCTTTCTCACATGAAAATATTTTTATAAAATATTTTATCCCTTTAAAATTAAACATTAACCAACTAGCATTTTAAAAACCAAGTGCAATAGTGATCAAATGAAATCGTCGCATATTTTACCAAACCTAAAAAGCAATAATTTGAAAATAATAGCCCATACTAAACCTCTCAAAAATCTCTCAAATGCAAAAATAAATAATCTTAAAAATCTTTAATCATAAAGCATGAGTCAAAAGTCATAGTGCGGAAAAAGTAGAAGCGCTGGTCCTCGGGTTGTGTGCGCCTTCAGTCCAGTCAAATCACCCGTCAAGTCCTCCCTCAAACTCACCTGCATCCATCACACCTAGTGAGTCTAAAGACTCAACACACCATAATCTTTATAACGAGTAATACATAATACAGTCAACATATAACGGTGAAAAATACTTGTACTTAAAATATCATTTTCATGAAGATGCATAAACATAAACATTTTCGTAAACATTTTCAAGATGCATAAAACTTTAAACATAAACATTTTCATAACATGCAAACATGAATTTCCTTTTCCTCAACATGACAAGACATAAAACCTTAAACATAATCATGAACATTTTCTTTTTTTCCATTATTGAATTCAGATCGTTAATTGTGACATTCCTGACATGACATGACATGACGATGGATCCATCTACATAAAACCACAGTACTGGGCGGCGGGGACATCAGCGACACTCTCACCGGTCAACTCAGCCTTGGCCTAACATGATCGAATAGAAATACGATCGTCGGGCTCCCTCTAGGGCATTCTCCCAAAAATGGGCTCCCTCTGGGGCCTTCTCCCCTCACGATATTCCCATTCTTCCTCAAACCTCATATCCTCATAACCTCATATTCGCAATAATGGAAACACGATCGTCGGGCTCCCACCGGGACCATCACCCTCACGACGTCGCCATCATTAACGAATTAGTCACAACCACTTCACTTCCTTCAACATTTTACATTCACATCACTTAGAAAAATCATGACTAATATTTACATTTTTCATTTTTGAAACCAAGCATGCAACATGTATTTTAAATGTCTTCTTAAATCATAAAAATCATTTAGACATTCAAAAATCATATTTTAATCATGAACAATTCATAAACATTTAAAAATAATCGTAATTTAATAAAAACAGCATTTAGGGCACTGCCATGACCTTTACTAATTTCTAGGTGTAAAAAGACCGTTTTACCCCTAGACTCGACATTTTACGTTTTGGACTTTTATCTTGATTTCATGACTTTAACATATCCCAAATAATTATTTAAGCTTACATGAATTTTTCCATAATTTTATTTAGCTTAAATCGATGACTTTTAATTTAATCTTTAAATAAGACGTATTAACGCGTTTTAATCCCGAATTAAACCAAACCTTAATATAAAATTCCCAAATTAAAAACTTAGACTTCTAATAATTATTTGAGCTTAAATATAATTTTTCATAATTTTATCAAGCATAAATCTAGGTGTTTTCATATTCGTTTTTAAACTTAGACGTACTTCCCAGTTTTGACTCGTATGGACTCGAAACTTAACCAAACTTTACCAAACTTGAACCAAAGCTTAATAACACCTAACTAACCCATATACAACCAAATACCAGCCCATTAAGTCCATTGAATATGCCTAGGAAGATACTGAATTTTTCTGAACAAGAGTCCTAGTCCTAATATGATTCGAACCTAGGCTAGCTTCGCCTCTAGCCCTTAACCACCATGTCCAGCCTCTACCCATCCCTCCTATGCAGCCCAATTAAGTCTAGTGACCCTCCCTAACCGCATCTAGCAGCCGTGACCCTCAAAGACTCCTAGTCGAAGAGTCCTTTCCCTTAAGGAGTCTATTTTCGTTTTTATTCCTTCCCTATTTTTTTCAGCCTTTAAACATAGACCTAGGGACTCTTAAACATGTGGAAAAATATTCCTTCAAGTACCCCTACCATGGCAGCCCCTTTGTCCATCATTATGAAAAGTTTTAAAAGATGAAAACACTAGTTTTGTGCATGTATAACCATAAAAACGAAAATATAAAAGGTGTATCATGTTTTGCATGCAATCATGTATCAAACAAATAATATGGTGTGAAAGATGAGTAAAAGGAGAATATGGCGTGCCTTTACGTATAATACGCACGAAAACGTTGCAGCGATTCGAGGGACGACGACAGAGAGGCTTGCTGAATTTTCCTCAATATTTTAGTGGCTTCCCTAGAAAATTAACGTGTGGTGTGGTTTGTGGGGAAGGGGAGAGTCTTGATTGTATAATTGGGGGAGGTGAGCGTGTGTTTCTAGGGATTATGGGGTGGGGTTTAACTTAAAATAATAGCTAATTAATCACTAATTAGGCTTAGACCCATTAAGCATATAATTAGGCCCATTAGTGTTTAATTAGGATTTAGTTAAAATATGATAATAGTTTTGTTTAAATAAGTTTGTGAATTTATTAGTCGGGTTGCCAAAACGTTTGAATTTTTGTTGAAAAACCAACCCCGATAAAATTTACGTCCCGGCGTATAAAATCACCTCAAAACCCCATATTTTCAAAAATAAGAAAAACATCTACCATATTTTTAAATAATTAAAAATAATCAT
Source organism: Primulina tabacum (assembly GCF_025594145.1). Taxonomy (NCBI): domain Eukaryota; kingdom Viridiplantae; phylum Streptophyta; class Magnoliopsida; order Lamiales; family Gesneriaceae; genus Primulina; species Primulina tabacum. The sequence goes on from NC_134564.1 coordinate 20,339,605, forward strand.
TTAATAAAAACATTTTCTATTTTGCAGGCATCGGTCTCCGTTCCTCGATCGCAACTCGAATAACATTTAAAAAATACATTTTTATGCAACAATGTAGAAAAATATATTTTAAACATGCAAATATACACAACATAATTAATTCAAGCAATTAAAACATTTAATTAAAATACAAAAGAATTTAATAATTCAAATGCATGTGCTTCGTGTGGACCTTTAAATTTTCGGTACGTTACAATCCTCCTCGATATTGGCCCTAATCATGACTACTTCCATTTCCTTATAGTAGTCCTCAACACTCTTTACCCCAAGCCTCAAAGTTTGTAGCATCTTAAACATCTCCCTATAGTAATGATTGGGCACAAACCTCTTCCTCATGACCCTCTTCATCTCATCCAAAGTTTCAATGGGTCTCTCATTATACCTCCTCCTAGTTGTCACTAATTGATCCCACCAAATGAGAGCATAGTATATGAATTCAACCACCGCCAACCTCAACTTCTTTTGTTCGGAGTAGTGGTGACATTCAAACACAAACTCTACCCTCTTTTCCCATTCTAAGTATGGTTCCGGGTCAGATTTCTCATGGAACGAATGAATTTTCATCTTAATACTACCCATGTTACCATCTTCCCTATTCCCATCACATCTACCCCGTACAGCTTCTCTTCTTCCTCTCCCAAATCCTCTACCTCTTCCATTCCTACCCCAATTCTCATTTTGGCTTTCTTCGTGTCCTCCCAAATCATCTTCCTCATCTTCTCATCTTCTCATCTACCCAAATTTTTAGACTTTAATTTATCTCCACTAGTACTAACTTCAAGTTTATCCAACCTCTCATGTAAAGGCTCCAACTCGGTTGAAACGTCTGCACTTTTTATTGCTTGAAAAGTACTAGAAAATTTTTTTTTCTAAACACTCAATTTTCGGCCATGACATATAAAACATGAAAATATAAAATATTTTCCCCTGTAAAATAAAATCTCAACCAACTAGCATTTTAAAAATCGAGTGCAATAGTCAGAAAATGAAATCGTCAATTGTTTTGCCCAGCCTAAAAAGCAATAAGTTTGAAAAGTATAGCCTATACTAAACCTCTCAAAAATCTCTCAAAAAGTATAAATAATATAGTCTTAAAATCTTTAACATAAATCATGATTCAAGAATCGTAAATGCGGAAAAAGTAGAAGCGCTGGTCCTCGGGTTCTGTGCGCCTTCAGCCCAGTCAAATCATTCGTCAAGACCTCTCTCAACCTCACTTGCATCCATCACACCTAGTGAGTCTAAAGACTCAACACACCATCATCTTGGTAACAAGTAATACGTAATACAGTCAACATATAACAGTGAAAAATACTTGTACTTAAATTGTTTTCATGAAGATGCATAAACTTCAAACATGAACATTTTCGTAAACTTTTTTATGATGCATGATGTGGGGACCCGGACACTAATCATACTCTTATTCATCATTAGGACAATTTAATCAATTAAAATAAACAGGGTCTAAATTTATTTTTTTTTAATGCGGAACGTAATGAAATCATACTAGTATACATATCAGTATATAATAAGGTACAAGTCCTGTACAGCATACATTCAATACAACTAAGGTTCAACAACTAACTATCAAGTGTTCAACCCTATCTCCAGCAACATCAAAGTCCGTGGTCTCCACTCTAATCATGATCTCTCATCATCTCCTTGACCCTGATCCTGTCCCACCTGTTGTCATGCACACATACAAACACGACAACAGCCGGATAATTCCGGTGAGAATATAATCCCAGTATAAATCAACGGACATGCAATCATATCATCAATATAAAGCATGAAGCAGATATCAGATATATATCAAAATCTGAAACATAATTAATGTCAAACTATCAATCATACTCGTGACTCCACGACTTAGACTAGACTCAATCCTAGTCTAGGGATCCCGGTTTCCAGACGTTGGTATTCCTATATCGACCAACAGTAATAGAAGAAACTCTTATTCTATCCACGTCGATATAACCAAACATCCGGTGTCTTGACCTATCCATCACAGACTGTGGCACTATCGTCAATACACTATCTTGCGACATCGTGCAATGTGCCCGTGGCGATCCCACCACTATCAGGCACTTCTGTCACAAGATCACTCGTCTAATACTCATCTAATACATGCTTCCTATAAATCAATAGAACAACATATAAAATCAAATCAATGCATATAACAACAATAAGTATGTGATTTAGGGAAACCCAAGTATATCCTACTTGAGTCGATTTCCCAATACCACATTGACTTATACCTTTCTTTTGTAGTCTCGGTCTGAAACAATATCAGTTATGAACTCAAGACTGTCTCTGTAAATCTGAAATGACATATCGAGAATAATAATATCAACATTCCATTCCCAATATAATATAGAATCTGATTAATCTGAATTTAATTCAAATCATCGACATAACGGCACAATCTTCATATCCCCGTAAATACCATATCAACAAATATCAATTACAAATCATAACACATATCCGATACAATCTGTAATCAATAATTTAATCCAAATCTGTCCGGTTTTCACTCAATATAATCAGAAAATCATAACAACTCCATAATCAGTCTGTTCTTCAATCCGGTTTCGATTCTATGATGTGAAGTATTCCCAGAACACATAATAATGATCAAATAATAATTTCTCCAATATCATAATTTCAAATGATAATAGAACTCAATAAAACTTACGTCCAGTTGTAGCTGTCGATGAGAGGAGTACGGTACCGTGTTCGGATTAAAATTCTGATAGACGGATTTGGAATAATCACAAATCTAACACACGTGAAACTTGTAATATTTTCTGAGGGGATTCTCGGTTCTTGTTCTGAAAGAATGAAGGAAAATCGCACACTTAGGCTTTCTCCTTTTATCAAGTGGCGCTCGGCCGAACAAAAACCTCTGCCCGGGCGCGAAACATTCGGCCCAAAAGATTATACATTTCATATGTTTTGCCCAATTTGGTCTCGCTATAATCATATCAATTTATAATCAATAAATCATATCAGATTACGATAATCAAATTCTCAGGCATTACATTTCTTTTGTAGTCCCGGTCTGAAACAATATCAGTTCTGAACTCAAGACTGTCTCTGTAAATCTGAAATGACATATCGAGAATAATAATATCAACATTCCATTCCCAATATAATATAGAATCTGATTAATCTGAATTTAATTCAAATCATCGACATAACGGCACAATCTTCATATCCCCGTAAATACCATATCAACAAATATCAATTACAAATCATAACACATATCCGATACAATCTGTAATCAATAATTTAATCCAAATCTGTCCGGTTTTCACTCAATATAATCAGAAAATCATAACAACTCCATAATCAGTCTGTTCTTCAATCCGGTTTCGATTCTATGATGTGAAGTATTCCCAGAACACATAATAATGATCAAATAATAATTTCTCCAATATCATAATTTCAAATGATAATAGAACTCAATAAAACTTACGTCCAGTTGTAGCTGTCGATGAGAGGAGTACGGTACCGTGTTCGGATTAAAATTCTGATAGACGGATTTGGAATAATCACAAATCTAACACACGTGAAACTTGTAATATTTTCTGAGGGGATTCTCGGTTCTTGTTCTGAAAGAATGAAGGAAAATCGCACACTTAGGCTTTCTCCTTTTATCAAGTGGCGCTCGGCCGAACAAAAACCTCTGCCCGGGCGCGAAACATTCGGCCCAAAAGATTATACATTTCATATGTTTTGCCCAATTTGGTCTCGCTATAATCATATCAATTTATAATCAATAAATCATATCAGATTACGATAATCAAATTCTCAGGCATTACATTTCTTTTGTAGTCCCGGTCTGAAACAATATCAGTTATGAACTCAAGACTGTCTCTGTAAATCTGAAATGACATATCGAGAATAATAATATCAACATTCCATTCCCAATATAATATAGAATCTGATTAATCTGAATTTAATTCAAATCATCGACATAACGGCACAATCTTCATATCCCCGTAAATACCATATCAACAAATATCAATTACAAATCATAACCCATATCCGATACAATCTGTAATCAATCAATAATCCAAATCTGTCCGGTTTTCACTCAATATAATCAGAAAATCATAACAACTCCATAATCAATCTGTTCTTCAATCCGGTTTCGATTCTATGATGTGTAGTATTCCCAGAACACATAATAATGATCAAATAATAATTTCTCCAATATCATAATTTCAAATGATAACAGAACTCAATAAAACTTACGTCCAGTTGTAGACTTTCATCAAGTTCTGCCTCGTCTGGATGAATAATGTGAGAATCATCAGGGAGATATTTCCGCAACATAGATACATGAAAGACGTTATGTATCCCCAATAATGAAGGCGGTAATGCGAGTCGATAGGCACGATCTCCTATATGTTCGAGAATCTCATATGGACCAACGTATCGTGGAGACAACTTCCCTTTCTTGCCAAATCGAACAACTCCTCCGAAAGGTGAAATCTTCAAAAATACTCTGTCTCCTGCCTCAAATACCAACGGTCTGCGTCGAATGTTGGCATATTTGGCTTGTCTGTCCTGTGCCGCTTTCATCCTTTCTTGAATCAGTTTCACTTTCTCTGTCATATTTCTGATCATATCAGGTCCAATCTCAGGAACCTCAGAGATATCATCCCAATACAGAGGGGATCGGCACTTCTTTCCGAACAATGCTTCGAAAGGAGCCATCTCAATACTCGTCTGATAGCTATTGTTGTACGAAACTCACAAAGAGGCAATGCATCTTGCCAATTAGTGCTAAAATCAAGCACTACAGCTCTCAGCATATCTTCCAATGTCTGAATTGTCCGCTCTGACTGTCCGTCAGTCTGTGGATGATATGCGGTACTCAGATGTAACTTCGTACCTAGAGCCTGCTGCAAACTCTGCCAAAAGTGCGAAGTGAACCGAGGATCACGGTCTGATACAATCGACTTCGGCACTCCATGCAGTCTAACCACGTCTCTGACATAGATCTCAGCCATCTGATCATATCTATAGGTCATCTTGTATGGAATAAAACATGCGGATTTGGTCAATCAATCAATCACCACCCAAATCGCATCACAACCTCGGGAGGAACGTGGCAACTGTGTCACAAAATCCATGGAAATGTGATCCCATTTCCATTCAGGAATCGACAAACTCTGCAGCAATCCTCCTGGTTTCTTTCTTTCAGCCTTCACATGCTGGCAATTCAGACACTTAGATATAAATTCAGTAACATCAGATTTCATTTGCTTCCACCAAAACTGTGTCTTCAAGTCATTATACATCTTTCTGCCACCAGGATGGATACTGAATCTACTGCTGTGCGCTTCAGTCAATATCTGCTGTTTCAACTCTAAAACATTCGGCACGACAAGACGATTATTCACATACAGTACATCCTCACGTACCTGAAACTCTGATTGATGACCTGATCTGACCATCTCAATCGATTTCTGAACTTTCTGATCAACTTTCTGAGCCGCTTTATTCTTCAAAATTAGCTCTGGTTCAGCTTGAATAGCATATAATCTCAACAGGTCTACAATCTGTCTCAAATACCAATCCAAACAAACAGCAGTCTTCAATAAAATATGAAACACCTATTGTCGATAAGGATAAAGCACATACCTTTCGACTCAATGCATCAGCTGCTGCATTGGACTTCCCCGGATAGTATTTGATTTCACAATCAAAGCCTTTCAGTAAATCCAGCCATCTTCGTTGTCTCATATTCAGTTCTGATTGTTAAAACAAATATTTCAAACTTTTGTGATCAGAATAAATCTCAAACTTCTCACCATAGAGGTAATGTCGCCATATTTTCAGTGCGAATACAATGGCTGCCAATTCAAGATCATGAATTGGGTAGCGAGTCTCGTGTGGCTTCAACTGTCTCGAAGCATGGGCAATGACATGGCCTCGCTGCATCAACACACAACCCAAACCTCTGTGAGAAGCATCACAATATACAACAAAATCACCAGTACCTGAAGGAATAGTCAACACCGGAGCACTGGTCAACCTCTTCTTAAATTCCAGAAAACTGGATTCACAGTCTTCAGACCAAACAAACGGTGCATTCTTCTGAGTCAACTGTGTAATCGGCTTGGCAATACTGGAAAAATCTTTGATGAATCGACAATAATATCCTGTCAAACCCATGAAACTGCGAATCTTGGGCACTGATGTCGGGCTCGGCCAAGAAATCACTGCCTCAACCTTACTGGGATCAACAGAAATACCGTCTCCGGATATAATGTGACCCAGAAATACTACCTGTTTCGACCAAAACTCGCATTTCGACAGTTTAGCATATAACTTCTCAGCCCTCAAAATTCACAACACGGTTCTCAAATGCTCAGCATGTTCCATCATATTCTTTGAATAAATCAATATATCATCAATGAATATGATAACAAACTCATCAAGATATCTTTGAAAGACACGGTTCATCAACCCCATAAATACAGCCGGTGCATTCGTCAAACCAAATGGCATGACAATAAATTCATAGTGTCCATACCTTGTTCTGAATGCTGTCTTCGAGATATCAGAATCCCTGACTCTCAGCTGATGATATCCATATCTCAGATCGATCTTGGAATAAATAGAAGAACCCTGCAACTGGTCAAACAAATCATCTATACGGGGCAATAGATATTTATTCTTTACCGTTGCTTTGTTCAGTTGCCGGTAATCAATGCAGAGTCTCATTGAACCGTCTTTCTTCCTCACAAAAAACACGGGAGCACCCCAAGGAGATACACTCGGTCAGATGTATCCCTTGGCCAATAAATCCTCCAACTGATCCTTCAACTCTTTAAGTTCAATCGGTGCCATTCTGTACGGAGCTCTAGAAATCGGAACTGTACCTGGCATCAACTCAATGCTGAAGTCTATCTCTCGAATCGGAGGCAATCCAGGAATCTCGTCTGGGAAGACATCAGCAAACTCACACACCACTGGGGCAAGTCCGCCAATGATGGACTCGACTTCAGTAAATCAACTGAATATATAAGGAATCCTTCCGCTCCTTTCTGCAATAATTGAATCATAGATAATATGGATATCAAAGGAATTCTGGCTCAAGAACCCTTACCGTAAAATTTCCACTCCTCAGTCATCTCAGGTCTGAATCTCACAATCTTGTGAAAACAATCAACTGTAGCTCTGTACTTGGTCAACATATCAATTTCGATAATACAGTCAAAATCAGACAACTCAAGGACAATACAGTCTAACTCAATCTCATGCCCGTCATATCGTAGTATACAAGATCTAACAGAAGTCACTGATACAAGACCTTTTCCCAAAGGAGAAGAAACAGATACTACAGTAGATAGGGACTCAACAGGTAATGCATGGATCAATGCAAATCTCTCAGAAATAAATGTATGTGATGCACCAGTATCAATCATACATAAGCAGGGTAACCAGAAATAGAACAGTTACCTGCAACGACATCATCAGGTGCATCTTGTGCCTGCTCCTCAGTCAAAGCAAAAACTCTGGCCTGCTGTCTCGGAGGCTGGCTCACTGTCTGGCTTCCTCCTGGCCTCTGCTGTGACTGGGTAGACGGTGCTGGCTGGAAAGAATGGACAGCAGATGGTCGTCTCCCGGTATGAGCCACTGATCCAGATGACTCTGCTGCCTGGGATCCCTGTGCACCTCTCTGGGGACATACTCGGGCAAAATGTCCCTGCTGTCGACATATACGACAAGAGCCAAATACTCCTCTGCACTGCTCTGTGGAATGCTTCCCTCCACAAGTGCTGCAATATGGTCATGTATAACTTTGGCTCTGACCAGTCTGTCTCGAGCCACTAGAACTGGAAGAACTGCTGCCAGACTTCTTAAACTGTCTTCCTCTGGCTTTCAGATAGTCCTTCTTTCCACCACTGCTACCACTCTCGAATCTGGGAGGGGGTTGCTGTGGTATCGGTGCAGGGGTAACATATGAAGCTCCTCTCTGTCTCATCAGACCCGCTTCTGCTCCCTTTGCTCTGTTCAGGGCGTCAGCAAAGTTGTTTGGTCGCCAAGTGTTCACCAATGTAAATATCTCCGGATTCAAGCCTTTGATGAACTGATCAGCCACCGCTTCTTCATTCTCGGCCACATGTGGAGCAAATCTCAGTAGTGTAGAGAATTTAGACACATATTCCTCAATGTTCAACTGTCCTTGTCTCAAATTCGCAAACTCAGCACCTTTATCCTTTCTGTATGACACAGGGACAAATCTCTGATAAAATTCAGTTCTAAACACATTCCAAGTAATAGTCGTACCTCGATGCTCCAATGCTCGCTTTTTGTAATCCACCAGTTCTTTGCCACATCACTCAACTGGTGCCCTATCAGTTTAACTCTCCGCTCATCAGTGTAATCCAAGGACTCAAAAAGCATCTCAATGTCATCCAGCCAACTCTCACAATCCACTGCTGTCTCAGTACCCTTCAGTGTAGGTGGATGAAACGACTGAAAATTCTTCAGCAATGTCTCCATCGGTGTTGCTGTCACATCCATTGGAGGATTCGAAGTGCTACCCTGTTCCGGTACTCTTCGGGGAGGCATATCTGATTATCAAAAGGGTTAGCAATCACAATTGACAAATCTGTCTCAGTCCCTTTCTAATCATCTTACCGCTGGTCTAGAATCGGTGCTGATTCATTCTCAATAAAACATATTACAGTATCAAATCAGATAAATCAAGTAACATGCATTAATGCAGTAAATCATGCTAGCAACCAAAAGCAGAAAAGAAAACTCAATCTACTCCGCTCACTAGCTTCTATCTCAATCTGAAGGATCTATCGGCTCTGATACCACCCATTGTGGGGACCCGGACGCTAATCATACTCTTATTCATCATTAGGACAATTTAATCAATTAAAATAAACAGGGTCTAATTTTTTTTTTTAAAATGCGGAACGTAATGGAAATCATACTAGTATACATATCAGTATAAAATAAGGTACAAGTCCTGTACAGCATACATTCAATACAACTAAGATTCAACAACTAACTATCAAGTGTTCAACCCTATCTCCAGCAACATCAAAGTTCGTGGTCTCCACTCTAATCATGATCTCTCGTCATCTCCTCGACCCTGATCCTGTCCCACCTGTTGTCATGCACACATACAAACACGACAACAGCCGGATAATTCCGGTGAGAATATAATCCCAGTATAAATCAACGGACATGCAATCATATCATCAATATAAAACATGAAGCAGATATCAGATATATATCAAAATCTGAAACATAAATAATGTCAAACTATCAATCATACTCGTGACTCCACGACTCAGACTAGACTCAATCCTAGTCTAGGGATCCCGATTTCCAGACGTTGGTATTCCTATATCGACCAACAGTAATAGAAGAAACTCTGATTCTATCCACGTCGATATAACCAAACATCCGGTGTTTTGACCTATCCGTCACAGACTGTGGCACTATCGCAAATACACTATCTTGTGACATCGTGCAATGTGCCCGTGGCGATCCCACCACTATCAGGCACTTCCGTCACAAGATCACTCGTCTAATACTCATCTAATACATGCTTCCTATAAATAAATAGAACAACATATAAAATCAAATCAATGCATATAACAACAATAAGTATGTGATTTAGGGAAACTAAAGTATATCCTACTTGAGTCGATTTTCCAATACCACCTTGACTTATACCTTTCGTTTGTAGTCCCGGTCTGAAACAATATCAGTTCTGAACTCAAGACTGTCTCTGTAAATCTGAAATGACATATCGAGAATAATAATATCAACATTCCATTCCCAATACAATACGGAATCTGATTAATCTGAATTTAATTCAAATCATCGGCATAACGGCACAATCTTCATATCCCCGTAAATACCATATCAACAAATATCAATTACAAATCATAACCCATATCCGATACAATCTGTAATCAATCAATAATCCAAATATGTCCAATTTTCACTCAATATAATCAGAAAATCATAACAACTCCATAATCAGTCTGTTCTTCAATCCGGTTTCGATTCTATGATGTGTAGTATTCCCAGAAGACATAATAATGATCAAATAATAATTTCTCCAATATCATAATTTCAAATGATAACAGAACTCAATAAAACTTACGTCCATTTGTAGCTGTCGATGAGAGGAGTACGGTACCGTATTCGGATTAAAATTCTGATAGACGGATTTGGAATAATCACAAATCTAACACACGTGAAGCTTGGAATATTTTCTGAGGGGATTCTCGGTTCTTGTTCTGAAAGAATGAAGGAAAATCGCACACTTATATACCAAAATGCATGCTGGAAATACGTGGCTTAATCTTTCACAATACACGTCTCGCGCCCGGGCGGACATAAAGTTCCGCCCGGGCGCGGAACTTCGGCCCTTGCGTTTTATTCAAGCGCGCTCGGGCGGTCAAAGACTTTCGCCCGGGCGTGAACTGTTCGGCTTTCTCCTTTTATCAAGTGGCGGTCGGGCGGACAAAAACCTCCGCCCGGGCGCGAAACATTCGACCCAAAAGATTATACATTTCATATGTTTTGCCCAATTTGGTCTTGGACTGGCCCGGCTATAATCATATCAATTTATAATCAATAAATCATATCAGATTACGATAATCAAATTCTCGGGCATTACACATGAACTTTAAATAGAAACATTTTCATAATGATGCATCAACTTTACGCATAAACATTTTCATGACATGCATCACATAAACATTAATATTTTCCTTTCTTTTTCCTCAACATGACATAACATATAACCTTTTTCATGATCATAAACATTTTTCCATTTTCTTTTCCTTTTCCTTTGTTGAATTCAGGTCGTTAATTGTGACTTTCTTAAACCTCAAAAAGTCGATGGATCCATCTACATGAAACCGCAGTACTGGGCGGCGGGGGACACCAGCAACATTTTCACCGGTCAACTGGGCCCTGGCCTATCCTCTTTCGAATAGAATACGATCGTCGGGGCTCCCTCTGGGTCCTTTTCCCATAAATGGGCTCCCTCTGTGGCCTTTTCCCCTCACAATATTCCATTCTTACCGTTACCACATACCGTTGCCACATACTGTGAAACGTCCTGCCCTTTTTATTGCTTTAAAAGTACTAGAAATTTTTTTTTTCAAACCTTACATAGCATCGGCCGAACCATACACACATTGCATAAAAATATTTTAGAACCATTTTAAAATTAAAACCACCAACTACATATTTGAGAAATACAGCCCATACTATATTCTCTCAAAAACCTCTCAAAACATAAATAAAAAGTCGTAAAATCTTTTAACATAAATCATGAGTCATAAATCATAATGCGGAAAAAGTAGAAGCGCTGGTCCTCGGGTTGTGTGCGCCTTCAGTCCAGTCAAATCACCCATCAAGTCCTCCCTCAATACCACCTGCATCCATCACACCTAGTGAGTCTAAAGACTCAACACACCATAATCTTGATAACGAGTAATACGTAATCAGTCAACATATAACGATGAAAAATACTTGTACTTAAAATATCGTTTTCATGAAGATGCATAATCATAAATATTTTCGTAAACATTTTCATAATGCATAAACTTCAACATAAACATTTTCATAACATGCAAACATGAATTTCCTTTTCCTCAACATGGCATAAAACCTTAAACATAATCATGAACATTTCCTCTTTTTTTCTTTTTCCTTTGTTGAATTCAGATTGTTAATTGTGACTTTCCTGACATGACATGACATGACGATGGATCCATCTACATAAAACCACAGTACTGGGCGGCGGGGACATCAGCGACACTCTCACCGGCTGAGCCTTGGCCTAACATGATCGAATAGAAATACGATCGTCGGGGCTCCCTCTGGGGCCTTCTTCCATAAATGGGCTCCCTCTGGGGCCTTCTTCCCTCACGATATTCTTATTCTTACCTCAAACCTCATAACCTCATATTCGCAATGACGGAAACACGATCGTCGGGCTCCCACTGTGACCATAACCCTCACGACGTCGCCACCATTAACGAATTAGTCACAATCACTTCACTTCCTTCAACATTTTTTCATTCACATCACTTTATAAAAATCATGCATAACATAACATTTTGTTTTCGAAACCAAGCATGCAACATGTCTTTTAAATGTCTTCCTTAAATCATAAAAATCAAATAGACATTTTAAAATCATAATTTAATCATAAACATTTCATAAACATTTAAAAATAATCATAATATCATAAAAACAGTATTTAGGGCACTGCCATAACCTTTACTAATTTTCCGATGTAAAAAGACCGTTTTACCCCTGGACTAAACATTTTACGTTTTCGACTTTTTTCTTGATTTCATGACTCTAACATGTCCCAAATAATTATTTAAGCTTACAGTGAATTTTTCCATAATTTTATTTGGCTTAAATGTTAAACTTTTTTTTTCAATTATCTTTAATTAATTGTTTTAACGGTGTTTAATCCCGAAAAATACCAAACTTTAATATAAAATTCCTAAATTCTAAATTTAGTCTTTTTATATTATTTTAGCCCTTATGGACCATGACTCGACCCCCGTGAGTCGTTTTCCAATTTTCTTCTTTTTAAAAACCCAATTTGACACCTAAACTTCGACCCCGAGCCAACTTCCGATTTTCACGAGTTACCCCCGAACCATGTTGGTCCGAAACTTGCCCAACATCTTAAATTAACCTACTGGACCCTAACTTCATCAAGGAAACAATTCTAATGCCAAAAACGAGGTCCCTCTACACACACCTATGCTGGCCGAGAATTTCACTTTGTGTGGACTCTATCCTGTGTGATCGTGTGGACCTAGCCGATGACTCAGGCCGTGAACCAGTGTCTTGTGCACCACCTAAGGACCCTAATGAACCACCTTGTCCCAGCCTGTGCCCCATGCATCGAGCCCCTGGCCCCTGCAGCCGTGCGAAGGCACCCCAGCAGGACTCCTATATTCCCGACCCTTAGTGTGAGTCCTAGCATGGCTAGGACTCCCACCATGACTCACTCAAGGCCTTGGCTAGCCCCTGGAACCAGCCAACCGAGCCCCCCGTCCCTGCACAACAAAACCGAGCCCCAAACTTGAGAGCAACAAACGGTTCCTGCACGAGTTCTGGTTTCGTCTTTCTTTCTTGGTTTTAGTCGATTCATGTGTGGTGTGTGGGACTCCAAAACACGTGTAATACTTACCTATCCATGCCTAGACATCATGGCAGCCCCTTAGTATAAAAAAACGTGAGTCATGGCATCAAACAAATTGCATATAAATCACAAATCCAATGCATGTACAAGATGGTCTTTTTTTTCGAAAATTCAAAATGTATACATGTATGACTTCAAGCTTTTCATGCACACATACTTTAAACAATATTATGATGTAATGGATGAGAAAAGGGAGATTAAGGTGTGCCTTTGCGTAGTATATGCTCGAATAATCGTTGACGACGAAGAACGGGACGCCACAAAAGCTTGGCTTGATGCTAAACTGTCGAAAAACCCTTCCAAAAAAAGTGCAGCCGTGAGGTGGTGTTGTGTTTGGGAGAGTTTTCACCAATGAATCTAGGGTGGCCGATTGATTGAGTAGCTAGTGTAGGGTTTTGTGATTTCTTTGCACTTTAAATACTAATCTAACCACTAAGTAGGCTTTAGGTCTAATAAGCCCCAAAATTCAAGCCCATTAGTTAAATTAGGATTTAATAAAATATTAACCAAAGTTTTGATTAATTACATATGTGAATTTATTAGCCAGGTTGCCAAAAAGTTCGTATTTTAGTTGAAAAACCAACACCGATAAAATTTTCGTCCCGGCGTATAAAATCACCTCAAAGCCTTTTATTTTCAAAAATACTAAAAATCATCACCCTTAATTTAAATAATTAAAAACAAATCACCAATAAAAACATTTTCTATTTTTTCAGCCATCGGTCTCCGTTCCTCGATCGCAACTCGAATAACCTTTAAAAATACATTTTAATGCAACCATGTAGAAAAATATATTTTAAACATGCAAATATGCACAATATAATTAATTCATGCAATGAAAACATTTAATTAAAATACAAGGGAATTAAATAATTGCATGCATGTGGTTTGCGTGGACTCTTAAATTTTCGGGGCGTTACATACTGTTACCTCATACAATTACCACATACCGTACCTCAATAGTCACAATTACTTCACTTCCTTCAACGTTTAACATTCTCACCACTTTATAAAATCATGCATAACATAACATTTTTGTTTTGAAACCAAACATGCATTATGTATTGTAAATGTCAACCTTAAATTATAAAAATCCCATAGACATTTTAAAATCATAATTTAATCATGTACATTTCATAAACATTTTAAATAACATTGTAACCTCAAAACATTTAAAAAAACATTTTGACATATTAAATCATAAACATATAAGATTCTCTGAACATTTAAAATATTATTTTGACATATAAAATCCCATAAACATTTAAAATATCATTTTAACATAAAAATTTCCATAAACATCCGTAACTGTAGAAAATAATCATATTAGCACATAAAACAGCATTCAGGGCACTGCCATTACGTTTACTAATTTTTAGGTGTAAAAAAACCGTTTTACCCCTAGACGTAAAATTTCACGTTTTTGTTTTTTTCTTGAATTCATTGACTCTAACATGTCCCAAATAATTATTTAAGCCTACATAAATTTTTTCATATTTTTATTTAGCTTAAATCGAGAACTTTTAAATTAATCTTTAAATAAGACGTATTACTGCGATTTAATCCCGAATTAAACCAAACCTTAATATAAAATTTTCAAATTAAAAACTTAGACTTATAATAATTATTTAAGCTTAGACCTAAATTTTCATAATTTTATAAAGCTTACAACTAGGCATTTCAATTAATTCGTTATTTAGCATTTCGTGAGGCGATAAAATCCCAATTAAATCTAAAATTCATTATTTTGATCCCAAATTTTATACATAGCATTTTTATGATTTATTCTACCCTTTCAAGTCATGAGCCACACCCGTGGACCCATGGATTCAATTTTAGCCTTTTAATTTTCGTTTTTGACACACTAACGAACCCATCGAGCCATCTCCCAATTTACTCGAGCCACGCTTGAGCCACCTTGAGCCAAAACCTAGCCAATCCATATAGGGACCCTACTGACCAAGCCCAACCCGAAGAACTAGCCCTGGCCAGCTCAAAAACTTGCTGGACAGTAGACCACTTGTATGAATGTGTGTGCGTGAGTTTGCATCCTTGGTGTAATAGGTTGCCTTGTCAACTAGGACACCTCCCAGCCTTAACCACTCGACCCCTCACGACACTAACCCTCCCTGGACCACGCCCAGACCAAGCCTAGACCAACCCAGCCACCCAAGCCCGAAGCACCTGAATCAAAGAACACCAGCTGTGCGACTTGCTTTCCCTCACGGCTTCCATTGTTTCCTCAAGCCAGCAGCAACCCATCCACACCAGCCCCTTGCCCAGCCCCTGCCCATGACCCTTGGACCCTGATGGACCTACCCTGAGCCACCTAGCCCTAGCAGCGAGCCCCCTTGGCTGCTGTCATCTTCCAGATCGCGCGAGAGGAGTCCCTGCTGCATGGGACTCCTCCAAGGCTGCGCACCAGGGCTAGGACCCTTCCTAACCCTGACCCTCGTCCAGAACGAGCCCCCCCCTTGGGACCTGGTCGAGCCTTCTTTCCCCATGCTTAGAGATCGAGCCACATGAACCACAACCAATGACACAACTTACGGTTCTTGTTCTTGTGTGTTTCCTACGGTTCCAGCTTCTATTCTTGTGTGTGTGCAGCATATTGTGCAATATTCTATGCCCTTAAATTCATGTAAAACATGCCATATATCATCCTAATTCATGGCAGCCCCTTTTACAACATAAAAACATGATTTTGGAATCAAATAACACAAGTTTGAAACCTATGTGCACATAGTTACGAAAATAAAATTTTGTGTCATGTTTTCTTTCAAATCATGATCAAATAAATATTATGGTGTGATAGATGTTTGAAAGAAAGAAGTATGGCGTGTCTTTGCATTATATACGCACGAAAAAACCGTTGGTGACGAAGAACGGGGTGAAACCTTTGGCTTGAATTCCCTTTAACCTTCGAAAATTCCTTCTACTATGTGGTGTGCAAGTTGTATCGTGTAAAGGGGGTGGTGGGGAGAGTTTCTGAATTTCAAAAGTGTGTGGCCGTGTATCTGAGGTGCAAGGTGTAGGGTTTTTAGGTGTTTAATATTTTAAATAGCTAATTAAATTACTTACTAGGCTTAGGCCTATTAAAACATTAAATTAAGCTCATTAGTCTTAATTAGGATTTAATAAAATATTAACAAAGTTTTTGTTTAACTAAATTTGGGAATTTAATAGCCGGGTTGCCAAAAAGCTCGTATTTTAGTTGAAAAACCAACACCGATAAAATTTACGTCCCGACGTATAAAATCACCTCAAAATCCCTTATTTTCAAAAATAATAAAAAGCATCACCCATATTTTAAATAATTAAAAACAATTATTTAATAAAAACATTTTCTATTTTCCAGCCCTCGGTCTCCGTTCCTCGATCGCAACTCGAATAACCTTTTAAAAATACATTTTAATGCAAACATGTAGAAAAATATATTTTAAACATGCAAATATGCATAACATAATTAATTAATGCAATTAAAACATTTAACTAAAATACACAAAGAATTTAATAATAGCATGCATGTGGTTCGCGTGGACCTTTAAATTTTCGGGGCGTTACAATTTTTCCCTCTTAAATTGAATTTCGTCCCCGAAATAAGTTTAGACTTAGTTCTAGTATCCCAAAATCCACGATTCCGCTGCGCTACTCTGATCAAACTTAAGTTCTAGAATGTCCTTACGTCTCCTTGATCCCAATAAATTTTACCTTCTAAATCCTTATTTGCAAATCGCAACTTAAAAAGACCCATAATGACTTAGTATTGTTACTATTATAACCTCGAATTTCAACTTTTCTTAAAATTCTCAATATAAAAATATAGCTGACCATACTTATCGTATATTACTTTCTTTATTTATTCCCAAAATGTCCATCAACTTATCAAATTTTAATCTTAAAATCCCAAACGCATCCGCTAACGCTTAGATTTTTCAAGTTTAATATTGATTCATCCTTATAAACCCTTGATTAACATTCCTTATAACATTATAACCAAGATATCCCTATGTTCCAAATATTCTTAAAAATATAAATCATCGAAAACTCTTATCAATTAACCCATTCAATTATCACTTATTGTTATATTAGTTCTCAAATTCCGTAATAATTGCAAAATAGATTCTTAATTTCCTCAAAAATCATCCTAATTGTTCCTTAATTTCAAAATTCCCACAGTTAACCCATAAGTTTTTGGCATTCTTAATTCTCTTCTACGGGTTTCCCATAACATAAATTTTGATAATTTAAACTTAGTTACCTAAAAATCAATTCTCATAATCAATCTGACCTTTCATCAAAACTTAAAACCCCAATTTATACATTTCTATACTCCCGAAGTCGTTACAAATCCTCGAATCATTATTGCTTATGAGTAATTTCCAAAAATTAATTCAACTAGTAACCAGTGAATCATAAATATTTTCTTTGGAAACCTACATGTTCCAAAAGCATTCGTAATATTTACGATTAACTTATGACCCAAAAAGTAGAACGTCAATACTAAGACCCAAAAATCAATATAGTCCAATTTCACCACGAAGCCAACATGCGTTAAAATCAAATAATTTCTTATTTCATATTTTCATGCAGGTAACATCATACTGAATCATATAAAGCATGTAAAACATACAACTTTGAGGCTTGACGACTGATCTTTCTGGCGCTGATAGTGGCACAACCCTTTACAGGACCTTTGCTCTGATACCAACTGAAACGTCTTCCCTTTTTATTGCTTCAAAAGTACTAGAAATTTTTTTTCCTAAACACTCAATTTTCGGCCATGACATATAACACATGAAAATATTTTTATAAAATATTGT
Organism: Primulina tabacum; assembly: GCF_025594145.1. Lineage (NCBI taxonomy): Eukaryota > Viridiplantae > Streptophyta > Magnoliopsida > Lamiales > Gesneriaceae > Primulina > Primulina tabacum. Next base: position 20,357,704 of record NC_134564.1, read on the forward strand.
ACCCTTTAAAATAAAATCTCAACCAACTAGCACTTTAAAAATTGAGTGCAATAGTCATAAAATGAAATCGTCAACTGTTTTGCCCAACCTAAAATGCAATAAGTTTGAAAAGTATAGCCCATACTAAACCTCTTAAAAATCTCTCAAAAAGCATAAATAATATAGTCTTAAAATCTTTAATATAAATCATGATTCATGAATCGTAAATGCGGAAAAAGTAGAAGCGCGGTTGTGTGCGTCTTCAGCCCAGTCAAATCATTCGTCAAAACCTCTCTCAACCTCACCTGCATCCATCACACCTAGTGAGTCTAAAGACTCAACACATCATCATCTTGGTAACAAGTAATATGTAATACAGTCAACATATAACAGTGAAAAATATTTGTACTTAAAATATCGTTTTCATGAAGATGCATAAACTTCAAACATGAATATTTTCGTAAACCTTTTTATGATGCATGAACTTTAAATAGAAACATTTTCATAATGATACATCAATTTTAAGCATAAACATTTTCATGACATGCATCACATAAACATTAACCTTTTCCTTTCTTTTTCCTCAACATGACATAACATAAAACATTTTTCATGATCATAAACATTTTTCCATTTCCTTTTTCTTTGGCTTTGTTGAATTCAGGTCGTTAATTGTGACTTTCTTAAACCTCAAAAATTCGATGGATCCATCTACATGAAACCGCAGTACTGTGAGGCGGGAGACACCAGCAACACTCTCACCGGTCAACTGGGCCCTGGCCTATCCTCTTTCGAATAGAATACGATCGTCGGGGCTCCCTCTGGACCCTTTTCCCATAAGTGGGCTCCCTCTGGGGCCTTTTCCCCTCACGATATTCCATTCTTACCGTTACCACATACCGTTACCACATACCGTCACCTCATACCGTTAACACATACAGTCACCTCATACCGTTACCTCAATAGTCACAATTACTTCACTTCTTTTAATGTTTAACATTCTCATCACTTTATAAAATCGTGCATAACATAACATTTTTGTTTTGAAACCAAGCATTCATTATGTATTTTAAATGTCAACCTTAAATTATAAAAATCCCATAGACATTTAAAAATCATAATTTAATCATGAACATTTCATAAACATTGTAAATGACATTGTAACCTCAAAACATTTAAAAAAACATTTTGACATATTAAATCATAAACATATAAGACTACCTAAACATTTAAAATATCATTTTGACATATAAAATCCCATAAATATTTTAAATATCATTTTAACATAAAAATTTCCATAAACATCCATAACTATAGAAAATAATCATATTAGCACATAAAACAGCATTCGTGGCACTGCCATGACGTTTACTAGTTTTTAGGTGTAAAAAGACCGTTTTACCCCTAGACGTAAAATTTCCCGTTTTTGTCTTTTTCTTGAATTCATTGACTCTAACATGTCCCAAATAATTATTTAAGCCTACATGAATTTTCCCAAATTTTTATTTAGCATAAATCGAGAACTTTTAAATTAATCTTTAAATAAGACGTATTATTGCATTTTAAACTCGAATTAAACCAAACCTTAATATAAAATTCCCAAATTAAAAACTTAGACTTATAATAATTATTTAAGCCTAAATTTTCATAATTTTATAAAGCTTACAACTAGGTGTTTCAATTAATTCGTTAATTAGCGTTTCGTGAGGCGATAAAATCCTGATTAAATCTAAAACTCATTATTTTGAACCCAAATTTTAAACATAGCATTTTTATGATTTATTCTATCCTTCCAAGTCATGAGCCACACCCGTGGACCCATGGATACAATTTTAGCCTTTTAATTTTCGTTTTTGACACACTAACGAACCCACCGAACCATCTCCCAATTTACTCGAGCCACGCCCGAGCCACCTTGAGCCAAAACTTAGCCAACCCATCTAGGGATCCTACTGACCAAGCTCAGCCCGAAAAACTAGCCCTGGCCCACTCAAAAACTTGCTGGACAGTAGACCACTTGTATGAATGTGTGTGCGTGAGTTTGCATCCTTGGTGTATTAGGTTCCCTTGTCAACTAGGACACCTCCCAGCCTTAACCACTCGACCCCCCACGACACTAACCCTCCCTGGACCATGCCTAGACCAAGCCCAGACCAAGCCCAGACCAACCCAGCCACCAGAACCCCAAGCTCGAAGCACCTGAATCAAAGAACACCAGCTGCGCGACTTGCTCTCCCTCACGGCTACAATTTTTTTCCTCGAGCCAGCAGCGACCCAGCCACTCCAACCCCTTGCCCAGCCCCTGCCCATGACCCTTGGACCCTGATGGACCTACCCTGAGCCACCTAGCCCTAGCAGCGAGCCCCCTTGGCTGCTGTCATCTTCCAGATCGCGCGAGAGGAGTCCCTGCTGCATGGGACTCCTCCAAGGCTGCGCACCAGGGCTAGGACCCTTCCTAACCCTGACCCTCGTCCAGAACGAGCCCCCCCCTTGGGACCTGGTCGAGCCTTCTTTCCCCATGCTTAGAGATCGAGCCACATGAACCACAACCAATGACACAACTTACGGTTCTTGTTCTTGTGTGTTTCCTACGGTTCCAGCTTCTATTCTTGTGTGTGTGCAGCATATTGTGCAAGATTCTAGGCCCTTAAATTCATGTAAAACATGCCATATATCATCCTAATTCATGGCAGCCCCTTTTACAACATAAAAACATGATTTTGGAATCAAATAACACAAGTTTGAAACCTATGTGCACATAGTTACGAAAATAAAATTTTGTGTCATGTTTTCTTTCAAATCATGATCAAATAAATATTATGGTGTGATAGATGTTTGAAAGAAAGAAGTATGACGTGCCTTCGCATTATATACGCACGAAAAAACCGTTGGTGTCGAAGAACGGAGTGAAACCTTTGGCTTGAATTCCCTTGAACCTTCGAAAATTCCTTCTACTATGTGGTGTGCAAGTTGTACCGTGTAAAGGGGGTGGTGGGGAGAGTTTCTGAATTTCAAAAGTGTGTGGCAGTGCAAGGTGTAGGGTTTTTAGGTGTTTAATATTTTAAATAGCTAATTAAATTACTAACTAGGCTTAGGCCTATTAAACCATTAAATTAAGCTCATTATTCTTAATTCGGATTTAATAAAATATTAACAAAGTTTTGTTTAAATAAATTTGTGAATTTATTAGCCGGGTTGCCAAAAAGCTCGTATTTTAGTTGAAAAACCAACACCGATAAAATTTACGTCACGGCGTATAAAATCACCTCAAAACCCCTTATTTTCAAAAATAATAAAAAGCATCACCCATATTTTAAATAATTAAAAAAATTATTTAATAAAAACTTTTTTTATTTTCCAGCCCTCGGTCTCCGTTCCTCGCTCGCAACTCGAATAACCTTTTAAAAATACATTTTAATGCAAGCATGTAGAAAAATATATTTTAAACAGGCAAATATGCACAACATAATTAATTAATGCAATTAAAACATATAATTAAAATACACAAAGAATTTAATAATTGCATGCATGTGGTTCGCGTGGACCTTTAAATTTTCGGAGCGTTACATCGGTCCTCATCATCCTACTAAAATGACCGAATAATGCCTCCATTTGAACCTTAGACAACCCTTGGTTCGAATTATCACCTACCTCCCTCTCCATTTTAATTTCAGATTTGTACCTGCAAGAAAATGTTAGTAGAAAAAATAGATATTCCTCACCCAAGTGCTCACGGTCACTCCAAAGAAAGGTCGCTCGTCTCTCCTCTTATTTTTTTTTTTTTGCTCACAAGAAATACTCACTAGTCACTCCAAATAAAATTCACTCGCACTCAAGTAATTTCACTCAAATTTGATTGTATTCTCGAAAGTGTGCTCAAGCTTTGTATTTGTATATCAAACAATCAAGTTCAACTTGTGAACAATTGTGATCGACTCACTTGGACTGCGTAGACAAGAAATTTGAATATATATTTTTTTTTATTGTGAGAGACAATTGAATATGACTCACAATATATAATAGAACAAAATATCAAAAGGAAATAAAGGTGAATTTTCGGATTTTTGGTATTTTTTTTGCTAGGCTGAGTATTCTCGAAAATCCCAACAAAAAAAATACCAAAATTTTAGAAATCGATGAAGAACGATATACTAAAAGATAGCACTGAAAAGGGAACGAGAGGATAGCAGATCTGACAAACAAACGAAAGGATAATTGCAGATCTGAAAAATTTAAGAACGAAAGATACTTACTTGAATTCAATGAACCTAATCTCTGATACCAAATGATATGAATCCACGTACGAAAAAAAATCAAACACTATTAAATAAGAACCGCGCCCTCAATTCAATAACGAATGAGGAATTCGTGTTGTCCCGATCTTTTGAATCAAGTATGGGTTTGTGATATTCACCTCTAAGTTATCAAACTTAGCAATAAATATTTATGAGAAAAATAATTGAGAAACAGACGAACCTTCAAAGAACTTGTCCTTGACAATCCGTATGAAATCAATCGACAAACGCCATAAGAATAAATCCTTGATAAGTTTGATTTTTTGATGAACACAAAGAGAAGCTTTGAAAAGTTTGAGAGAAAATCTCAAAAGTTTGATAAACTAATAATAATAATCTGAATTGTGTTAATTTTCATCCAAATATGTTTTAATAATCAAGAGATATCACAAAATCTAGTTACCAAAAGACTTAAAACTCTAAGAAAATATTCTCGCCCAAACGTAAAGGACACGGGCCCCGTGTAGAGGTCCAGAAGGGGGTCCGTGTAGAATCGATCGTTGCGAAAAACATAGGACACGGACCCCATGTACAGGTCCGTGCTTGGGTCCGTGTAGACTCTGGATTTCTTCATTCTCAGATGTAATGGACACGGACCCCGTGTACAGGTACGTGTAGTCTCGGCCGTTCAAAAAGATGCATCAATAATGTTATTTTGGCCCCCAAACGTACTCCCATGCATCACGAGCCCTTCTTCCTTGATCATCACTCCTTGTAGTGCCTCTTTGAATTTCTTTAGTCGTCCTCTCGTGATTGGTCCCTCCGGAAACTCTAAAGGATCCCATACTTTCCTTGGAGTTTGACCACCCGTGTTCGCATCAAGTAGGAGGGACAATCAAGGCAGTAGAAGAGACAATTTCGGTTGGAGCAGTAGTGGCAGCAGGGGACTGTTCAGCAGAATTTCCTTCAAAGGCCGTAGATTGGTCAGGTGCTGCATTTTCTTCTAGTGGATTAGCTTTAGTGGTTACCATTGCGCATGAGTTGGAATGTATCCAGATGGAATGTTCAACAGAGCTTCCATTTCTGCTTGATGTTCTGCAGAAAATGTCTCCAAATTTGGCAGTAGTGAAGCAGCATCTGATCCTTCCGTCGGTTATTCTGCTGGATGAGCTTCTGTATGAACCACATCATCAGCTTGAGTAGGTTATGGGGCAGTAGAGACAGTAACAGCAATGGATTGAATTATTTCATCAACTGAAGCTAATTCTCGAACAGAAATAAGAGAAGATGATTGAGTAGGCAACTTCGGTGATGCAGGAAGTACTAGAAACCTTAGCTTCTGGTGGAGCTGTAGTCCTTTCCTCAACTGTCTTAGTCCGAGTAAAGTCTGGAATGAAGCCTACTGAGTACTGTACAGGTTCTTCAAATGTCTGTTCTTGAGCAAGAAGTTGCTCATTCATCATTCTCAATCGGTCAGTCAGAATATGGATCACATTCTGATCCTGAGCAGCAGTGGGAATCATAGCATCAAAATTAGACTGAAGAGTCTTTTAAACTGATTCCAGCTTCTGTTCTTTCAGCTTCTCAAGAATGAAACTTCTCGTCTCATTGCTTCAATCACATTTTCAGTTTTGTCAAGATCAAACACCTTCTCGTCATTCTTTACCATTTTACGAAATTCACCTGGTGTTTCGAAGAATGTGATTGGATATAAAACTCAAACCTTATGCCAATCATCAAAGAAAGATATGTTTTCACTGGCAGATTTTTCAATTTCCTCCAGTGAAGATCAACAGCAGTATGAACAGATAATTTGACGCCAAGAGATTGTGGTTCTGCAACGAGTTTTCCTTTCCCTTTGCCTGAAAAAGGAACAGTCAAGACGGGTCTAAAAGCAGAAGACCCTACAATTGATTCTCGAATGACGACTCCAGAAGAGGGTCTGAAAGTCGGTGCAGTAGTTGAGGTTGTGGTAGAAGAAGTGGCTGCTGGTTTAGTGAAGGGAACAGATTCTCGCAAAGAAGAGGGGGCTTCTAGAAACACTTGTCTCAAAGGGACAGTGTCTAAATCAGCAATGACTGTTGTTTTCTTGATGCGGAGCATCGTGCGAGCCTTCTTCTTGATAGGTGTAGCAGGGATAGATGCTTGGGTAGGAGCAACAGACTCCTCAAATACTGTTTTATCAGAATCAGTGGAGATAACCACTCTTTTTCTCTTGATCTTCTTCTGAGGTCCTTGAGCCTTAGATTGAGCATCTCCCACCTCCTTCTTCAAAGCAATGAATTCAGCCACAGATGGCTTTGGACTTAAAGCAAGTACATTGTCATCATCGGCCATTGTTACATAAGAAGCGTCCTGTTCGGTAGTGAAAGGAAAACCAGCATCCTTAAGCATTTTGCTGATCTGAACAGCAAAACCAGAACTCTTCCTCACAACCATATCCTTCAAGATTCTAAACAAGAATCCACTCCAATCCACCTTAAATCCAGAAGTGATGGCCAACATCACTTGTACCTTTTCCTTGGTCAATCTGTCAAAAGTACCAGCTTTGACCAATAGTGCATTTGCCACAATATCAGCAAGCACTTGATATTCCATCTTCTGAAGCTTTTTGAAGTAAGAGGGGGAGAGTTCCTCTCCAGAAGTTGAGAAGGTGACGAGGGTAGCCGACATCTTCTCCATAGAAGTATCAGAAAAGTCAGAGATACCTGAGCATGGGAGAAAGAAGGTCGATCCCAATAGGGCAACATCAATAGAAATAGATACACCTCACTGGGAATAGATGGGTTTCCCTTCGTCAACTGTTGCTTTGGCATAGAATTCTAAGAGAACAGTCTTGTAGATAACAGCTGGTGCTTCCAAAAACCTTCTGAGACCAGATTTCTCGATGGCTTTAAACATGCTGACAAGATTTTTGTCCTTGATTGTTAGGACTGAAGCAAAATTAAATTGATAAGCATTTAGAGTGTAAGCTCCAGCCATTTCTGCAAACAAAAAGAATTTGGAGTAGATTCTGCAGTAGAGTGTGAATGCGAGAGAAAGCAGTAGCTAGTATTTGAAAGATCTGAAAGCGTAAAGGTGAAATGACTGAGAAAAGACGATTAAAATCTAGAATGTACAGCCGTCACTTAAACATAAGGACACGTGTCAATATGTTTACGGTTTAATTTGAAAAGTTGAGCAGAGAGTGTCAGATACGCCAAAATTTTAAAATATTCTAAAATAGGCGGGCTGTCCAAGCGGTTACTTAAAAAATATCAGAAGAGGATTTATCGTCTTATGATAATATCTACTGGAAGTTATGAAGTATTGAAATATTTTCAGCATCTTGATAAAAACCAGCAGACACATTGTTTTATCGAAAAGACAAACATTCTTCTGCTTCTGATAAAGCACAGAAAAGGAAAAGACAGAATAAAATAATATTCCCCCTCAATTAATGCAACTAATAAATGCAATCGATATGAGATCTGAGGGAATGATAGATGACTCTTGATATTCGTGCATGATGTGACCAGTTGGACGTCTCTTTAGCTTCCCCGAGGCTCTATATAAGTACCTGTACGTCCACAAACTAAGTTAAGTACACAAATAACAAATCTCAACAAATGGATGATGCAAAAATTCTCTCGGAGTCTTCTCCAGAGTCTGATTCAGCAGAAGAGTTGCAAGGACAATTTCCAACTTCTCGTAAGATGATGTCTGAAGACATCCTTTTTCAAAATATGAAGACTTGGAAGAAATTTATTGACCTGTAATCTGAACAATCAATTAGATTGTTCTAAATTAGAAGGACTAAGTTGCAGAATCATCCTTTTTACAAACCATGACCACACGAAGTGAGGGGATTTCAGCAGATCTTAGTTAGGTTCCTGTTGAAGTACTCAGTACATTTGAAGTACTTCAAACTGCTGACATCAACAAATGTAATAGATAGAGCAATGTAATACATCTGGTTTTATGAATGAAATATTTAATTTTTTCATCTCTGTTTATCTACTGCTTTTTACTTAATGCAAATAAATAAAAAGAAAGGATGAGAAAAACTTAATCTGAATAAGTTAACGCCAGATGACTCTTTGTCTTCCTCCTATCCCTTCAAGTCTTGTCAATAAATAAAGATCACTTTTGCTCGTAATGACATTTGAACTCCAATGGATTGTGAAAGCAGCACACATGTTCCTCATCCTTCATGGACGCCTCAAAATATTCAGGGATTTAAAGAGGACGCTGAAGAATGAATCTCTAGAAAGGTTATGTCCGTTTGGATTACTGCTCACTGCATACAGTCAGTAATGATGGAGGGTTCCCTGCTTCTGCTAAGCAAAGATCACTTGCAAGGAAGCTCAAGAGGCGTGCACATGTTGATCAAATATCTGAGTTGGTCAAGGATGATGTACTGAGGCACATGACACTTTTGAAGGAATAGCACTTGCTTCAGAGGATGGAAAATGCCCAAGCCTTCAAGAATATTAGGAGTCATGACTTGAATAATTGGTTGATGTTGTGGCAAGATGCCGTAAGCGGTAGTCTGAGCAGTGTTGTATGGCATCTATTTTATTCTCAATAAAATATCAGTAGTTTCCCCAAATTGTCTATTTTTCCTTATAAACACACTGATATTAGATGAGTAACAAATAACTAATAATAATTAACAAACTGATAGCAACAATATACTCAAGTTAAATCAATTAATCCAAGAACATTTCGAAAATAAGAAAATTTATTCTCAGGCAGAGGCTTTGTAAAGATGTCTGCTGCTTGTTGATCAGTAGGGACATATTCCACTTCTTCTACACATGGTCTCTGATAAAATGATGTGATGTATGATATCAATGTGCTTCGTTCTGTAATGCAGTACTAGATTTTGAACATCTTTAACACTAAGTTCTGCATCATCTTCACTATCCAATTTCAGATGAATCATGTCTAACATGTTACTTAGATTTGACACAATAGAAATTCCAGGAACACTGTTATCTTCATCAAAAACAACATGAATAGATTCTTCAATATTAAGAGTTCTATTATTGAAAACTCTAAATGCTTTTCTCACTGCTGAATAACCAAGGAAAAGTCCAGCATCTGATTTTGATCAAATGAAGACAAATAATTTTTACCGTTATTGTGAACAAAACATTTGCCATCAAATACATGAAAATAAGATACGTTAGGCTTACTCCCTTTCCATATCTCATACGGAGTCTGATTATGCCTTTTGTTGATTATTGTTCTGTTCTGTGTGTAGCATGCTGTCTTGATTGCTTCTGCCCAGAAGCGCTGAGAGATGTCTGCATCTGCTAGTATTGTTCTAGCAGCTTCTTTGAGAGTTTTGTTTCTCCTCTCAGCTACTCCGTTTTGTTGAGGCGTTCTGGCAGCTGAATATTCATGATGAATACCATGTTCATCTAAATATAACTCAAGAGCTTTGTTAGTAAACTCAGTGCCCCGATCACTTCTGATTTTAATTATAGAAACTGATTTTTAATTTTGAATCCTTTTCAGAAGCTTGATCAGGAAGCTACTAGTTTGATCTTTTCCAGCAAGAAATATTACCCAAGTAAATCTAGAAAAATCATTAACAACAGGTGTATATTTCATTCCCCTAAGCTCGTGATAGGGATTGGACCAAATAAGTCCATATGCTATAATTCCAAACACCTTGAAGTTGATTTACTACCTTTATTCTTGAAGCTAGATCTGACTTGTTTATCGAGTTGACATGCAGAACAGACATGATTCTTAACAAAATTAATATCAGGTAAACCATCAAATAAATTCTGCTTCTTGAGATTATTGATTGACTTGAAATTCAGATGATTCAATCTCTTGTGCCATATGTTTATCACTAAGAGAGGCAACTAAACATGTAGGAACATTAATATGATCTTTATTCCATGAAACTTTGTATGTGTTGCCTTATCTTTTCCAGTTAATATAGTAGACTAATCAGCATTTTTAACTGTGCATGTGTGCTTCTGAAAAGCCACAGAGTAACCATTATCGCACAGTTGGCTGATGCTAATCAAGTTGTAACAAAGATTTTCAACTAATAGTACATCATTGATAGTAATGTTACCATGGATAATCTTACCATTACCCACGGTTTTACCTTTTGAGTTGTCCCCAAAGGTTATCTTTGGTCCAGTACAACTCATTGCTTCTGATAGTAGATTCTTCTGTCCAGTCATGTGTCTGGAACATCCACTGTCCAGATACCATGTGGAGCTGCTGATTTTGGCTTTCCTCTCCTGTTATTGCAAACACAAATTTTAGTATCTGGTGCCCAATCTATTTGGGTCCAATCCTTATCAATCCTTTAGGAACCCACATTTGTACAATTCTAGGTGACCTTGTACTTCAGGCATCCAAAGAGGTGTGTGCAACATAAAGTTGTTATTTCTAACAGAATGCAACTTAGAATGTTGTTTTTCCCTTCTGTTTTTGTTGTCTGGTATGTATCTATTCTGAACAGGTCTAGAATTATAGTACTGGTAGTTTTTAACCTTCATAGAGGGTTATCCTCCTGAGTTGAATCCTTTGTTGGATCCAGAACTCTGGTGAACTCTTCCCTTAGGTTCAACATAACCCAGACCATAATGCTTCCTTCTGTTTGTCTGATCTACGGTCCTTTCAACTCGAACAGTTGGTACTACATGTTCATATACCACACTGGATTTGACAAAGTGAATGAATTTCCCTTTGCCTTTATCCAGTTCTGGCTTAGTACTTGTTTCAGAAGTGCTTTCATTATTGCTGAATTCGAGACCACTCCTGTCACCGCATTGCTTCTGCAATTCTTGAATCTTCTCTAAAGAAACAGAAGACTTGTTCCATGTATTTACCAAAACAGATAGCTTCTGGTTTTCAGACCTCATTGTTTGGTAGTCTGCATTCACTCTTTCATTCTCAGTTCTTAACTTACTCATATCAACTTTTAAATCATTGCAGCTGTTCTATTGCAAGCAAGTGACTTCCTTTAAGTCTTGATTTTCAATCTTAACTTCCTTGAATGATTGTGAAAGTCTCGAGAACTCTTCCACCATGTAATGCAGTGCTTTAATGAAATCAGTTCGTGTAAATTCGTCAGAGTCAAAGTCAAGTACTTCTCCTGATGTCGAGGTTGGTTCAATATCTGCCATGAGACATTTGATCTCTTCTACATCACTTTCGCTAGAATGACTTTCTGAGTCAGAAGACTCAGAAGTAGAATCCGCCCATTTTGATTTGCTTTCTTCAGCAATCATCGCTTTGCGGTCTCTTCTGAATTTCTTGTCATTCCTCTTGTATTCCTTTTTCTTCTGATCATCCTTCTTTGGCTTTGGACAATCAGCAATAAAGTGACCGATCTTTCCACAGTTAAAACACGTTATGTCACCGGGTGGTGAATCCTTCTTGAAATTCGGGTTAGGGCTTTGATAAGCTCGGTGAATCTTCTTCATGAATCTGGAGAATTTCTTCACAAAAATAGACATAGCATCATTGTTGATCTTTTCAACAGTCTTTTCAGATGTTCTTTCAATGGTGGTAGCAGGTAATTCTTGTGGAATAACTACAGCAGCAGCAGCAGCAGCAGCAGCAGTAGTAGTAAAAGCAAGAGCCTTGGTAGGTAGATTTGATGAGGGCTCTTCTCCGCTTCTCACTTCCAGTTCGAACTCATAGACTTTTAAGTCTGCGAACAAGTCATGCAGTTCTAACTTGTTCAGATCTTTGGATACTCTCATAGCCATAGTTTTTACATTCCATTCTCTGGGTAGAGTTATCATAACTTTGAGTGCTATTTCTCTTTTGTCATATTATTTCCCAAGAGCTGCTAGTTCATTAACCAAGCTGCTGAAATGTTCATCAAACTCATTCAGAGTTTCTCCAGCTTTCATTTAGAGATTCTCAAATTTATGCATTGCTACAGACAGTTTATTCTATTTCGTCTGTTCATTTCCTTCACAGATTTGGATGAGTTTTTTTCAAATCTCTTTAGCAGTAGAACACATCTTGATCTTACTGAAGGTTTTTTTGTTGAGAGTTTTGTAGAGAATGTCCTTCACAATATTATCAAGATTGGCTTTTTTATTCTTTGTCAGTCCATTCACTTATGTGCTTCTCAACCATCTGGGGTGCTCCCTCAGTAACAGCAACAACAGCGTTAGACTTTAAGATCTTCAACGGACCATATGTTATGGCAAACCACATGTCATCGTCTTGAGCTGCAAGATGAGCTTGCATCCGGATCTTCCAATCATCAAAGTCTTCTTTTGAGAACATGGGAACCTTGCTGAAATGAGCCATAACTGTTGTAAATTTTCAGAACAAAAAAAATCTGCTCTGATACCACTTGTTGGGGATCGATAAAGAGTTTAAGGGGGGTGAAGAAACTCGTTCCTTTGTTAGTCGTTTTTGCAAAGGGTGCTAGAATCATGTTAGAGATTATAGCTTATCTTGTTCAAGTATATAACCAGCAGACCACAATATATAGTGCGGAAACGATCTGATGGTTTTAGGTTGAAATTGGTGAAACAGTAGAGAGTAGACAATGGTTGTTTATGGAGGTTCGAAGATGAAGTCTTCTACGTCTCCCCTTCTTCTGTTTCCAGAAGGCATCACTAAAAGACTTTGGATTTTACAGTACAACACTTGTACACACCCACTTCAGCAGGACTTATCTTTTGTCTACTGAAACTCTTAGTTTCTCAACATAATAAAACAAATACAACAAAGTTCTGGAAAAGACTCTTTTCCAGATTACAAACTCTTCTAAAAAATAAAGTAACGTGAATATCTTGTAGAGAGAATAAGAAACAGTCAGCACAATATGATCTCAAAAGATCAAATAACTACTATGAAGCGTGTTTTGCTTTTCTGTATATTGAGATTGAAGATGATAGTATTTCTGAGTGCTCAAATCGACGTTTGTATAATGGAGAATGTGATCGTTGTTGGGTAACCTCTAACCGTCGTTGATCTTGTATATTTATAGAAGTCTTGATTCCGATGTCTACAAACAAAACAGCTTCTTTGATTTCTGATAGAATCGGTTTTATTATCGAAAAAGGTTCCTGCAAAAAGCTTTTGAACAATCAGTCTTGTTTCATACCAAAATTGGTAAAACGTATTAAATGACTTTGTTCAGCATTAATGATGCATTTAATACTTGTACTAGATAAAGTAACGGTAACATTTAATATAGTAACGATCATATAAAAGTCGTTAAGTTCTGATCTTGTATAAGCCGAGTTCTGCTTCTGTTTATCTAAGTTGATAAGTACTCAAAGAGTACTGCTTTGTTAAAGCGATACGAGAACTTCTGCTTTTATACTATCTTCTGGTTTTACTAACGCGATGTGGGGCCCTTAACTCATAATCGTTATTACAATACAATCTCAATTGGGTTAATTAATTACAGCGAAAAACGAGTTTAAATTTTCTTTACGATGAGCTCAAAACATCTTATTTAAATACTAAAAATAGTATTTCATCTCACATCATAAAACATGCCCACACGTAATCAAACCCAACTGAATACAAACAAACTCATATTTTCGGGACAATGCCCCGGTATATAGATACATATAGATATATACTGGGAAACAACCACTAAACCTCAACTCAAACTGCGATTCCCTCCAGAAGTACCATCTCCGGTCTCCTGATATCCTGGTGATTGTCAACATACAAAGACAACAACAGCCCCCTCTGGGATGAGCAAAGCTCAGTCTGAAGCAACCACAATATATACTACAAATATCTAAACAATGATATATGGTATGCAATACATGTATGTCGTGGAGGTATCAGGTCAAATGCCCATCCACTGATCACATGTCAGAATCAATCGAATCGCTATCAAATCAATGCTGGAGCTGACACACCGGTCTCAATCAGGGATACTCATATGATAGCATCGACAAAGCGCCATCAAATCCCAAATCTCAATCAATCATCGGGGCCACAAATGACTATGCTTTAAGGGTCATGTAATACCAAACATAGAATCGTGTTCAAAAACCCCAAAATCAAATCAAATCATATCAGGATATCCAAGGATCATAGCTCAACGTGCATGTCGTGTATGCCACATAAACTCAACAAATAAGGCATATAGACATGTATTCTCAATCCAATCAATCAAATCAATCAAACATATATCATATGATACAGATACCTGTCGTATTTTACCCGGTCGCAACATACCTCAATTCTTCTTTCCAGTCGATGTAGCTTGAAGATATCAGTATAATAATCTATCTACATCAATAACATATTCATTTCAATCAATAACATCATTCAAAATCAACAATATAAGTTTCAAGTATCTTTTGAAACTTTGAAAATATATATCAAATCAAAATCATAACATAATTCAATTCCGACTTCAAAACTTAATTTCTTTTCGGTTATTCTACCACATATATAATCAGAACTAATAATAACTGACAAATAATTCTTCAATCTCAATCCAACGATTAAAATTCCCTAATTATAATAAATTAGGAATAATTCAAAATAACATCACTATAATAATCTATTCTTCGTTAAAATCATACACTATTTAACAATCTTCAATTTATGTATGATTTAACAATTTATCGAATTTATTCCAAAAATCAACGAATTTCAAACATCACCAAAAATATAATATTTTTACCTCAAATCGAAGACCTCGTATCAACGATCCTAGAACTGAAGTCGGTTCGTCGATTGGATAAACCGATAACTCGCATTTTAGAAAAGAAAATCAAAAATCGTATCTCCTCTTTTCTCACCCTCTCGTCTATCTGTTTCTATTCTTTCTACTGAGTTTGGTGGAATTCAAATATGAATTCCACTGAGTCAATCAATTTTCTTTTTTTTTCTTTTTTTTAATATTATATTATATTATATTAATAATATAATATAATATAATATATAATATTTAACATTTTAACGTCGGTATATATTTTTTTGGATCACTCAAACGATCAAATTTTTCAAAACTCAAAACATAAAACTTCTATATTTTTGAGTTTTCTACGTTATATCCAAATCTCAAATCATTTGGACTTCATATGACTAAGATAGGTCACAAATTACAATTTTGCCCTTAAAATTAATTTATTAATTTTCAAATTATTTACGAAAATGCCATCAAAATAAATTGAATATTTTTTAACTTATTTACAAAAATGCCATCAATACTATTTTATTTTCGGGGTCTCACATTTTCCCCAACTTAAAAGATTTCTTCCTCGAAATCTCAAACATCTCTATATACATAATATTGGCAAACATATAATATATCACCAGTTATAGTACATATCAAAACTAAAATCAGTAAATGGATCACTATACATTGAATACAATGGAACAGGTGGAATAGAATCGAACAAGTGCGGATATGATTCTCGCATCTTGCTTTCCAATTCCCACGTTGACTCCTCCACACCATGTCTTGTCCATTGCACTCGAACTAGCGGAATCGATTTATTGCGCAATACTTTCTCCTTCCGATCCATAATGCAAACAGGTTGTTCAACATAGGAAATAGAAGGATCAAGTTCAACCTCATCAAGTGCAAGTACATGTGATGGATCTGGTTCATACTTTCTCAACATAGAAACATGAAATACATCATGAATGGCAGATAAAGCTGGTGACAATGCTAACCGATAAGCAAGATCCCCAACTCAATCAAGGATCTCGTACAGACCAACATATCAAGGTGATAACTTCCCTCGCATGCCAAATCGAACAGTGCCTCTGAAGGGAGATATTTTCAAAAATACTTTATCACCTTTCTGGAATTCTAAGGGTCGTCTTCGTTTATTCGCATAACTCGTTTGATGATCCTGGGTAAGTTTCATCCGCTGTCGAATTAACTGAACCTTATCATTAATTTTCTGTATCATTTCAGGTCCAGTCAATTGTTTTTCACCAATTTCATCCCAGAATAACGGTGACCTACATCGTCTCCCGTATAGGGCTTCAAACGGTGCCATACCAATACTCGTTTGAAAACTATTATTATAATAGAATTCTACTAATGGTAAGGCATCTTGCCATCCCATTCTGAAATCCATCACTATAGCACGTAACATATCTTCTAATGTTTGAATTGTACGCTCAGTTTGGCCATCAGTCTGAGGATGATAAGCAGTACTCATAGCCAAACGCGTACCCATCGCTTATTGGAAACTACCTCAGAATTTAGAAGCAAACCTGGGATCACGATCAGATACAATTGAAACTGACACACCGTGCAGTCTCACAATATTCTCGATGTATAAACGGGCCTTTCTCTTATAAGGATAAGTACGCTCATACAGAATGAAATGTGCAGATTTCGAAAGCTGATCAATAATAACCCAAATAGCATCACATCCCTTGGGCGAACAAGGTAAATGAGTCACAAAGTCCATAGCAATATGTTCTCAATTCTATTTCGGGATTTCAAGACTATGGAGTAATCCTCCAGGTTTCATTCTCTCGGCTTTCACTTGCTGGCATACAAGACATTTCGAAATAAATTCAGCGGTGTCCTTCTTCATATGTCTCCACCAGAATTGAGGTCTCAATGTCAAATACATCTTTCGGCCTCCAGGGTGAATACTGTATTTGCTACAATGTGCTTCTCGAAGAGGAGCAGATTTCAAATCAGAATTATCAGGAACTACCAGCCGACCATTAAGTCGTAAAGAACCATCAGAAGAAATCTGAAATCCAGACTGATGTCCTGCAGATACAAGTTCTTTTGACTTTTGGATCTGAGCATCGCTTCGTTGGGCCTTTCTTATTTTCGATATCAAGTTCGGCTCAATTTGCAATGCTGAGACAGTGACAGAATTTCAATTCGAGTGAAAAGTCCAACCAGACGTACATATATCCTCCTGTACCTTAGCGACACAAACAGAAGCTAAAACAGAGTCATGCACCTTACGACTAAGGGCATCCGCAGTAACATTCATCGATCTAGGGTGATACTGAATCTCACAATCAAAATCCTTCAGGAGATCCATCTACCTGTGTTGCCTCATATTCAAATCAAATTGAGAAAAGAGATATTTCAGACTCTTATGATCTGAATAGATAACAAACTTCTCTCCATACAAGTAATGGCGCCAAATCTTCAGAGCAAATACAATGGCGGCCAATTCAAGATCATGAACAGGATAACGTGTTTCATGAGATTTCAATTGACGAGATGCATAAGCAACCACTTTGCCATGTTGCATCAGAACACAGCCCAAACCTTTACCAGACGCATCTGTACATATCACAAATCCTCCGGTACCTGAAGGAATAGTAAGCACAGGTGTTTTGGTCAATCTCGTCTTCAATTCAAGAAAACTAGCTTCACATTCATTTGACCAAATGAATCTCTGATTTTTCTGTGTCAATTGAGTAATAGGTTTAGCTATCTTCGAAAACCCTTCAATAAAGCGACGATAATAACCAGCTAAACCCATGAAGCTACGGATCTCAGGAACATTCGTAGGTCTTGACCAATTTAATACAGCTTCAACCTTCGCAGGATCTACAGATATGCCATGTCTCGAAATAACGTGGCCTAAAAATACCACTTTGTCCATCCAAAATTCACATTTGGACAATTTAGCATATAAATGGCTAGTACGAAGAGTTTGAAGTAACAGTCTCAAATGTTCAGCATGATCCTTTTTCGATTTCGAATAGATAAGAATATCATCAATAAATACAATAACGAATCGGTTAAGATAATCTCGGAAGACACGATTAATTAGATCCATAAAAACAGCAGGAGCATTCGTGAGACCGAAAGGCATAACCAAGAATTCATAGTGGCCATACCTCGTACGAAAAGCAGTTTTGGGCACATCTTCGTCTCGAACTCGTACTTGATGATACCCAGAACGAAGATCAATCTTAGAGTATACAGAAGTACCCTGAAGCTGATCAAATAAATCATCAATACGAGGAAGTGGGTACTTGTTTTTCACAGTAGCCCGCTTTAGTTGTCTATAGTCGATACACATTCGCATAGTACCATCTTTCTTTCGAACAAATAAAACTGGAGCTCCCCAAGGTGATACAATCGGTCCAATATATCCCTTATCGAGAAGATCATGTAATTGTTCTTTCAATTCTTTCAATTCCAGAGGTGCCATGCGATAAGGAGCTTTAGAAATAGGTGCAGCCCCGGCACAAGATCAATACTAAACTCAACTTATCGATGAGGAGGAAAATAAGGAATCTCATCGGGAAATACATCCGGGAATTCTTTCGCAAAAGGAATATCGGATAAAGATGGCTCCTTTTTAGAGACATCAATAGCTTAGATAAGATAACCCTCATCTCCGCTAGTCAGAAGTCGAAACATTTCCAAAGAGGATACCAAAGGAATTTTAGCTTGGGAACCTTTGCCATAAAAATTTCATTTGGGTCCATCAATAGGTCGAAATCGAACCACTCCATGAAAACAATCAACAGTAGCTCGATTTGTCGTCAAGATATCCATGCCAACAATACAATCAAAGTCGTGCATTAGAAGGACAATCAAATTCAGAAATATCACATTGTCCTTATATATCAATACATAATTATGCACAACTTGCTCAGACAAAAATAATCTTCCCTGCTGGCGTGGCTATCGACAATGTATCATACAATGGGGTACACATAATATCATATGATGCAACAAATGCATGAGATATGAATGAGTGGGATGCTCCTATATCAAATAAAACACGTGCAGGATAATCGCAAAGCATGCATATACCTGCAATCACACCACCAGGAGCTTCTTTAGCCCGATCCTCAGTCATAGCATACACTCTTACTTGAGGAGGGGCTTAAGAAGTCTGACCACCGGTCCTCGATATCGTAGAACACTCGACTGCTGAAAAGAGGGAACAGGAACAGCAGGTCTCATCATACTAGGGCCACCTCTAAATCCTGGCTGGGGTTGAGACGAAGTCGTACCACTATTCGGACATACATGAGAGAAATGATCTTCTTGTCCACACTGGTACTAAGTGTCAAACATACCTCGAATCTGCTCGATCGTATGTTTGCCTCCACAATGACTACAATAAGGAGCAATCACGGGACTCCCTTTCTGGGATCCACTGGAACTCGAAGAAGATGAAGAAGCAGAACCAGTCTTCTTGAACTTCTTACCTCTTGAACGCAAAGTAGGCTGCTGAGCTGTCACTGGAGGTGGAGGAGTATACTGTGGACCTCCTCGCCTTAGTCCAGCCTCGGCTGCCTTGGCTCGTTCAACTGCCTCTGCGTAGCTAGTAGGCGAACCAGAAATGACAAAAGTATAAATAGCAGGATGTAATCCATTCACAAACCTGCTATATTTTGCTTTTGCATTCGCAGCTACGTGAGGTGCATACTTCAACAAAGTCGAAAACTTCGAAGCATATTCTGCAACAGTCATCGTTCCCTGCTGCAGACTATTAAATTCATTCTCTTGGGCAGTATAATAGGAAGGAAGAGAATACTGCTCCAAAAACTGGGCCTTGAAGACATCCCATGTGACTTCAATCCCGGCTTCTTTCAGTCCAATCTCAGCGGCTTCCCACCAAGATTTTGCTCGGTCTTTCAATTGATACAAAGCAAACTTCATTCGTCGAGCCTTAGAATATTCAAAAATATTAAACAAGTGCTCGATATCCTTTAACCAAGCCTCTGCTCTTTCTGCACTCTCAGTGCCAAAGAACCTCGGTGGTTTCAAATCTTGGAATCGAGCCATCACCAGATCCATGGACAATCCTTCAAACTGTCCAACCATCCTCTCAGTACTACTACTCGCAGTTTCATTTGTGGGATTCATCTACAAATCAGTGGATGAATATCACAAATCAATTTCACATCATCATCATCTCATATAATCAATCTCATCAATAACTTACTCAAACTAAATCAAGTAGGAGCAAGTAATACCAATAAATCAAACACATATGCATAATTCATTTGTGCCTATTCACGTGTACACAAGACTCAATCGAGCATTCCCAGCTATGCTCTGATACCACTCCGTGTGGAGTCCTTAACTCCTAATCGTTATTACAATGCAATCTGATTAGGGTTAATTAATTAGAGTGGAAAATGAGTTTAAATTTTCTTTACGATGAGCCCAAAACATCTTATTTAAATACTAAAAATAGTATTTCATCTCATATCATAAAACATGCCCACACGTAATCAAACCCAACTGAATACAAACAAACTCATATTCTCGGGACATACCCCGGTATATAGATACATATACATATATACTGAGAAACAACCACTAAACCTCAACTCAAACTGTGATTCCCTCCAAAAGTATCATCTCCGGTCTCCTGATATCCTGGTCATTGTCAACATACAAAGACAACAACAGCCACCTCTAGGGTGAGCAAAGCTCAGTCTGAAGCAACCACAATACATACTACAAATATCTAAACAATAATATATGGTATGCAATGCATGTATGTCGTGGAAGTATCAGGTCAAATGCCCATCCACTGAGCATATGTCATAATCAATCGAATCGCTATCAAATCAATGCTCGAGCTGGGACACCAGCCTCAATCAGGGACACTCATATGATAACGTCGACAAAGCGACATCAAATCCCAAATCTCAATCAATCATCGGGGCCACAAATGACTATGCTTTAAGGGTCATGTAATATCAAACATAGCATCATGTTCACAAACCCCAGAATCAAATCATATCATATCAGGGTATCCAAGGATCATAGCTCAACGTGCATATCATGTATGCCACATAAACTCAACAAATAAGGTATATAGACATGTATTATCAATCAAATCAATCAAACATATATCATATGATACAGATACAGGTCGTATGTTACCCGGTCGCAACATACCTCAATTCTTCGTTCCAGTCGATGTAGCTTGAAGATATCAGTATAATAATCTATCTACATCAATAACATATTCATTTCAATCAATAACATCATTCAAAATCAACAATATAAGTTTCAAATATCTTTTGAAACTTTGAAAATTAATATCAAATCAAAATCATAAAATAATTCAATTCCGACTTCAAAACTTAATTTCTTGTCGGTTATTCTACCACATATATAATCAGAATTAATAATAACTGACAAATAATTCTTCAATCTCAATCCAACGATTAAAATTTGTCAATTATAATAAATTAGGAATAATTCAAAATAACATCACTATAATCATCTCTTCTTCGTTAAAATCATACATTATTCAACAATCTTCAATTTCTATATGATTTAACAATTTATCGGATTTATTCCAAAAATCGACGAATTTCAAACATCACAAAAAATATAAAATTTATACCTCAAATCGAAGACTTCGTATCAACGATCCCAAAACTGAAGTCGGTTCATCGATTGGATAAACCGATAAGTCGTACGAAAAGAAAAAAAAAATCGTATCTCCTCTTTTCTCACCTCTCGTCTGGCTGTCTCTATTCTTTCTACGACTCAATCAATTTTTTATTCTTTCTACGACTCAATCAATTTTTTATTTTTTTTTATTTTTTAATATTATATTATATTATATTTATCGTTTTAACGTCGGTATATTCTTTTAGACCAGTCAAACAATCAAATTTTTCAAAACTCAAAATATGAAACTTCTATATCTTTAAATTTTCTTCGTTATATCCAAATTTCAAATTATTTGGACTTTATATGACTACGATAGATAACAAATTACCATTTTGTTCTTAAAATTAATTCATTATTTTTAAATTTATTTACGAAAATATCATCAAAATAAATTGAATATTTTTCAACTTATACTATTTTAAATCTGACTCAATTAACACGTCAAAACACTAAACAATCAGAGATGATTCACAGCTCTGCGTCGTGGGCATGGCCACTCTGCTGCAGATTATCGATAATCTGGCGTGATTTATCTTTGGCGGATTCGTACGTTTCTCCGGCCTTGGCTTTCGCCGCATCGTAGGTTTCCTTCACTTTCTCCTTCGCCCAACTCAGGGTGTCTGCTGCCTCGGATCCTGTCTTTCCGCCTTGCTCCGCCACCTTTTCTTTCGCTTGCCTGGCTTTCTCGTGTGTATCCTTGCCTAGTTCGGCTGCTTTGTCTTTTGCTGCCAACGTCTTTTCGTAAGCTTCCCCGCCCAGTTCATTCGCCTTGTCTTTTGCTGCCACCGTCTTCTCGTAAGCTTCCCCGCCCAGTTCACTCGCCTTGTCTTTTGCTGCCACCGTCTTCTCGGAAGCTCCCCTGCCCAGTTCATTCGTCTTGTCTTTGACTGCCCCGGAAGCTCCCCTGCCCAGTTCACTCGCCTTGTCTTTTGCTGCCACCGTCTTCTCGGAAGCTCCCCTGCCCAGTTCACTCGCCTTGTCTTTGACTTCCACGGAAGCTCCCGTTCCCAGTTCACTCGCCTTGTCTTTTGCTGCCACAGTCTTCTCGGAGACTCCCCTGCCCAGTTCACTCGCCTTGTCTTTGACTGCCCCGGTAGCACCCTTTCCCAGTTCACTCGCCTTGTCTTTTGCTGCCACCGTCTTCTCGGAAGCTCCCCTGCCCAGTTCACTCGCCTTGTCTTTGACCGCCCCGGTAGCTCCTTTTCCCAGTTCACTCGCCTTGTCTTTTGCTGCCACCGTCTTCTCGTAAGCACCCCTGCCCAGTTCACTCGCCTTGTCTTTGACTGTCCCGGAAGCTCCCTTCCCCAGTTCACTCGCCTTGTCTTTTGCCGCCACTGTCTCCTCGTAAGCTTCCCAGCCGAGATCACTGTTCTTATCTTCGGCTGCCCCGGTCTTCTCTCTAGTTTTCTTGCCGAGTTCCCTTGCCTTGTCATTGGCTGTCCCGGTCTTCTCTCTCGTTCCCTTGCCCAGTTCACTTGCCTTGTCTTCTGCTTCTGTTGCTTTGTCTGCAGTATACTTTCCAGCTCCTGCCACATTACATGAATCTCAATATTAATTCCAAGCTGGTTAATTCGAGTCGACCTTAAAAATGTGAACAGAAATTAAATGGGCTAAGATCTCTTAAAAAATGTTAAAAATGTTATTGGGCTAAGATCTCAATATTCATATTCAAAGTGTATATTGCACAAAACTAATCAAAGGTTACCAAGAAATACCCCGAGTATCCATCTTTTCCTCCCCCGCGAGTTATATAACCTCAAAATTTTCAATTACTAGGATAAAATTTGGTTAAAATAACTCCAATTTGAATAGTGTTTTATTATTTGCATTCTAAACAACTCAAATGATCTTAGTTTAGGCAACTGTGAAACCATTATACTGAATAGAATAATAAAAATTATGAAATAGTACTGACGGAGGGATTTGAAGAAAACCACAAGATTATCCCCAATTTTAATCACTTTTATCAAATTTAACCATCTCTCGTGAATAATTCAATTATTTTGAAGGAGATTGATCATATCACGCATAGGAACTCCAAATGAACAAATTTCTACCATGTAAAAACAATTTACCAGCCACCAGGGACCAGTTCCAAATACAACTCACTAAGAACATTGAATTCTCATGTTACTCATATATATCATGACACTAAAAACTAACCCGTGTGAAATTTACTTACCAGTAGTTGTTTCGGTAATTTTATCTTTGGTTTTCTTGGCGGCATCATCAAACTGGTTGGTATCAGTGGGATCAAGATCATCAGCCTTCGCGCCGGCGAGGCCCCCAGACAACTTATCCTTCGCCCATTCAGTCCAAGATTCTTTCTCCGGATTCTCAACGCTGGCCTCGCAAATCACCGCCAATAACAGTAACAGAAACATTGAAGTAACCTTCAACATCCCTCTGTCAGCCATGTTTGCAATCTCGGATTTTTTTCTTGTTTTTCCTTGTTTGGAAACAACGTTGGATTTCGAATGCGAGTAATGGTACACAAACACGTATATATATATATGGCTTTCTCCTGGGGATGGTTTTGAGATCAAAATGTTCAGAGAGTATTAAATAATAATTTGATATGATTTATTTCTTAATATAATTTATGACGATGGAATTACAAGACCGTACGTGGTCGTCTTAGGCAGAGGACGAGTCGCGGTGACAGCAGCAGTCGTGGCAAGCGATCCTGTTTCTTTCAACCAAACGCTTCCATCTGTCTTTCTCTGGCTCTTACTACCATCTTCTTTACTTTATTTATTATTATTATTATGGGATAAAATATAATATTGGTGTGTCAAACCAACAATTATCGTGTACCTGTTGTATTATTAAAATTTTTTTGGGTACAGATTAAAATTATATCATTAGTCAATATATTTCTTTGTTTGAGTAGGTTTTTTTTTTCTTGAGTGTTTTTTGTGGTATTTTAGTCGAGCTTAGGGTGTGTTTCCGTTTTTTTCAAAGTTCTGATGGTTTTTTGTGTTGCGTGCAGAGTGGATTATGGAATCGAAAATATTCGATGCTTTCAACCATGACATTAATCTTTCCTTCCATGTAAGTCTAGATGATATATTATGTAAATCGTGTTGCGTGTAGAGTGGTTTAATGGAATCCAAAACATACTGTGCCTTCTACGATGAGGTTAATCTTTTCCTCATGTAAATCTAAGAGATGGAATCAGCCCGACAAATGTTGCGGGTTATCAATTTCATAAAAACACACTTTCAATTTCATGAAAAGATTCGACTCAAATTAAACAAATAATACCTCTCATGAAACTACCATGGTTCGTGAAGCTTTCTTTTAGAGTTAAGTTTTTTCTTTTAACAATATCAATCTTTTGAGGAGTTTTTGATGCAGAATACTCGTATTTGATTCCACACTCATCTAAATAAATTTCAAGAGTTTTGTTAGTAAATTAAGTACCGTTGTAACTTCAAATTTTGTTATTAATACCTAATTTTTCATTTGCAGCACATTTCATAAACTTGATTAGTTGAGTATTTATCTTTGTTACCGAGGAAAATTACCCGTTAAATCTGATGAATCATTTACGATTACTAGAATATACTTCATTCTTCTTAAACATATACAAAAATAGTACCAGACAAATCCATATATAATATTTCTAAGTGTAAGCTAGGGTCAAAAAATACGATAACGTAGTCCAACTGCATATAAATCTAAGGAAAATAGAAAATAACTAATTAAATGGTTTTAATGGCATGAATTTATTATGATACGTACGCATGATCACATGTTTTAAAAAAAAGGTTTTCTGTTAATATGTATAAAACTGTGTTTTAAAGGTTATTCGAGACGCGATGGAGGGGATCATATAAGGGAAAATATTTTTATTAAATAATTATTTTTAATTGTTTAATGTGTGGTGCATTTTAAATGGAATTTTTGATTCGATTTTCGACGAAAATATGAATTTTTCGAGAACTCGGCTAATATTTTCACAACTTCTCCTAAACAAAATATTTTAAATATCAAATAATGGGCATATTATACTAGGTTAATGGTCTATACCATTTTTAATTAAAATAAAAGGCCCTAAAACCCTTCCCAAACCCTCATAACTCACGTCCCCGCCCCTCTAAGCGACAAGGACTCTTCATCAGCTTTCAAACCACACACATCATAGAAATTTTGAAGGGTTAATCACGGGAAGTTGAAGGAAATTCAGCAAGGTCCTCCCTACGTCGACGTTCTTCGCATCTCAACTCGTTTTTCGTGCGTAATAAATGCAAGGGAACGACTTAATCTTCCTTCAAACATATTTCACACCATATTATGTGTATTTAATTATGTTTTTTATTAAAAATATGATGTACCACTTTTATTTTCTTTTTTATGGCTATACATGCATAAAACTAGAGTTTTCTTTTTCTAAAACTCTGCTAATAATGCACAAAGGGGCTGCCATGGTAGCGATACTTGAAGGATGTTTTTACACACGTTTAAGAGTCCCTAGATGCATAGGTAAGGGTAGGACAAGGTGGAGAAGCATGTTGAACGAAAATTGGAGATTTTGAAGGTTAGGGTTTCGGCTAGGGTGCGGTTGCTTCCTAGGTGCATGCGACTGCTAGCTGTTGCTAGGGGCACGTCCAAGGGTCTTAAGAGTGCTGAGCCATGGTCCTGCATAGGCTGCACTATGGCTGGTTCGAAGGATAGGCATGAGCCGCTCCTATGGGAGTCGCGCATGGCTTCCTAGGGCAAGGGTGAAGGGCTGGGCTCGTTAGGCTGTTAGGTTAGGTCTAGGGGCTTGCTATGGACACGGTCATGGTCCTAGTAGGGTAGTATAGGGTTTGGTCATAGAGAAGATGGGCTAGGGCCGAAGGTTTCAAGGGTAGAAGGCTAGGGCTTTTCGAAAATAAGAGAAAAAATTCAGTAGCTGTTTTAGGCTTGTCCAATGGTTTAATGGGCTTGAATTGAGTTTTCACTACAAGAAAAATACCCTACGACAACGGTCAAAAACCGTTGTCGTAGCCTTTTTAAAACTGTTGTTAAAGTCCCTGTTGTTAAATGGTTCGCTCAAAGACAACGGTTTTGAACAGTTGTTGTAGATGCAATTTGCGACGGATTTTGAAAAACCGTTGCATGTAAAAGACGCGACGGAGTTTTGAAAACCGTCGCTAATTCGCGACGATTTCTAATAACCATCGCTAAATTTAGAGAAAGTTTATCAAAACCCGTCGCTAAAATTAGCGACGGACCTCATGAAAAACCCGTCGCTATTTAGCGACGGTTTCTGTATGAATTCCGTCGCTAATATTTTAGTTAAAATAAAAAAAATAATTTTAATAATTTAATAAATCTATGTTAGAATTGGTAAAATAGATAAAAATTTTAAGTGTTGTGAAGTGATAAAATCGTGTAAGAAATAAAAATTTTAATGGTTGTGAAGTGGTAAAATCCTGTAAGAGATAAAAATTTTAAGTGTTATGAATTTATAACATTGTGTAAGAGAGAAAAATTTTATGTGTTGTGAAGTGGGTGGAAGAAAATGGAACGAATTTGCTGGTATTTATAGAGAGTGGGTGGAAGAAAATGAAGGGAATTTTAGGCGGTATTTTCAAAAGTGTCAAATTTTTTAAATTAGCGACGGGTTGACTAAAACCGTCGCTAATGTTTGCGACAGTTATAGAAGAACAGTTATTAGCGACGGTTGTAGCAAATCCGTCGCTAAATACCGTTGTGTTTTGTCTAAACTCATGCTAATCGACAACGGTTTTCTAAAATCATTGTCGATTGTCCTAAAAAACACGCTAATAGACAACGGTTCATGAAACCGTTGTCATAAACGCTCAAAGACAACGGTTTTACAGAACCGTTGTCATTGACCCTAAAAATCGTTGTCTTTGACCCCCAAAAGACAACGGTTAAAATGATCTACGACAACGGTTTTAGTTAAAACCGTTAAAAGTTTTTTAACGTTGTCGTATGTGTGTTGTTGATTCTGAAATTTCTTGTAGTATTTATATGGTTTAGTTAGGTGTTAATAAGCTGCGGTTCAAGTTTGGTTAAGTTTCGAGTCCATACAAGTCAAAACCGAGGTGTACGTTTAAGTTAAAAAACGAATTTAGAAATTAGTCGAGAAGTTTAAGTTTACATCTAAGAAATATTTATGGGTGTATTTTAAGGTGATATTTAAGTTTGGAATGATTTGGGTCGTCGTTTTAAGGTCCAAGGATAAATTGGGAAAGTTAGGGTTTTAGGGACAAAACGGTCATTTTGCACTTGAAAAATGCTAGACGTCCTGGCAATGCCCTGAATGCTGTAATAAATATTAAAATTTTTATTTCAAATGCTTGTAAAATTTTATGATGAAACGTTAATGCTGAAATACATGTTGCATGCTTGGTTTAAAAGAAAATGATTTATATGTGTACGAATTTTTATAAGTGATGGAAATATGAAAAGTTGAAGGAGGTCAATTGAATGTGACTAATACGATGATACGATGATATGTAAGGCCAATGCTTAGTTGACGAGTGAGAGTGTCACTGATGTCCCCGCCTCCCGGTACCATGGTAATACGTAAATGGATACATCGACCTTCATCTAATACGAAAGTCACAATTGAGGATCTGAATTTAATAAAAAGAAAACGTATAGGTATATGTTGAAAGGAAATATGATTTGATTTGATGAAAGGAAATATGATATGATATGTTGAAAGAAAAACGTTAAAGTTTATTTATGAAAAACATTTTCACTTTACTTGTGAATGTATATGTATTACTTAAGTTTTGCTAAGTCAATAGATTCACTAGGTATGATCGATGCATGTGAGCTTGATAATAATGAAAGTCTTGATGGTTAATCTTGCTGGACTGAAGGTGCACACAACACGATGACCGTCGCTAGTTTTTCACAAATAAAACTATGTTTATGATTTATGATTACTTAAAGATTTTATGATTATGATTCTTTTGAGAGGTTTTTGAGAGGATGTTAGAGTTAAATTTATTTTTGAAATAATGTTAGTTTAGATTGGTTGACGTTTTATGACTTTATACTTTGAATTAATTTCTTTTGGATTTTCAAATAATAGTTGGTTGGTTTATTTTTAAATGGTGCAAAATATTCATAATTCAATTTCTTAGTGTTTCGGTCGAATGAATTAGAAAAAAAAAATTTTATTACTTTTTAAGAAAACCGAGTAGTGGACGTTTCACTAAGCATCTGGAAGAAGACTTATTTCCTTTGTTTTTGAAGTTGGATCTGACATATTTTTCAAATTGACATGCAACACATATTTTACTCTTTACATATTCTAGTTTTGGTAGATCAATGACCATGTAACGTCCAAAACCAACCTACGTAAACCACATGCATGCAAATGAATTAAATTACATAATTATTTTGTTTAATCGATTTTAAATGCTTACTTGATGGATATAATATGATTAAGGATATGATTTCATGATTAAATGATTATATGACATGATTTCCTGAAATTATAGATTTTATCCGAATATTCGATAATAGGCTGTGAAAAAAGACCGAGCACGACGGAGATAAAAATAAATAATTTTCATTAAATATTTTCAAGACTTATTAATATGATTAAAAATGCTTAAATTTTTCTAAAAATGATAGAGTTCAAATTTTTTTTACGAGACGAGCTCGATTTTACCTGGGAAGCCCATTTTGGGCAAACAAGGGACTTTTAAAATATCAAGTGCATTATTTTTGAAAACTAAATTTTATTGTTGGAATATTTCATGTTCAAAATCTTGATTTTGATGTTAACAAAACTTATTATTTTGTTTATAACAATTTTACCTAAGTGCGCAGAAACTGAAACTGATCAGGATTTGAACTAATCAGTTATCAAGCCAAAACTGAAGCAATATGTAATATCCCAACCTTTTATCCTTCTATTGTCAATGATGTTATTCTTTGGTTTTGTGTTTTGGATATATGATTATTGTTATGATTCTTGTGTATAGTTGTTGGAAGGGTTGATATGTTCATTGGAACGGTAAAAGTATGATTTTTGTTTTGGTGTCACATTTCATAGTTGTTGATGGCTTATGGAGGGGGAGGAGTTCTTGTTGTGATGGTTTATATAGATGATTTGAACATGTATTTGGATGGTTTGTTGCATTGGTATTTCATGGAATTGGAAGAGGAAGTTTATGGTTCAAGTGTATCCTAGGTGAGCTTGTGATTGATGGTGTGGTGCAGGAGCAGAGCCGCAACGCCGGAGGAGTGGCGTTGCGGCGCTGGTGGTGCGCTTGAGCTGCAGGAGGCAGCTCCTAGGCGATGCCAGGGCCGAAGCCCAAACGCCGCAGTGCTTCCAGGCAGCGCCGCGGCGCTGTAACCGCCGGGGAACGGGCGTCGCGGTGCCAAGGAGGAGGCGCTGCGGCGCTAGGCAGGGGAATAGTGCTACTCGGGAAACACGATTTTGGGCGAAGGAAGGGCTTATTAATACTATGTCTAGAGGCTTCTACTCATTTCTTATCCTTCTTCAATATCATTGATAGATTCAAGTTCCTTCTTCCACAAGGTTCTCTCCTTCATCTTTCAACTTCAAGTTCAAGGGTCCTAGTAGATTTTTTTCCTCCTACTTAAATTTCCAAGCTCCAAGATAAGGACTTTATATTTTTCGGTTTAGTGGGTTTGAGGAGTTGAAGGTATAAGTTGGCTTTGTTGATTCCTTTGATCAATGGTGATGCTTAATGGTTGATTATATGTATTTTATTGTAAGAATCCCTTCAATATCATCTTAGCAACCATTTGTTTCTTGGGTTGTAAGTAGATGCTTTCTTTCTTTGCTCACATGATATATATATGTACAAAGGTCTTGTTTATTGATGTCTAGCTTCTTCTATTGATATATTCTTGTTATATGTGTTGTTATATATTCATTGATCAAGAAATACCATTGAATTCATCGATAAAGGAGCTAGTAAGTCATTGTTGCCCACTATATGTTTGTTAAATTGTCCAATGAAGTTTCCATGATTAAAGTAAAGAATTGATAGTAATTATATGCATGTTTGTGGGGACCCGAACCTAATTCATCTTCTTAATCATCATTAGGATCAATTAATTAATTTGGGTATAATTTTTTTAAAAAAATACATAAGTACGGAACATATGATAATCAGTCTTATATAAACATCGAAAGTAAAGTACAAGTCTTCTACAAAATACGTTTATCTCAAATTAAGGTCCCACAACTACATCAAGTGCTGAAAACCAAATCTACTTCTAAGTCCGGATCTCCACACTAATCTTGATCTCTCTTCCTCTTCTTGACCATGACCATGGCCCACCTGTTGTCATGCACACATACAAACACAACAACAGCCGGATAACTCCGGTGAGAAATATATTCACAGTATAAACAACGTATACATGCAATTATATAAACAAATATAAAAGCATGAAACAGGTATCAATAACATGTATCATAATCTGAAAGACATGAATCGATATAAAACTGTAAATCAAACTCTTGACTCATAATCTCAGACTCGACTCATCTCTAATCTAGGGATCCCGGTTCCTGGACATTGGCATACTATATCGAATCTCAGCAATAGAAGTCAATCTGCTCCTAAGCAACATCGATATAAACCAAACATCCAGTGTCTTGACACATCAGCAAAAGACTTGGCACCTCAGCCAATTACTAGGCACATCAGCCCATGACTCAATACATACTTTGCTATAACTCAATAGACTAAGCATATCAATATCATGAATTGCAAACATCAATGCAATAAAGTAAAGTATGTGGTTTTGGGAACTCAAGTCACATCTAACTCGAGTCGTATCTTTCCGGTTCAACATTGATTTATACCTTTCTTTTGTCAATCTGACGAAGTCGAAGTCTCGAATTCGAAGCCTGTCAATACTCAATCTAGCAATGACAATATTGAGGAGTACAATATCAATATACAACCCATTAAATATTGGATATAATCAGAACTCAATCTAATTCTGTTTCAACGGCATAACAGTACAATCTTGATATACCCAGCAATAGAAATATCAACAGATACCAATCTCAACTCATAATCAATAACAACCTCAATCTGATATCAAATTTGTATAATCTCAATCAAATCAAATCTGAAAAATCATAACAATTTCATACAGTGTCCGTTCTTCATTCTGATTTCGATTATACAATGATAACAATCTCAGCAACAGATAATATAGATCATATCAAGATTTCCTCCATATCATATTTTCAAATCATATCAGAAATTAATAAAACTTACGTCCTTCTGAAGCCTTTGTCGAGAGTAGTACGGTACTGAAGTCGGATTGAAAATCGGACGGACGGATCTTGTGCAAAGTTCAAACTTGAAACTCTCTGAAGTTTTCCTCGATTTCCTTGCTACTGAATTTGAAGGAATGAAGTCATTTTACATAAAAGTTGCATGGTAAAGAAACGTGGCTTAATCTTTGTGCTGCACGTCTCGCGCATATGCGCGACCTTCCTCGGCGCATATGCGCGAGACCTACTGGTCTCGGCATTCTTCCTTGCAACTGCTTGCACATATGCGCGTCCTCTCTTCGCGCATATGAGCGAGGTTCTCTGCCATGTTCGCGCATATGCGCGGATCCTGGTCGCGCATATGCGCGAGGTTCTCTGCCTACCTTGCTATGTCGTGCATATGCGCGAGGGGTTCAGTCCTCGCACATAATTCAAGTCTTTTTTTGTCTTTCCCGGTCTGATTCTTTGCGTCTATAATCACATCAATTATCAATAAATCATTTCAGATTATAATAATAAAATCTCTGGCATTACATTTCTCCCCCTCTAAGATCTGATTTTGTCCTCGAAATCGCAAGTAATCAAATCAGATACAATAAGAAATGTATAACAGAAGCTAAACAAGAAACTCACATCAGTGAAATAACTCTGGGAATTTCTGTCTCATATCTGATTCAGTCTCCTAGGTAGCTTCTTCAATGCCATGACGACTCCACTGAACTTTTACAAGCGTAATAGTCTTCGTTCTGAGTTGCTTTTCTTTACGATCAAGAATCTGAATCGGATTTTCAAAATAACTCAGAGTCTCATCAAGTTCAGCCTCGTCTGACCACTTCTCTGACATAAATATCTGCAATCTGGTCATGTCTGTACGTCATTTTGTACGGAATCAAACATGCTGATTTGGTCAATCTGTCAATCACGACCCAAATCGCATCACAACCTCGGGAGGAACGTGGTAGCTTCGTCACAAAATCCATAGAAATATGATCCCATTTCCATTCAGGAATAGACAAGCGGTTTAATAAACCTCCGGGTTTCTTTCTTTCTGCTTTCACCTGCTGGCAATTCAGACATTTTGATACTAACTCTGAAATATCTGCTTTCATCTGTTTCCACCAAAACTGTCTTTTCAAATCATTATACATCTTTCTGCTACAGGATGAATATTGAATCGACTACTGTGCGCTTCTGACAAAATCTGTCGTTTCAAATCTGAAACATCTGGCACAACAAGACGAATATTCACATACAATACATTATCACGAAATTGATATTTTGATTGATGCCCTGCTCTGACCATTGAAATCGAGTTCTGAACATTCTGATCAACTTTCTGAGTTTCTTTAATTCTCAAGATCAGCTCTGGTTCAACTTGAATAGCATAGAATCTCAACGGTTTACAATCTGTTTCAAATGCTAATCCAGACAAACAGCAATTTTCAATCAAATTTGAAACACCAATCATCGATAAGGATAAAGAACATACCTTTCGACTCAGTGCATCAGCTGCTGCATTAGATTTCTCCGGATAATATTTGATTTCACAATCAAAATCTTTCAGTAAATCAAGCCATCTTTGTTGTCTCATATTAAATTCAGACTATGAAAACATATATTCAGACTCTTGTGATCAGAATAAATCTCAAACTTCTCACCATATAGATAATGTCGCCAAATCTTCAGTGCAAATACGATGGCTGCCAATTCAAGATCATGAATTGGGTAGCGAGACTCATGTGGCTTCAATTGTCTTGAGGCATAGGCAATAACATGTCTCCGCTGCATCAAAACATAATCCAATCCTCTGTGAGAAGCATCACAATAAACAACAAAATCACCAGTACCTGACGGGATAGTCAACACCGGAGCACTGGACAATGTCTTCTTTAATTCGAGAAAGCTGGATTCACACTCTTCAGACCATACAAATGGTGCATTCTTCTGAGTCAACTGAGTAATCGGCTTAGCAATACTAGAGACATCTTTAATGAATCAACGGTAATAGCCTGCTAAACCCATAAAGGTCGAGGCCACCTGATCACTGCCTCAACTTTGCTGGGATCAACAGAAATACCATCTCCAGATATGATGTGACCCAGAAATACAACTTGTTTCAGCCATAATTCACATTTCGACAGCTTTGCATACAATTTCTCAGCCCTTAGAATTCTCAATACAGTTCTCAAATGCTCAGCATGATCAATCATATTCTTGGAATAAATAATAATATCATCAATGAAAATAATCACAAAATCATCAAGATACTTCTGAAATACACGGTTCATCAAACCCATAAATACAGCTGGAGCATTCGCTAAACCAAATGGCATGACAATAAACTCATAATGGTCATACCTAGTTCTGAAAGCTGTCTTCGAAATATCAGAATCTCTGACTCTCAATTGATGATAGCCAGATCTCAGATCGATCTTGGAATAGACAGAATAACCCTGAAACTGATCAAATAAATCATCTACACGAGGCAAAGGATATTTGTTCTTTACCGTAGCCTTGTTCAGTTGCCGGTAGTTAATGCAAAGTCTCATAGAATCGTCTTTCTTTCTGACAAATAACACTGGAGCACCCCAAGGAGAAACACTCGGTCTGATGTAACCCTTGGCCAGTAAATCTTCTAACTGATCTTTCAATTCTTTCAATTCAATCGGTGCCATTCTGTACGGAGCTCTAGAAATCGGAACTGTACCTGGTACCAATTTTCAATGTTGAAGTCTATCTCTCGAACTGGAGGCAAACCCGGAATCTCATCTGGGAAGACATCAGCAAACTCACATACCACTGGCAAATCAGCCAATGATAGGCTCGATTTCAGTACATCTACTGCATACACAAGGAACCCTCTGCTCCTTTCTGTAATAATCGAGTCATAGATAACGCAGAAATCAAATAAATTCTAGATCTAGAACCCTTACCGTAAAATTTCCACTCATCAGCCATCTCAGGTATGAATCTCACAATCTTATGGAAAAAATCTACGGTAGCTCTGTACTTGGTCAGCATATCAATACCAATAATGCAGTCAAAATCAGACAACCCAAGTACAATACAATCTAACTCAATCTCATGCCCCTCATACCGTAGCATACAATGTCTAACAGACGTCACTGATGCAAGACCTCTCCCCAAAGGTGAAGAGACAGATACTAAAACAGATAATGACTCAACAGGAAATGCATGAATCAATGCAAATATCTCAGAAATAAAAGTATGGGAGGCACCCGTATCAATCAATACATAAGCAGGATAACCACATAAAGAACAGTTACCTGCAACAACATCATCTGGTGCTTCCTGTGCCTGTTCTTCAGTCAAAGCGAATAATCTGGCCTGCTGTCTAGGAGGCTGGTTAACAGTCTGGCTTCCTCCTAGCCTGGACTGTGACTGAGCAGTAGTCGGTGGTGGCTGAAAGGAGTGAACAGCAGATGATCATCTATCTGTCTGAGCCACTGATCCAGATGATTCTGCTCCCTGGGATCTTTGAGAACTCCGTTGTGGACAGACTCTGGCAAAATGTCCCTGCTGTCTGCAGATGTGGCAACTACCAAATACTCCTTGGCATTGCTCTGTGGGATGTCTTCCTCCACAAGTTCTGCAATAGACCCTTGTACTACTCTGGCTCTGTTGGGAACCACTGGAGCTAGATGAACTGCTCCCTGTCTTCTTGAACTGTTTTCCTCTGGCTTTCAAATGATCTTTCTTTCCGCTGCTGCTACTGCCACTCTCAAATCTGGGAGGGGATTGTTGAAATGGAGTAGAAGTTGGTTGCTGTCTCGGTGCTGGAGGAACGTATGAAGCTCCTTTCTGCCTAATCAGGCAAGCTTCAGCTCCTTTTGCTCTGTTCAGGGCATCAGCAAAATTATTCGGTCTCCCAGTGTTCACCAATGTAAAAATCTCAGGATTCACCCATTGATAAACTGATCAGCAACAGCTTCATCATTCTCAGCAACATGTGGAGCAAATTGTAGCAATGTAGAGAACTTGAACACATATTCTTCTATGTTCCACTGACCCTGTCTTAGATTGGCAAACTCTGCCCCTTTGTCTTTCCTGTACGACACTAGGAAAAATCTTTGATAAAATTCAGTCTTAAAGATTTTCCAAGTGATAACTGTACCTCGATGTTCCAAAGCCCTCTTTGTCGTGAGCCACCAATTCTTTGCGACATCATGCAACTGGTGCCAAATAAGTCAGACTCTACGCTCATTTATATAATCCAATGAATCAAACAACATCTCTATATCATCTAGCCAACTCTCGCACTCAACAGAATTCTCTGTGCCCTTCAACGTTGGCGGTTTGAACGACTGAAATCTCTTCAGTAACGTTTCCATCGGTGTTGCTGTAACATCCATTGGATTAGTCAAGGTACTACCCTGTTCTGGGACTCTTCGAGGAGGCATATCTGATT
Organism: Primulina tabacum; assembly: GCF_025594145.1. Lineage (NCBI taxonomy): Eukaryota > Viridiplantae > Streptophyta > Magnoliopsida > Lamiales > Gesneriaceae > Primulina > Primulina tabacum. The sequence continues at coordinate 20,393,940 of NC_134564.1, forward strand.
ATCAAAAGGATTAGTAACCAAATATAACAAATCTGTTTCAGTCCTCCTCTGATCATCTTACTGCTGATCAAGAATCGGTTCTGATTCATTCTCAAGTCATACATGTTTCCCATCGAATCAGATATTCAGGTAACCATGCATTACAAAGCAGTAAAACATGCTAGCACATAAAAGCAGGAAAAAAAACTCAATCTACCCCGCTCATTAGCTTCTATCTCAGTCTAAGGAACCTACTGATCTGATACCACCTGCTGTGGGGACCCGAACCTAATTCGTCTTCTTAATCATCATTAGGATCAATTAATTAATTTGGGTATAATTTTTTAAAAAAAATACATAAGTGCGGAACATATGATAATCAGTCTTATATAAACATCGAAAGTAAAGTACAAGTCTTCTACAAAATACGTTTATCTCAAATTAAGGTTCCACAACTACATCAAGTGCTGAAAACCAAATCTACTTCTAAGTCCGGATCTCCACACTAATCTTGATCTCTCTTCCTCTTCTTGACCATGACCATGTCCCACCTGTTGTCATGCACACATACAAACACAACAACAGCCGGATAACTCCGGTGAGAAATATATTCTCAGTATAAACAACGTATACATGCAATCATATAAACAAATATAAAAACATGAAAAAGATATCAATAACATGTATCATAATCTGAAAGACATGAATCGATATAAAACTGTAAATCAAACTCTTGACTCATAATCTCAGACTCGACTCATCTCTAATCTAAGGATCCCGGTTCCTGGACATTGGCATACTATATCGAATCTCAGCAATAGAAGTCAATCTGCTCTTAAGCAACATCGATATAAACCAAACATCTAGTGTCTTGGCACATCAGCAAAAGACTTGGCACCTCAGCCAATTACTAGGCACATCAGCCCATGACTCAATACATGCTTTGCTATAACTCAATAGACTAAGCATATCAATCTCATGAATTGCAAACATCAATGCAATAAAGTAAAGTATGTGGTTTTGGGAACTCAAGTCACATCTAATTCGAGTCGTATCTTCTCGGTTCAGCATTGATTTATACCTTTCTTTTGTCGATCTGACGAAGTCGAAGTCTCAAATTCGAAGCCTGTCAATACTCAATCTTGCAATGACAATATTGAGGAGTACAATATTAATATACAACACAATCAATACTGGATATAATCATAACTCAATCTAATTCTGTTTCATCGACATAACGGCACAATCTTTATATAGCCAGCAATACAAATATCAACAGATACCAATCTCAACTCATAATCAATAACAACCTCAATCTGATATCAAATTTGTATAATCTCAATCAAATAAAATCTGAAAAATCATAACAATTTCATACGGTGTCCGTTCTTCAATCTGATTTCGATTATACAATGATAACAATCGCAGCAACAGATAGTATAGATCATATCAGGATTTTCTTCATATCATATTTTCAAATCATATCAGAAAGTAATAAAACTTACGTCTTTCTGAAGCCTTTGTCGAGAGGAGTACGGTACTGAAGTCGGATTGAAAATCGGACGGACGGATCTTGTGCAAAGTTCAAACTTCAAAAATGAAAACTTGAAACTCTCTAAAGTTTTCCTATGTTTCCTTGCTACTGAATTTGAAAGAATTAAGTCATTTTACATAAAAGTTGCATGGTAAAGAAATGTGGCTCAATCTTTGTGCTGCACGTCTCGCGCATATGCGCGACCTTCCTCGGCGCACATGCGCGAGACCTACTGGTCTCGGCATTTTTCCTTGCAACTGCTCGCACATATGCGCATCCTCTCTTCGCGCATATGCGCGAGGTTCTCTGCCATGTTCGCGCATATGTGCGGATCCTGGTCGCGCATATGCGCGAGGTTCTCTGCCTACCTCGCGCATATGCGCCCTGCTCAGTTGCGCATATGCGCGAGGGGTTCAGTCCTCGCACATAATTCAAGTCTTCTTTTGTCTTTCCCGGTCTGATCCTTTACGTCTATAATCACATCAATTATCAATAACTCATTTCAGATTACAATAATAAAATCTCAGGCATTACAATGTTATTGGCCAATTTCATGATAAATGTGTATATCTCATAGTTTTGATATTTATATCAAAGAGGTACATATTACATAGTCCCCGTTACAGATTTATTAAGGGTTTATGTCTTGCCACATGTCACAGGTCACAGAACTATCAATTTCTTTCTTTAATCCATGCCATGAAATACCATCTATTATGCATTGTTATCTATTGTTCATTGAAGATGGTATTATATAGCTTTCATTGTCATAGCCATGTTATTCAAGCCCAAGCCTATGTATATTTATTTGTTGTTCTTCACTTTCTACTTACTTAGTTATAAACTCATTCCAGTTAATATCATGTGATGCAGGTGATAAGAAAGAATGAAATGGATTGTTAGAGGTGGAAGAAGTCATATGGCAAGGGAAGGGGAAAATTTTTGACATGTAATACTTATTTTGGTGTGGTAAAACATTGGTAGTCATAAGTAACATGTATTTTGAAAGAATGAGTCACACATCTTTTGTGGTAACTTTTCAATATATTTTGTTGATAATTTTGGATATGGTTATGTTAAATGTTTGGTAACATTTTTTTTATTATACGAGTTTTAGTTTTCCATTTAAAATAAAATGCTTCCGCACATTAACTTTCTTTAAAAATTAAATTTCATGGGAGAGAGGTGTTTCAATTGGTATCAGAGCAGGTTTCTTCGGACCATATATGACTTCTTCTACATAGGACAATCCGATATGTCTATGATCCTGCATCTATTGATTTTAACATTGAGGAATGATTCTTTTTCATTGCCATTGATATATCATTACTTCCTAGCTATGTTGAAGTGAGCTTATGTGTAGGAAATGTATCCCAAAAGAAAAAGCACCGAAGGGGATGATAGGACCCCTACCACTGATAAGACTGCGAAAGTTTTGGACGAATTCAGTAAGCTATTAAAAGAACAGGCAAAGGTCCATGGAAAATAGATTCAGCAGTTATTGAGCATGCACACCCCGACCCAGGGTCGTGGCCATGGAAGGGGTCAAGGAAGAACGGAAAGCACTGAAGATGGTTCTTATGATCGGTTCAGGCGGATGAACCCTCCTGAATTTATCGGTGGTCCTGATCCACTAGTGGCTCTTGAGTGGATCAAGTCATTGGAGGCCATATTTGATTATTTGAGGTTCACTAATAGAGATAAAGTGAGTTGTGATGTTTTTATGTTGGAGAAAGCAGCCCGTATTTGGTTGGAAGCCACCAAGGTTACTGTTCGTAAATTAAAGTGGAATGAGTTCAAGGATTTATTCTATGCCAAATATTTTTCAAGTGAAGTCAAAGCCAAAAAGGTAAAAGAATTTCCTGAGTTGAGACAAGGTTCCATGAATATCAATGAGTATACACTTAAATTTGAGGAAAGATGTGTCTTTGTTCCCTTTATTGCCGAAAATGACAAAGATAAGAGGGATCATTTTCTTCGTGGGTTAAGACCAGATATTAAGAGGGATGTTCACATGTCGAAAGTGGTCACATATCAAGATATTGTTGAGAAAGCATTGCTTGCCGGACACGATGAACAGGAGATCGAGAAGGAGCGACAGTTAAGAAGACATACTTTCCAAGCGAGAGGTCAAGGGGCAATCACTCATGTTCGAGGCGGCCACAAGGGGAAAGGTAAGATGGAGCCGCGTAACAAAGCTCTGTTGTCTTCCTCGGATCCTGAGAGATCATTGTGTCCTAAATGTTGCAAGCCACACAAAGGAGAATGTTTGATTGGGAGTGGCCGATGTTTCAGATGCAAAGAATTGGGACACATGGCAGAGAAGTGCCCTCTTACTTCGGATAAAGGAAGAGTACATGGTAGAATTTTTGAAATGACTAAAGAGGGTGCTAATTCTTATTTTTTGGTAATATCAGGTAATATTTTAATATTCGGCAAGGAAACACTTACATTAATTCACACTGGTGCGACACACTCTTTTATGTCTTAAGTGTTTATGCACTCTTTATCTATTGAACCTACTGTCATGCATTTACATTTCAATAATTTGTTACCTTCCGGAGATGAAATTTGGCCAACTTGAATCTTTAAGGCCTCTCCTGTACAGATGGGTACGAGATTGTTGTTTGCTGATTTAATTGTTATTCCGATGGTTGCCTTTGATGTCATACTGGGTATGGATTGGTTGTCTGCTTACCGTGCAGTGATTGAATGTGCGGGCAAGAGAGTGAAGTTTTTAGCCGATGATCATGAGAGTGAAGTGTTTGTTGGTTTAGGTTCTTCGCTGAGTATTTCCTTTATTTTTTGCTTGCAAGCTACTAAATTGTTGTACAAGGGTTGTATTGGTTTTCTGGCTTTGGTATTGGATGTGAGAAAAGAAAGTAATATGCAATTACATGATATTGATGTGGTGCAGGATTATCCTGATGTGTTTGCTAAGGAGGTGCCTGGTTTACCACCTGATCGAGAAGTAGAGTTCGTTATTGAATTGATTCCAGGTACAACCCCAATTTCTAAGGCTCCGTACAGAATGGCTCTGACCGAGATGAAAGAATTGAAGAATCAATTGCAGGAGCTATTGTGAACAAGGTGTAAAACCAAGCGGAAAACACTCAAAATAATCATTCGTTAAGAGACACTGATATATTTTATATCTTGTGTAACTGAATGATTGGAAATTACTAGGGATCAGTTATGGCTTATAACAGTTCATTTATGGACATAACTGAACTGATATCAGCTGTACTAATCAAATCACTTAAACAAAAACAAGCAATTAAACAGAAAAGACACAAGATATGTTTATGGATGTTCGGAGACTTCAACTGCTCCTACGTCACCTCTTCTACCTCCTCAGGTAGGTACCACTAGAAGACTTTGATTTATACAGCTACTTTGTACAAACCCACCCGGCTTAAGACTTATCCACTGTCTAACTAAACTCCTAGTCTAGACTGAAGGCATCACCTTCCAGCCAACACTTGTTTAACGTCTGTGTGTTAAAGACTACATACATAAGTTTATTGTCTTTGTGCAAGATTGTATCTGAGTGGTGGTGGTGTGTGTGTGAGAACTGATCACTGAAAACTACCCGAAAGTGTTCTCAGACTGAGGGAAATATGCTTCTAATCTAAGCTGTTAACACGATGAAGTGTTCCCTCTGGGCTGATTGCTTCTTGTAAACTGATATGCAATATGTGTGCCCTTTTTGTGTATCTTCACACACCTGTTGTTTTTTCCATTCACTCACACGTATTGCTGATGGTCTTGGTCTGTATTTATAGCAGCACGTTGACCGTAAAACTAGACTCATCACATTTGATCGTTGCAGCTTGAATGCGTTCCTTGGTATATGAGTCTTGACTTTTCTGACATGCCTTCAGGAATCTCTCGGCTTTAATCTTTGCTGCAACGTCTATATTGTATCTTTAATCGTACAGATTCTTTTGTATCTTTGTGTGTAGCTGGAATCCACTTAGATAAACTTGTCTTGATCTGCAACTGATTGATTTCTAACTTATGTTCCTAACTGATCATCTGAACTGATCTTCAATTGTGCTGGTGAAATCAGTTGACTCGTCAGTTGAACTGATTTCACTCTTTCAGTTGAACTGTTCAGCTGGGTTCTTTATCAGTTGAACTCTTCATCTGCTGGCCGGGCTTCTGAATATCTTCTGCTAAATCACCTATCAGCTGGACAATCAGTTGAACCGTTCTTTAAGATATCAGTTGAGCTGATTCAGTTTGGTCGATTAGTTGATGTTTTCAGTTTGCATCTCGGTAGCTTCAGTTTTGGCTCGTTTAACTGATAAGTTCGAAGCCTGATCAGTTTCAGTTTCAGTTTCAGTTTCTTGCACACTTAGGTAAATCATTAGAAACAAAATAACAAGTTTTGTTAACATCAAAATCAAGATTGCGAACATGAAATGTTCCAACAGTTAGAAACATGTTGCATACTTGGTTTTAAGAAAAAGTATGTATATGCATGAGTTTTACAAGAGTGATGAATATGATGACATGTATTTGAAGGAAGTGAGTTGGTTGTGACTAGTACGAATACGAACACGAATGAACACAGTTATATTTAGATGGATCCATCGATTTAGAGCTGATAGGAAAATCACAATTAATGATCTGAATTCAATAAGAAAAAATGAACACGTATATGTTGATACGATATGACATGATTTGAAACGAATATGTTTACGCTTATGTTTATACGTTTGAAGATAATAATTTTTTTTTGTTAATTACAGTACTTTTCACTGTTGCTTGATATGTATATGTTCTTGTTATTACGGTTCAGGAGTGTGGTGTGATTGATGCAGGTGATCATGAGGATGTGGAGACTGGAGGTGCTGAAGACTTATTACACGGAGCTGGGGGTGCACATGATAACCCGAAGACATTGCATTTTTCCGCATATTATGTTTAAGAGTCAGGGGTTTTAAACATTAATTTAACATGTTTATGATTTTCGTTTATGCTCTCGTGATGGCCATAATTTTAGATATTCTTTGGTATTCTTTTGGTTAAACTGTAACTACTAATGGATGTCACATTTTAAGATTTTGTGTAACTGCAGTTATTTTTAGTCAGTGATTGGATGAATTTTAAATTGCATGTTTAACTTATTCAATTGTTTATGAGTGTGTGTATTTTCGGTTGCAACATTTAAAAAAATATTTCAATAGAATTTTAAGTAGTAGATGTTTCAATATTCGGATACAAGCTCTCACCGTCTATATATCTCTCAATTTACAAACTTGAAAACTATTTGGTTTTAGCTAGGAAACTGAACATCTTTAGAGCAAGGAAGCTAGGATGCTGATGTAAAATACTAATTAACAAACAAGTAACAACAATAAATAGGAAAACGAATTTAAATAACTTAAAAGCCATTTTATTTTCAATTGTATATAAATCGAGTCCCCGTCTACGACAAAAAAAAAAACCCATTTTCTGTCACCCCTACAGAACCTATTATAGCACCAACCAATACCCTCAAAGACTCACAAGTTAGCGTGGTAAACTTCAGTTAGATCAGGATAATACAAACCCCAGTGCCTCTCGGTTCCTTCAGGCTTCAAATCTTCATTAAAAAACGCAAAAATGTAAGTGTCGACGTTTTTATTTGGCCTCCGTGGTGTCCCTTGTCCAGATGATACGAGCCCAATCAAATTATTCACATAAATCTGGGCATTCCCTATACTTGCATCAGCACCTCCCTCAGTTGGCCACCCAGTTTCCGACACCACAATCTCGATATTTTCTCCTCCAATTTTCTCTAATGCAGCGTATACTGTATCCACCATAGCATCAAACAGGTTATAGTACGTCAACGGGCCATCAGGAACAGGTGCAGCGGTGCTCTGCAGGAGAGCGTAATCCAACGGGACGTGTTCGGGTTCGCCTGTACGTGGGAAATACGGGTATACGTTGACAAGAAGAGGGCTGTTTTTGGCGGCTAAAATGGAGACGATTTGCGTCATTACAGGTGTGGTTTCCGGGGAGAAAACGCCCTGTGATGGAGGAAACGAGGATCGTAAAACTGCCATGGAAACCGTGGTGCTGACTTGAATGCCGCCTAAGTTTGCTGCTTCCAGGGCGGCAGCCAGGTTTTGCATTGCGCCGGGTACGTATTGGGCTAATTCCCCTGGAATCACTTCATTGCCTGCAGATATACGTAGAATACTCAGACCCGATGCATAGGGAACCACATTGCGGTCTACCCACGACCTCGATGCTGATGGGTCGGCAGCAAGAGCTTGTAGGTCTTCGTTTCGGGTGCCAACAATGGCGGCAATCCCTGAACCTTGCAATGCCGCAAGCACATCAGGGTTCGGCTCAAAAAGACGAATTTTTTGGACTCCTCTTGATTTTAGGACTGCAATGGCATCAAATGGAGAGGGAAGATTGTCGCCTAAGAGTCCGTAGTTGATGCCTATTCCTCGTGCAACTTCAAGAAACAAGTAGTTAATTCAAGAAATTGTTCAGAAACTCAACCAAGAAAAGATTTGTGATAGAAGATTAAACAATGAGAAAATTAATTTATTTTTTAAAATATATTAAAAATTTATTTTCAAGCATACCTGGATTGATGGTTAAAAAGATGGTTACGACCAGGGCCAATGCATGGAAGTACTCCATTATATAATAAATAATAGTCTATAAAAATTAAGCTTGTGATGAATTGAATAAATTTGAACTTTTGATGTTACAGAGTTCGAATTTTTTATAGAGAATTTAGAATGGTAATTATTATATTGGCGAGCAATTTATGGCAGAATGCATGCGTATCTTAATTTGCTGTCATGCCTAAATATAATTTGATAGTTATTCATCCGTAATTCTTTACAATGTATAAATACATTTGCAGATATTTGATATGCATACATATATATAGAATGATTTTGTGCTATATGGATATATAAGATATGCATGCGTGTGATCTCTTAAATTTTTTCCTACGCTGCATGCAGTGAAAATTATCCTGTATATTTTGACCAAATTATAAGGATCGTTGAATTTCCGAAAAATGATGCGGTGATTCGAAAAAATGTGAAGAATTCACTTGATCCATTAGTTTTCAGACCAGGTGGTTGAAATTCACTAGGTGGAGGATCACCATATCCATGTACATATATCTGTGCGATTGGATAGTTGACTTATTATTTTTATAAATTGATATTTTCTTTCCAAAAATCGAATGATTGGTATTTATTTATGACACTGATTTTGTTTTATTTCTTCGTACTTGTAATAATATCTCTCACATTTTACCCAATTTTACGGTTAACTTTCTAGCTATTTTGAATTTGAACTCGAAAAATTGGTCCATCTAATATTTTTTGCTCTGACTGTTTGCATGGTAAACATTCATACTGTTAAGCTGATGGATCCTTTCAAATAACTGCTCAATATATTTGGCAAAAGTTCATTTGAATTTTATTGTATGCTAGATAACTAAGAGGTATGTTGTATGCATATAATTATCATAATTTAAAAAATTTGTTTAATATAAATTTCAATTTCAAAAGTTAGTAATATGATTAGCATGAAATAAATATATATTATAATAGTGAGAGTAAATTTAAATAAGTTATGAAAAATATTGAATTAAATAATAGTTTAGCAATAATTAATTATCTGAGATTTATTATATAAATGAGCATATTCAAACAATTTCTTTAATAGATTTTTTGTAATTTTTTTATTAATAGATTTTGTTATATAAAAAAAGGTACTTCTATCCATCACTCAATAATACCAATCAGAGATTTTTTTTATTAATAAAAGACAAAAAAATAATGTAAATTGACAATCATCTGCTTAATTAAAAACATATTTATTGTAATAGGGAAGCAACAACTTGACTTTTTGTTGGAATTTATGTGTTTTAGAGTTTTACAAACAAATTCGCAAGAAAACTTTCCCTTTCCTGGACCATCCAGCCATCATGGACCCTCATGACTCGATACTACGACCCTCACGAGCCCAGCCCCTCTCTTAGATAGGACCTGCATGGCCTCCTCCTTTAATTCCCAAACGATCGAGCCCTAGTTTCCCTTGAACCCCTAAAATCGTTCAGCCCTTGCCTTGTCTTTTCCAGGCCTTAATTGTGCGTCTAAGAGTCCTTAAGCCTACTACGAATCGAGACCCTAACATTTTTAACCAGACAGCCCATTCCCTTTAACAAGAAACATCATGAATCATGCAAGAAAAATCATGTTTTTCATGTATAGACCCTTAAAAACGAAAATACCATGATGTTGAGATTTTTCATGGAAGAACACCTAATCACACATAATATAGTATGAATGCTGAGAAAAGAAGGGATAAGGCGTGTCTTTTCATGATTCACGCATGAAAATAATTTTTTGAAGGGAAGAACTTTGGCAGAGAGACGGGGAGACCTTGCTGTGATTTTCCTTCAAAAATCCAACGTGAATTTCCTTGAAAGTGAGGGTGTGTGCGTGAGTTTTGTTGGAGAAAACCGTAGGAGTCTTTAGGTGGTAAGGCGTGAGTTTTGAGTGCATAAACTAGGGCTTAGAAGTCAAGTTTTGATATAAATAATTGGGTAGAAACTTAGTCCCAATATTCTTAGTATCATAGGTCCATTAGGCCCATTACAAATTAGGAAAAATATCTCGTTTAGGAAAGTTTTCGAAAATAATAGCCAATCCTCCAAAAAATCCTTGTTTTCTTCCAAAATCGATTACCGTTTAAAATACGACTCGACATGTAAAAACACTTCAAAAGACACCATTTTCAAAAATTACATCTTAAATATATCATATATTAAATAATTAAAAATAATAATTTAATAGGGGCTTGTCATGTTGGTTAGGGGCCAAAGTGAAAAAATCGAAAGTTTAAGGGTCCAAATGCACAAGGCCGAAAAATGCAGGGGCTAAACCGTAATTTTAAGAAGTCCACGGACTGAAATTAAGAATAACGAAAGTTCCAAGCTGAAATCTGGAATTTTTGAAATATCAGGGACTTAATTGCAAAGTTTGGAAAGTACAGGGACTATTTTGCGAATTCTGGAATTTTAGGGTCATACACTTAATTTCGAGAGTTTAGTGCCTGATTTGATAAAATTCGAAATTTATTTGGGGAAGATGCAATTTTCGAAATCTTTAGGGTCCAAAATGGAGAATTTCGAAACTTTAAGAGGATCAATGCAATTTTCGAAACTTATTTTGGGTGACTAATGATATAAATTCTTTAAGTTTTGGACTCGATTGGATTTGATGATATATTTGTCGCATAAAGGATATTTATTTCAGGTGTAGCTACCTATGCATTGCTAGATTCAGGAGCTACACACTCATTTATATCTGAAACGTTTGTCAAGAGACAAAAGATTATACCCGAGGATTAGGATTTGCCCAGCGGGAAATATTTGACATTTAGACAGCAAGGAACAAGCAAATGCCGCACACTATCTCCTGCGTCTGTGCAAGGAATCTTATTAGACGAGGCTGCCAAGACTTTATAGCGTGTGTTATTTCAACGCCTGTTCCGGACAGTCAAAAACTACAGGATGTTGAGGTTGTCAGAGACATTCCTAGCGTCTTTCCTAAGGATGTTTCTGGCATTCCACACTGAGAGGTGGAATTTTCTATTGAGCTGATGCCGGGCACAGTGCCAATTTCTAAGACACCCTATCGTCTAGCACTAGCCGAAATGAAAGAGCTGAAGGATCAAATTCAAGAGTTGCTGGACAAGAGTTTTATTCGCCCGAGTTGTTCTCCATGGGGCGCACCGGTATTATTCGTGAAGAAGAAGAATTGTAATGTGCGACTCTGCATTGAGTATAGAGAGCTGAACAGATTCACTGTAACGCCCCGAAAATTTAAAGGTCCACGCGAACCACATGCATGCAATTATTAAATTATCTTGCATTTTAATTAAATGATTTAATTGCATAAATTAATTATGTTGTGAATATTGCATGTTTAAAATATATTTTTCGAGATGGTTGTATTAAAATGTATTTTTAAGGGATATTCAAGTGACGATCGAGGAACGGGGACCGAGGGCTGAAAAATATTTTAATTAATTATTATTTTTAATTATTTAAAATATGGTTGATACTTTTTATTATTTTTGAAAAATAAAGGGTTTTGAGGTGATTTTATACGCCGGAACGTAAATTTTATCGAGGTGGGTTTTTCAACAAATATACGAGCTTTTTGGCAACCCGGCTAATAAATTCACATATTTAATTAAAGAAAAACTTTTTTAATATTTTATTTATGTCTTAATTAGACTAATGGGCCTAACTCAATGGCTTAATAGGCCTAAGGCCTAGTTAGTAACTAATTAGTATATAATATGTAATAAACCCTACACTCTTTACCAAAGCAAATACACGGCCACACACTCCTCAATTTCAGAAAATCTCCTCACCAACACACGGCACCCACCTCCACAATTTGAAGAGGAAAATTTCGGTAAAGCTCTTGGAGATTCAAGCCAAGGTCTTGCTCCGTTCTTCGTCATCGTCAACGGTTTTTCGTGCGTTAATTACGCAAAGACACGCCATACATCTCCTTTTCTCGTCTATCACATCATATTATTGTTTAAATTATATTTGAATGAAAAGCATGAGGTTTTTATGAATATTTTCGAAATATTGCATGTACATGAGGTAAACTTGTGAATTGTTGTTCCAAAAACATGAAAATTATGTTGATTAGGGGCTGCCATGATTAGGATAGGTTGAGGGATGTTTTTACATGTTTTATTGAGTCCTTAATCACCCTAAAAAGCTGCAAACAAGAGTAGAGGAAAGCTGGAACCGTAGAATAGAAAACCAGCAAGTAGGGACGTGAGTTTTGCAAAATAAAATTCATGGGACTCGATCACTATGCATGGGGGCTTGGGGTTCGACCAGGTCTCAAGGGGGGCTCGTGCTGGACGTGGGTCAGGGTCAGGAAGGGTCCTAGCATTGTTAGGACCCCAGGCGCGCAGCTGTGGAGGAGTCCCATGCAGCAGGGACTCCTCGCGCGAGAGAGCAGATTTCTAGAGGAGCTGATAAAAATGGGGCTCACGGCTGGCCTAGGGGCAAGCCAGGTGGTCTGTCAGGGTCCCAGGGAGATGGTCCAGGGTTGGGGCAGGGTCTGGAGTGGCTTGAGTCGCTGCTGGCTCGAGGGAGAAGTAGAACCCGTAAGAGAACAAAAGTAGCGCACAGTTGCTGTTGGCTTCAAGCGGCTCGTGCGCGCGGTCCATGGCTTGGGTTGGTCTGGTCTTGGTCTGGGCGTGGGCTAGGGAAGGTTAGGGTCATGAGGGGTCAAGTGGTTAAGGGTTGGAGGTGTCCTAGTTGGCTAGGAGTCCTAAGATAGACTAGAAGGCACTCACACACAGATGTGCAGATTTTGGGTCAAATTCCAGGAGGGTTTTGAATGGACCAGGGCTTGTGTTTCGGGCTGGGCTTGCACAGTAGGGTCCCTAGATGGGTTGGTTAAGTTTTGGCTCAAAGTGGCTCGGGCTTGGCTCGGGTAAATTAGGAGATGGCTCGGTGTGTTCGATAAGGTGTCTAAAAAAAATTAATAAAGCTAAAAATGAATCCATGGATCCACGGGTGTGGCTCATGACTTGGAAGGGTAGAATAAATCATAAAAAGGTTATGTTAAAAATTTGGGATCAAAATAATGAGTTTTAGATTTAATCGGGATTTTATCGCCTCACGGAACGCTAATTAACGAATTAATTGAAACGCCTAGTTTAAGCTTTATAAAATTATAGAAAATTATATTTAAGCTTAAATAATTATTAAAAGTCTAATTTTGTAATTTGGGAATTTTATATTAAGTTTTGGTTTAATTCGGGATTAAAACGCAATGATACGTATTATTTAAATATTAATTTAAAAGTTCTCGATTTATGCTAAATAAAAATATGGAAAAATTCATGTAAGCTTAAATAATTATTTGGGACATGTTAGAGTCAATGAATTCAAGAAAAAGCCAAAAATGTAAAATGTTACGTCCAGGGGTAAAACGGTCTTTTTACACCTAAAAATTAGTAAACGTCATGGCAGTGCCCTGAATGCTGTTTTATGTGCTAATATGATTATTTTCTATAGTTATGGATGTTTATAGAATTTTTTTATGTAAAATGATATTTTAAATGCTTAAGGAATTTTAGATAGTTATAATTTAATATGTAAAAATATTATTTTACATGTTTTGAGGGTAAAATGTTATTTTAAATGTTTATGAAATGTTAATGATTAAATTATGATTTTTTTTAAATATCCATGGGATTTTTATGAATTAAGGAAGGCATTTAAGAGACGTGTTGCATGCTTGGTTTCAAAAACAAAATGTTATGTTATGCATGATTTTTATAAAGTGATGTGAATGAAAAATGTTGAAGGAAGTGAAGTGATTGTGACTAATTCGTTAATGATGGCGATGTCATGAGGGTGTTGGTCCCAGTGGGAGCCCGGCGATCGTGTCTCCATTATTGTGAATATGAGGTTACGAGGTTTGAGGAAGAATGGGAATATCGTGAGGGGAGAAGGCCCAGAGGGAGCCCATTTATGGGAGAAGGCCCCAGAGGGAGCCCCGACGATCGTATTTCTATTCGATCATGATAGACCAAGGCTCAGTTGACCGGTGAGAGTGTCGCTGATGTCCCTGCCGCCCAGTACTGCGGTTTCATGTAGATGGATCCATCGATTTTCATGTCATGTCATGTTGCGGAAAGTCACAATTATCGATCTGAATTCAACGAAGGAAATAGAAAAGGAAAAGGAAAAATATTTATGATCATAAAAAAATGTTTTATATCATGTCACGTTGAGGAAAAAAAAAGGAAAATGTTAAGGTTTATGTGATGCATGTCATGAAAATGTTTATGCTTAAAGTTGATGCATCATTATGAAAATGTTTCTATTTAAAGTTCATGCATCATAAAAGATTTACAAAAATGTTCATGTTTGAAGTTTATGCATCTTCATGAAAACTGATATTTTAAGTACAAATATTTTTCACTGTTATATGTTGACTGTATTACGTATTACTTGCTATAAAGATGATGGTTTGTTGAGTCTTTAGACTCACTAGGTATGATGGATGCAGGTGAGTTTGAGGGAGGACTTGACGGGTGATTTGACTGGACTGAAGGCGCACACAACCCGAGGACCAGCGCTTCTACTTTTTCCGCATTATGATTTATGTTAAATGATTTATGTTAAAGATTTTAAGACCATTTATTTATGCTTTTTGGAGAGATTTTTGAGAGGTTTAGTATGAGCTATACTTTTCAAACTTATTGCTTTATTTAGGTTGGATAAAACAGTTGACGATTTCATTTTATGACTATTGCACTTGATTTTTAAAATGCTAGTTGGTTGAGATTTTATTTTAAAGGGTAAAATATATGTGTTATTTGTCATGGCCAAAAATTGAGTGTTAAAATTTTTTTTTTAGTACTTTTAAAGCAATAAAAAGGGCAGACGTTTCAGTTAATATTAGAGCAAAGGTCCTGTAAAGGGTTGTGTCCACCATCAGCGCCAGAAAGATCAGTCGTCAAGCCTCAAAGTTGTAAGTTTTTACATGCTTTATATGATTTATATGTTGTCACCTGCATGACTACATGAATTATATGTTCACGTCACATGTTTAATAGCTTCATGATAATATATGATTTATATGTTTTGGAATTTTTTTTATATGTGATACGATATGAAATGAAAAATTATTTGATTTTAACGCATGTTGGTTTTGTGGTGGAATTGGATTATGTTGATTTTTGGATTTTAGTATTGACGTTTTACTTTTTGGGCTATAGATTAATCGTGAATATTATGAATGCTTTATGAGACACATAGATTGTAAGGTCCAAAATTAAGACGACGTAATCCAACTGCATGCGAATCTAGGAAATTATTAAAAATTGAGTAATTAATTGATTTTAGCTGCTAATTAATTATGTGACGTACTTGTTTATATGCTAAATGAGATTTATTTGTCATCATGCATAAAAAAATGTATTTTTAGGAATATTCAAGTGACGATCGAGGAACGGGGACCGAGGGCTGAAGAAAACGTAAAATATTTATATTAAATAATTATTTTTAATTATTTAAAAGATGGTCGATGCTTTTTAGTATTTTTATGAAATTAAGGGTTTTGAGGTGATTTTATACGCCGGGGCGTAAATTTTATCGGTGTTGGTTTTTCAACTAAAATACGAGCTTTTTGGCAACCCGGCTAATAAATTCACAAATTTATTTAAACAAAAACCTTGTTAATATTTTATTTAATTCTAATTAAAGGCTAATGGGCTTAATTGTTGGCTTAATGGGCCTAAAGCCATGTTAGCAAATAATTAGTATATAATACATGATTTAGTCTCCCCAAAACCCTACACTTTTTGCATCAAGGGATCGGCCACACACTTTTTAAAATCTGAAAACACTCCCATACACACACGGCACTCACCACACCAAGCTAGAAGAGGTTTTCGAAGGCATCAAGCCAAGAGCAAGCCATCGTCGCGTCCCGTTCTTCGTCGTCAACGGTTTTTCGTGCGTATAAAACGCAAAGGCACACCCTAATCTCCCTTTACTCATCCATCATATCATATTAGTGCTTAAATTATTGGATGCATGAATAACATGAAAGAAAAACAAGTGCCACTTTTCTAAATTTTCGTTTTGGATCATAGCATGATATGTTAAGCAAGGTTTTTGATTCTTAAAACATGATTGTATGTTGTTTAAGGACTGCCATGATCTAGGCCATGATTTACAAGGGTTTACACGTGAGTTAGGGTCCTGTAAGCGCACCATACACGCTGGAATTTGAAGAGCACCAAATAAAACGTAAGTTGCTGTCATGGGAAGAACATGGGTTCGATTAGGGGTCCTCACGGCCGGGCTTGGTGCGACTCTTGTCCAGGGACTAGCCAGGGGCGTGGGGGAGACCAAGGAAGAGCCCTAGCCATGCTAGGACTCGAGAGGAGAGGCGGCGAAGAGTCCATCGTAGGAAGGACTCTACCCGAGAAGCATGGCAGTTCGCGTGCAGGAGGTGCGCGGCTGCAGGGAAGGGAAGGGCTCGTTCCAAGCTTGCTGGGCAGGGTTAGGGCGAGTCCTTAGGATCCTGGGTAAGTGCTAGGTACGCTGGTTCGTGGCTAGAGTGTCGGCTAGGGTCCTTATTGCATCAAACATAGAGTCCATGCAGGATATAACTCTCGGCCAGCTTATGGGCAGTAGAGGGGACCTTCGTTTTTGGTTTTGGGGAGGGTTTCTTGTTAAAGTTAGAGTCCAGTAGGCTAAATTATTGTGTTGGGCAAGTTTTCGCTCGACATGGTTCGGGGGTAACTCGTGAAAATCAGAAGTTGGCTCGGGGTCGAAGTTTAGGTGTCAAAATAGGGTTTTAAGTAAAGAAAAAATTGGAAAACGGCTCACGGGGGTCGAGTCGGGGTCCATAAGGGCTAAAATAATATAAAAAGACTAAATTTAGAATTTAAGAATTTTATATTAAAGTTTGGTATTTTTCGGGATTAAAACACTGTTAAAACAATTAAGAAAAGATAATTGAAAAAGTCTAACATTTAAGCCAAATAAAATTATGAAAAAAATTCACGTAAGCTTAAATAATTATTTGGGACATGTTAGAGTCGTGAAATCAAGGAAAAAGTCGAAAACGTAAAATGTCGAGTCCAGGGGTAAAACGGTCTTTTTACACCTAGAAATTAGTTAGGGTCATGGCAGTGCCCTAAATGCTATTTTATGAAAATTTGATTATTTTTAAATGTTTATGAATTGTTCATGATTGAATGATGATTTTTAAATGTCTATTTGATTTTTATGATTGAGGGAAGACATTTAAAATACATGTTGCATGCTTGGTTTCAAAAATGAAAAACGTAATGATATTCATGATTTTTCTAAAGTGATGTGAATGAAAAATGTTGAAGGATGTGAAATAATTGTGACTAATTCGTTAATGTTGGCGACGTCGTGAGGGTTATGGTCCCAGTGGGAGCCCGACGATCGTGTTTCCATCATTGCGAATATGTGGTAACGGATATGTGGTAACGGATATGTGGTAACGGTTTTGTGGTAACGGAAGAATGGGAATATCGTGAGGGGGAAAGGCCCCAGAGGGAGCCCATTTATGGGAAAAGGCCCCAGAGGGAGCCCCGACGAGCGTATTTCTATTCGAATCATGATAGGCCAGGGCCCAGTTGACCGGTGAGAGTGTTGCTGGTGTCCCCCGCCGCCCAGTACTGTGGTTTTATGTAGATGGATCCATCGACCCTCATGAGCATGATCAGGAAAGTCACAATTAACGATCTGAATTCAACAAAAGGAAAAGGAAAAGGAAAAGGAAAAGGAAAAATGTTTATGATCATGAAAAATGTTTTATGTCATGTCATGTTGAGGAAAAAGGGAAAAGGTTAAGGTTTATGGTTGCATGTCATGAAAAAGTATTTTATGAAAATGTTTATGTTTAAAGTTTATGCATCATGAAAATATTTATGAAAATGTTTATGTTTATGCATCTTCATGAAAACGATATTTTAAGTACACATATTTTTCACCGTTATATGTTGACTGTATTACGTATTACTCGTTATCAAGATTATGGTGTGTTGAGTCTTTAGACTCACTAGGTGTGATGGATGCAGGTGGTATTGAGGGAGGACTTGATGAGTGATTTGACTGGACTGAAGGCGCGCACAACCCGAGGACCAGCGCTTCTACTTTTTCCGCATTATGACTTTTGACTCATGCTTTATGATTAAAGATTTTTAAGATTACTTATGTATGCTTTTGAGAGATTTTTGAGAGGTTTAGTATGGGCTTTACTTTTCAAATTATTGCTTTTTAGGTTTAGTAAAATGTTTGACGATTTTATGCTTTAAAATATTTTTCTTTGGATTTTTAAATAGCAGTTGGATGTTTATTTTTAAAATGATGTCAAAAATATTTTATGGTTCGGCCGATGCTAAGTGAGGAAAAAAAAAAATTTTCTAGTACTTTTAAAGCAATAAAAAGAGCAGGACGTCTCAGTTGGTATCAGAGCAAAGGTCCTGCAAAGGGTTGTGCCACCATCAGCGCCGGGAATATCAGTCGTCAAGCCTCAAGTTGTAAGATTTACTTGCTTTATGTGATTTTATATGATTTAACCTGCATGACGTTATGGATATTATGTTTATGATACATGTTTAATAGCTTTTTGAGTAGTATTGCCTTGCATGCTTAAAATGCTAATTAAGTCAGGATGTGTTTCATGATTAGAGAACTTAGATTTAAATGCATGTTGGTTACGTTAGAATTTGGAAAACATTCAGATAAAATGACTCCTAGACGCGTACCCGTTATCGAGAATCAGGCAGAGAACAATGTTAATCGCAGAGGGAATAGTCAAAGAAATGCACCACCACCACCACCTCCTCCAGGGGATCCTGCTACTCGTGCATTAGAGGGTATGGCTCGTCTCTTCGAGCAACAGTTACAGCAGCAGCAGATACAGCAGCAACAGCTACAGCTGCAGTTACAGCAGATGCAGCAGCAGCAGCCACAGCAGCCACCTAGGCCACAGCATGATATTTATGAGCAGTTCCGGAGGCTAGGGCCGAAGGAATTTTCTGGCACCACCGATCCATTTGCTGCAGAGAGTTGGATCCGATCACTCGAGGTACATTTTCGCTATCTGAACATGGGAGACGCCGACCGTGTGAGGTGCACTACTTATCTGCTTAGGGATGACGCTTCTTTATGGTGGGAAGGAGCCGAGCATGGTGTTGACCTTGCTACACTCACTTGGGCACAGTTCAAGACGAAATTCTATGAGAAATACTTTACTGCTGACGTCAGAAGCCGGATAAAGAGGGAATTTATGACTCTCCGCCAGGGAGACGTACCTGTTGCCGATTTTGTGAAGAAGTTTGATAGGGGTTGCCACTTTGTACCCCTTATTGCTGGAGACGCGGAAGAAAAACTTAGGCATTTCAAGGATGGCCTAAGACCTACCATTCGGGATAAAGTCATGATGATGCGTCCGGAGAATTATGCTATGGCAGTTACTTATGCATATCATGCTGAGCAGTCCTTAAAGGACATTGACTTTGAGATTCAGCGCAAGAGGCAGCACTATCAGAATAACAATCAACCCAACAAGAAGCCAAATACGGGTCCTCCTAGACCTCAAGGGCCTCAAAAGCCCCAAGGTCAAGTCAAGAAGCCAGCGCCACCAAAGCCACAGAATCTGGGAGCACCAAAGCCTGCTGAGAGACAACCATGCAAGGAGTGCAACCGTCTACATCTTGGCAAATGCGAGTTGGGATCATATAAATGTTTCTACTGCAAGGAGGCCGGTCACAAAGCTATTGATTGCCCAAAGAGGAAAGCAGCTACTACGGCCCGAGCTTATGTGATGAATGCCGAGGAAGCCGAGGAAGAGGCAGACACTACACTCATCACGGGTAACCTAGTCATTTAACATTTTTATATTCCTTATTTCTGCATGAAATGTTAAATTGGTTATTAGAATTGAATTGTGATTAAGTTTCAACCTAGAATAAATTAGGTTGCATGTTCTACTTAGTTGGCCTTAAGCGATGATTTTAGAAACCATAGAAAAATGATTCGAATTTTCGTGCCTTATTTTATGTGAAGGATGTTATGATTCAGAATAAAAAGTCTAAGGGCCAAAATTAAAGAAAACCATAAAAGGGGGTTTCGAAATTATTGGGGGGCCAATATGCAATTTTCGAAAATTTAAGGGACTTAAGTGCAATAATTCGAAAATTATGGGTCAATAATGCAGACTTAAAAGATTGAGGGACTAAAGCAAAACTTCTCTAAGAAATGTTTAAGTTCAACACGAAATCTTCATTCATCTTTGGGAATTAATGATAGTAAATCCTTAAGTGTCAACACGAAAAGAATTAAAAGACATTTTCACCGCAGGGAGGATCATCATTCTAGGCGTAGCTACCTATGCTTTGCTAGATTCAGGAGCTACACACTCTTTCATATCAGAAACCTTCATCAAAAGACTGAATGTTACTCCTCAAGATATGGGTTTGGGTTTCAAAGTTTCGATTCCATCCGGTGATCAGATGCTCACGTCTAAGATTGTTAAGAATCTGGAGCTTCGTTTATTCAAAGATGTTGTTCGGGCAGATCTTATTGTGCTTCCTATGCCCGAATTCGATATTATACTTGGGATGGATTGGCTATCTGCGAATGGAGCTTCGATTGATTTCTGTCAGCGATCAGTATCTATCAGGCCACCCAGTGGTAAATCTTTTGTTTTCGAGGCGGCAAGAAACCAGCAAATGCCGCACATTATCTCTTGTCTATGTGCGAGGAAGCTTATTAAGCATGGATGTCAGGCGTATTTAGCATGTGTCACTACTACACATGAATCCATCAGCCAGAAGCTAGAAGATGTTGATATTGTGAGGGATTTTCCTAGCGTCTTTCCCGAAGACGTTTCTGGCATTCCGCCCGATCGTGAGGTGGAGTTCTCTATTGACCTTATGCCGGGCACTGTTCCTATATCTAAAGCACCTTATCGTCTAGCACCCGCTGAAATGAAAGAATTGAAAGATCAAATTCAAGAATTGCTAGACAAAGGTTTTATTCGCCCTAGTTACTCTCCATGGGGCGCACCGGTTTTGTTTGTGAAAAAGAAAGATGGTAGTATGCGTCTTTGCATCGATTATCGAGAGCTCAATAGGGTCACTATAAAAAATAAGTATCCACTGCCAAGAATTGAGGATTTATTTGACCAGTTGCAAGGAGCTTCGATATTTTCTAAAATTGATCTGCGATCTGGATACCATCAGTTGAAAGTCAAGGAGTCTGACGTGCACAAGACAGCATTTCGCACAAGATATGGGCACTATGAGTTTATGGTCATGCCATTCGGGTTGACCAATGCGCCAGCAATCTTCATGGATCTCATGAATCGCGTATTTCAGCCGTATCTGGATCAGTTTATTATTGTCTTCATTGATGACATATTGATCTATTCCAAGAGCAGAGAGGAGCATAGTCGCCATTTGAGGACAGCACTGCAAGTTTTACAAGACAGAAAGCTTTATGCAAAATTCAGCAAGTGCGAGTTTTGGCTTGATAGAGTGGCGTTCTTAGGCCACATCATTTCTAGGGATGGCGTGGAAGTTGATCCGAGTAAAGTTGAGGCAGTAAAAGAGTGGCCAGTACCGAAGAGTGTCACCGAGATTCGCAGTTTCTTGGGACTAGCTGGCTATTATCGCAAATTCATCAAGGGGTTCTCATCTATTGTAGTGCCTTTGACATCTTTGACGAAGAAAAATGCTAAGTTTATTTGGGGATCCGAGTGTCAAGACAGTTTTGACAAGTTGAAGCAAGCCTTGATATCAGCACCAGTGTTATCCATGCCATCAGGGCAAGGGGAGTATGTTCTTTATACCGACGCTTCTAAGCTAGGTTTAGGTGCAGTTCTGATGCAAAACGACCGAGTTATCGCCTATGCATCAAGACAGTTGAAAATTCATGAAAAGAACTACCCTACTCATGATCTTGAGCTTGCAGCAGTAGTCTTTGCATTAAAGATTTGGAGACACTACCTTTATGGGGAGAAGTGCAAAATATTCACTGATCATAAAAGCTTGAAATACTTCTTCACCCAAAAGGAGTTGAATATGAGACAGCGCAGATGGCTTGAATTGGTAAAGGACTATGATTGTGACATTAGCTACCATCCGGGGAAAGCTAATGTAGTGGCAGACGCATTGAGTAGAAAAGCAGCGGTTATCACTCAATTATCACTCCAAAGACCGTTGCAGTCCGAGATACAGCGGTTTGAGCTTGCCGTGTATGCTAGGGGCGAGGCCCCTAATCTTGCCACATTATCAGTGCAGTCGACTTTGAGAGACAGAATTCGGGATGGACAGCCTACTGATGAGCAGTTGCAAAAGTGGAGAGCAAGAGATGAAGCCAAGGGCCGGAATTTATATTCAGTAGTGGATGGCTTAGTCCGTTATCGAGACCGTCTATGGGTTCCTAGTGACGATTCTTTGAGAGATCTTATTATGAAGGAAGCCCACGACACACCATATTCCATTCATCCGGGCAGTACAAAGATGTATAGAGATTTGCAGTTGTTATATTGGTGGCCAGGCATGAAGAGAGACATCTTGAGATATGTATCCGAGTGTTTGACTTGTCAGCAAGTCAAAGCAGAGCATCAGAGACCAGCGGGAAAATTGAAGCCACTCCCTATTCCCGAGTGGAAATGGGAAAATATCACCATGGACTTTGTTGTGGGATTGCCAAAGACAGTTAAAGGATTTAATGCCATTTGGGTGATAGTGGATCGTCTTACGAAATCAGCGCATTTTCTACCTATTAAGACGACATTCACCATGATTCAGTATGCCGACTTGTATATTCGGGAGATAGTTCGGCTGCATGGGATTCCTGTATCCATCGTTTCTGACCGGGATCCGAGGTTCACGTCGTCTTTTTGGAAAAGTCTGCATGCAGCGATGGGGACCAAGTTATTGTTCAGTACAGCGTTCCACCCTCAAACCGATGGTCAGTCAGAAAGGGTTATTCAGATTTTGGAAGATCTACTGCGAGCATGCGTCATTGATTTCCAAGGCAGTTGGGAACAAAAATTACCTCTAGTGGAGTTCACTTACAATAACAGCTATCAATCATCAATAGGAATGGCTCCTTTTGAGGCACTCTATGGAAGAAAATGTAGATCTCCTATTCATTGGGACGAGGTTGGGGAAAGAAGAGACATTGGTCCAGATGTGATTGAAGAAACAGCTGAGCTTGTAGTCAAGATTCGTGATAGAATGAAGACTGCACAAAGCCGACAAAAGAGTTATGCGGACAAAAGACGAAGGGACTTGGAGTTTGCAGTAGGCGACCACGTGTTTGTGAAGATAGCACCCATGAAAGGTGTTATGCGTTTTGGCAAGAAGGGCAAGCTTGGTCCTAGATTTATTGGCCCATTCGAGATTTTGGAGAGGATTGGGACACTAGCTTATAGAGTGGCATTGCCACCCGCACTTTCTGGAGTTCACAATGTGTTCCATATTTCGATGCTGCGGAAGTACATGTCTAATCCGTCGCATGTGCTTAATTATGAACCTCTTCAACTAACTCCAAATTTGTCGTATGAAGAAAGACCTGTCCAGATTCTGGCTAGACAAGAAAGACGATTGCGTAACAAAGTAATTCCAATGGTCAAGGTCAAGTGGCTGAATCACTCGGAAGAGGAAGCTACTTGGGAAACTGAGAGGGACTTGAAGAGTCGCTATCCGGATCTATTCGGTAAGTTCTAATTTCGAGGACGAAATTTTATTTAAGGGGGGAGGAATTGTAAGGTCCAAAATTAAGACGACGTAATCCAACTGCATGCGAATCTAGGAAATTATGAAAAATTGAGTAATTAATTGATTTTAGCTGCTAATTAATTATGTGACGTACTTGTTTATATGCTAAATGAGATTTATTTGTCATCATGCATAAAAAAATGTATTTTTAGGAATATTCAAGTGACGATCGAGGAACGGGGACCGAGGGCTGAAGAAAACGTAAAATATTTATATTAAATAATTATTTTTAATTATTTAAAAGATGGTCGATGCTTTTTAGTATTTTTATGAAATTAAGGGTTTTGAGGTGATTTTATACGCCGGGGCGTAAATTTTATCGGTGTTGGTTTTTCAACTAAAATACGAGCTTTTTGGCAACCCGGCTAATAAATTCACAAATTTATTTAAACAAAAACCTTGTTAATATTTTATTTAATTCTAATTAAAGGCTAATGGGCTTAATTGTTGGCTTAATGGGCCTAAAGCCATGTTAGCAAATAATTAGTATATAATACATGATTTAGTCTCCCCAAAACCCTACACTTTTTGCATCAAGGGATCGGCCACACACTTTTTAAAATCTGAAAACACTCCCATACACACACGGCACTCACCACACCAAGCTAGAAGAGGTTTTCGAAGGCATCAAGCCAAGAGCAAGCCATCGTCGCGTCCCGTTCTTCGTCGTCAACGGTTTTTCGTGCGTATAAAACGCAAAGGCACACCCTAATCTCCCTTTACTCATCCATCATATCATATTAATGCTTAAATTATTGGATGCATGAATAACATGAAAGAAAAACAAGTGCCACTTTTCTAAATTTTCGTTTTGGATCATAGCATGATATGTTAAGCAAGGTTTTTGATTCTTAAAACATGATTGTATGTTGTTTAAGGACTGCCATGATCTAGGCCATGATTTACAAGGGTTTACACGTGAGTTAGGGTCCTGTAAGCGCACCATACACGCTGGAATTTGAAGAGCACCAAATAAAACGTAAGTTGCTGTCATGGGAAGAACATGGGTTCGATTAGGGGTCCTCACGGCCGGGCTTGGTGCGACTCTTGTCCAGGGGCTAGCCAGGGGCGTGGGGGAGACCAAGGAAGAGCCCTAGCCATGCTAGGACTCGAGAGGAGAGGCGGCGAAGAGTCCATCGTAGGAAGGACTCTACCCGAGAAGCATGGCAGTTCGCGTGCAGGAGGTGCGCGGCTGCAGGGAAGGGAAGGGCTCGTTCCAAGCTTGCTGGGCAGGGTTAGGGCGAGTCCTTAGGATCCTGGGTAAGTGCTAGGTACACTGGTTCGTGGCTAGAGTGTCGGCTAGGGTCCTTATTGCATCAAACATAGAGTCCATGCAGGATATAACTCTCGGCCAGCTTATGGGCAGTAGAGGGGACCTTCGTTTTTGGTTTTGGGGAGGGTTTCTTGTTAAAGTTAGAGTCTAGTAGGCTAAATTATTGTGTTGGGCAAGTTTTCGCTCGACATGGTTCGGGGGTAACTCGTGAAAATCAGAAGTTGGCTCGGGGTCGAAGTTTAGGTGTCAAAATAGGGTTTTAAGTAAAGAAAAAATTGGAAAACGGCTCACGGGGGTCGAGTCGGGGTCCATAAGGGCTAAAATAATATAAAAAGACTAAATTTAGAATTTAAGAATTTTATATTAAAGTTTGGTATTTTTCGGGATTAAAACACTGTTAAAACAATTAAGAAAAGATAATTGAAAAAGTCTAACATTTAAGCCAAATAAAATTATGAAAAAAATTCACGTAAGCTTAAATAATTATTTGGGACATGTTAGAGTCGTGAAATCAAGGAAAAAGTCGAAAACGTAAAATGTCGAGTCCAGGGGTAAAACGGTCTTTTTACACCTAGAAATTAGTTAGGGTCATGGCAGTGCCCTAAATGCTATTTTATGAAAATTTGATTATTTTTAAATGTTTATGAATTGTTCATGATTGAATGATGATTTTTAAATGTCTATTTGATTTTTATGATTGAGGGAAGACATTTAAAATACATGTTGCATGCTTGGTTTCAAAAATGAAAAACTGTAATGATATTCATGATTTTTCTAAAGTGATGTGAATGAAAAATGTTGAAGGATGTGAAATAATTGTGACTAATTCGTTAATGTTGGCGACGTCGTGAGGGTTATGGTCCCAGTGGGAGCCCGACGATCGTGTTTCCATCATTGCGAATATGTGGTAACGGATATGTGGTAACGGATATGTGGTAACGGTTTTGTGGTAACGGAAGAATGGGAATATCGTGAGGGGGAAAGGCCCCAGAGGGAGCCCATTTATGGGAAAAGGCCCCAGAGGGAGCCCCGACGAGCGTATTTCTATTCGAATCATGATAGGCCAGGGCCCAGTTGACCGGTGAGAGTGTTGCTGGTGTCCCCCGCCGCCCAGTACTGTGGTTTTATGTAGATGGATCCATCGACCCTCATGAGCATGATCAGGAAAGTCACAATTAACGATCTGAATTCAACAAAAGGAAAAGGAAAAGGAAAAGGAAAAGGAAAAATGTTTATGATCATGAAAAATGTTTTATGTCATGTCATGTTGAGGAAAAAGGGAAAAGGTTAAGGTTTATGGTTGCATGTCATGAAAAAGTATTTTATGAAAATGTTTATGTTTAAAGTTTATGCATCATGAAAATATTTATGAAAATGTTTATGTTTATGCATCTTCATGAAAACGATATTTTAAGTACACATATTTTTCACCGTTATATGTTGACTGTATTACGTATTACTCGTTTTCAAGATTATGGTGTGTTGAGTCTTTAGACTCACTAGGTGTGATGGATGCAGGTGGTATTGAGGGAGGACTTGATGAGTGATTTGACTGGACTGAAGGCGCGCACAACCCGAGGACCAGCGCTTCTACTTTTTCCGCATTATGACTTTTGACTCATGCTTTATGATTAAAGATTTTTAAGATTACTTATGTATGCTTTTGAGAGATTTTTGAGAGGTTTAGTATGGGCTTTACTTTTCAAATTATTGCTTTTTAGGTTTAGTAAAATGTTTGACGATTTTATGCTTTAAAATATTTTTCTTTGGATTTTTAAATAGCAGTTGGATGTTTATTTTTAAAATGATGTCAAAAATATTTTATGGTTCGGCCGATGCTAAGTGAGGAAAAAAAAAAATTTCTAGTACTTTTAAAGCAATAAAAAGAGCAGGACGTCTTTTCTAAGAAAGTATTTATGATTTAAGGTTACTAGTTGAATTAATTTTTTGGAATTAGACGTAGGGAATAATGATTTAAGGATTTGTAACGACTTCGGGAGTAAGAAAATATATAATATGGGATTTTAAGTTTTGATGAAAGGTAAATTAGGTTATAGCAAATGATTTTGGGTAAATAAGTTTAAATTATCGAAATTTATGTTATGGGAAACCCGTAGAGGAGAATTAAGAATGTTAAGAGCTTATGGGTTAATCGTATGAGTTTTGAAATTAAGGACCAATTAAGATAATTTTTGAGGAAATTAAGAATTTATTTTAGCAATTGCTAAAGAATTTGGGGACTAGTTTAACAATAAGCGATAATGTAATGAGTTAAAATGAGAAGAATTTTGATAATTTAGACTTTTTAAGAATATTTGGAAACTTGGGATATCTTGGATATAGTGTTGTTATAAGGAATGTTAATCAAGGGTTTTTAAGGATGAATTGATATTAGGCTTGAAAATTTAAGCGTTAGCGGATGCGTTTGAAATTTTAAGATCGAAATTTGATAAGTTGATGAACATTTTGGGT
This sequence comes from Primulina tabacum, assembly GCF_025594145.1. Lineage (NCBI taxonomy): Eukaryota > Viridiplantae > Streptophyta > Magnoliopsida > Lamiales > Gesneriaceae > Primulina > Primulina tabacum. The sequence goes on from NC_134564.1 coordinate 20,421,572, forward strand.
ATAAAATAAGGAAAGTAATATACGATAAATATGGACATCCATATTTTTATTGGGAATTGTAAGAAAAGTTGAAATTCGAGGTTATAATAGTAACAATACTAAATCATTATGTGTCTTTTTAAGTTGCAATTCAAAAATCAGGATTTAGAAGGAAAATTTAATTGGGATCAAGGAGAAATAAGGACATTCTAGAGTTTAAGTTTTATCAGAGTAGTGCAGCGGAAGCGTGGATTTTTGGGATACTAGAACTAAGTCTAAACTTTGAGTTATTAAAGATAAGCAAATTTCGAGGACGAAATTCAATTTAAGGGGGGGATTGTAACGCCCCGAAAATTTAAAGGTCTACGCGAACCACATGCATACAATTATTAAATTCTCTTGCATTTTAATTAAATGATTTAATTGCATAAATTAATTATGTTGTGCATATTGCATGTTTAAAATATATTTTTCGAGACGGTTGCATCAAAATGTATTTTTAAGGGATATTCAAGTGACGATCGAGGAACGGGGACCGAGGGCCGAAAAATGTTTTTATTAAATAATTATTTAAAATATGGTTGATGCTTTTTATTACTTTTGAAAAATAAAGGGTTTTGAGGTGATTTTATACGCCGGGACGTAAATTTTATCGAGGTGGGTTTTTCAACTAAAATACGAGTTTTTTGGTAACCCGGCTAATAAATTCACATATTTAATTAAAGAAAAACTTTGTTAATATTTTATTTATGTCCTAATTAGACTAATGGGCCTAACTCAATTGCTTAATAGGCCTAAGGCCTAGTTAGTAACTAATTAGTATATAATATGTAATAAACCCTACACTCTATACCAAAGCAAATACACGGCCACACACTCCTCAATTTCAGAAAATCTCCTCACCAACACACGGCACCCACCTCCACAATTTGAAGAGGAAAATTTTGGTAAAGCTCTAGGAGATTCAAGCCAAGGTCTTGCTCCGTTCTTCGTCATCGTCAACGGTTTTTCGTGCGTTAATTACGCAAAGACACGCCATACATCTCTTTTTCTCGTCTATCCCATCATATTATTGTTTAAATTATATTAGAATGAAAAATATGAGGTTTTTATGAATATTTTCGAAATATTGCATGTACATGAGGTAAACTTGTGAATTGTTGTTCCAAAAACATGAAAATTATGTTGATTAGGGGTTGCCATGATTAGGATAGGTTGAGGGAAGTTTTTACATGTTTTATTGAGTCCTTAGTCACCCTAAAATGCTGCAAACAAGAGTAGAGAAAAGCTGGAACCGTAGAATAGAAAACCAGCAAGTAGGGACGTGAGTTTTGCAAAATAAAATTCGTGGGACTCGATCACTATGCATGGGGGCTTGGGGCTCGACCAGGTCTCGAGGGGGGCTTGTGCTGGACGTGGATAAGGGTCAGGAAGGGTCCTAGCATGGCTAGGATCACAGGCGCGCAGCTGTGGAGGAGTCCCATGCAGCAGGACTCCTCACGCGAGAGAGCAGATTTCTTGAGGAGCTGATAAAAAGGGGGCTCACGGCCGGCCTAGGGGCGAGCCAGGTGGTCTATCAGTGTCCCAAGGAGATGACCAGGGTTGGGGCAGGGTTTGGAGTGGCTTAGGTCGCTGCTGGCTCGAGGGAGAAGTAGAACCCGTAAGAGAACAAAAGTAGCGCACAGCTGCTGTTGGCTTCAAGCGGCTCGTGCGCGCGGTCCATGGCTTGGGTTGGTCTTGTCTTGGTCTGCGCATGGGCTAGGGAAGGTTAGGGTCATGAAGGGTCAAGTGGTTAAGGGTTGGAGGTGTCCTAGTTGGCTAGGAGTCCTAAGATAGGCTAGAAGGCACTCACACACACATGTGCAGATTTTGGGTCAACTTCCAGGAAGGTTTTGAACAAACCAAGGCTGGTGTTTCGGGCTGGGCTTGCACAGTAGGGTCTCTAGATGGGTTGGTTAAGTTTTGGCTCAAGGTGGCTCGGGCGTGGCTCGGGTAAATTAGGAGATTGCTCGGTGTGTTCGATAAGGTGTCTAAAACGAAAATAATAAAGCTCAAAATGAATCCATGGGTCGACGGGTGTGGCTCATGATTTGGAAGGGTAGAATAAATCATAAAACGGTTATGTTAAAAATTTGGGATCAAAATAATGAGTTTTAGATTTAATCGGGATTTTATCGCCTCACGGACGCTAATTAACGAATTAATTGAAATGTCTAGTTTTAAGCTTTATAAAATTATAGAAAATTATATTTAAGCTTAAATAATTATTAAAAGTCTAAGTTTGTAATTTGAGAATTTTATATTAAGGTTTGGTTTAATTCGGGATTAAAACGCAGTGATACGTATTATTTAAATATTAATTTAAAAGTTCTCGATTTATGCTAAATAAAAATATGGAAAAATTCATGTAAGCTTAAATAATTATTTGGGACATGTTAGAGTCAATGAATTCAAGAAAAAGTCAAAAACGTAAAATGTTACGTCCAGCGGTAAAACGGTCTTTTTACACCTAAAAATTAGTAAACGTCATGGCAGTGCCATGAAAGCTGTTTTACGTGCTAATATGATTATTTTCTATAGTTATGGATGTTTATAAAAATTTTTTATGTAAAATGATATTTTAAATGCTTAAGGAATTTTAGATGATTATGATTTAATATGTAAAAATGTTATTTTACATGTTTTGAGGGTAAAATGTCATTTTAAATGTTTATGAAATGTTCATGATTAAATTAAGATTTTTTTTAAATGTCCATGGGATTTTTATGGATTAAGAAAGACATTTAAAAGACGTGTTGCATGCTTGGTTTCAAAAACAAAATGTTATGTTATGCATGATTTTTATAAAGTGATGTGAATGAAAAATGTTGAAGAAAGTGAAGTGATTGTGACTAATTCGTTAATGATGGCGATGTCGTGAGGGTGTTGGTCCCAGTGGGAGCCCGACGATCGTGTCTCCATTATTGCGAATATGAGGTTATGAGGTTATGAGGTTTGTGGAAGAATGGGAATATCGTGAGGGGAGAAGGCCCCAGAGGGAGCCCATTTATGGGATAAGGCCCCAGAGAGAGCCCCGACGATCGTATTTCTATTCGATCATGATAGGCCAAGGCTCAGTTGACCGGTGAGAGTGTCGCTGATGTCCCTGCCGCCCAGTACTGCGGTTTCATGTAGATGGATCCATCGATTTTCATGTCATGTCATGTTGCGGAAAGTCACAATTATCGATCTGAATTCAACAAAGGAAATAGAAAAGGAAAAGGAAAAATATTTATGATCATAAAAAAATGTTTTATATCATGTCATGTTGAGGAAAAAAAAGGAAAAGGTTAAGGTTTATGTGATGCATGTCATGAAAATGTTTATGCTTAAAGTTGATGCATCATTATGAAAATGTTTCTATTTAAAGTTCATGCATCATAAAAGATTTACGAAAATGTTCATGTTTGAAGTTTATGCATCTTCATGAAAACGATATTTTAAGTACAAATATTTTTCACTGTTATATGTTGACTGTATTACGTATTACTTGCTATAAAGATGATGGTGTGTTGAGTCTTTAGACTCACTAGGTATGATGGATGCAGGTGAGTTTGAGGGAGGACTTGACGGGTGATTTGACTGGACTAAAGGCGCACACAACCCGAGGACCAGCGCTTCTACTTTTTCCGCATTATGATTTATGTTAAAGATTTTAAGACCATTTATTTATGCTTTTTGGAGAGATTTTTGAGAGGTTTAGTGTGGGCTATACTTTTCAAACTTATTGCTTTATTTAGGTTGGATAAAACAGTTGACGATTTCGTTTTATGACTATTGCACTTGATTTTAAAAATGCTAGTTGGTTGAGATTTTATTTTAAAGTGTAAAATATATGTGTTATTTGTCATGGCCAAAAATTGAGTGTTAAAAATTTTTTTTTAGTACATTTAAAGCAATAAAAAGGGCAGACGTTTCAGTTAATATCAGAGCAAAGGTCCTGTAAAGGGTTGTGCCACCATCAGCGCCAGAAAGATCAGTCGTCAAGCCTCAAAGTTGATACATGCTTTATATGATTTATATGTTGTCACCTGCATGACTACATGAATTATATGTTCACGTCACATGTTTAATAGCTTCATGATAATATATGATTTATATGCTTTGGAATTTTTTATATGTGATACGATATGAAATGAAAAATTATTTGATTTTAACGCATGTTGGTTTTGTGGTGGAATTGGATTATGTTGATTTTTGGATTTTAGTATTGACGTTTTACTTTTTGGGCTATAGATTAATCGTGAATATTATGAATGCTTTATGGGACACATAGATTTTCTAAGAAAGTATTTATGATTTAAAGTTACTAGTTGAATTAATTTTTTGGAATTAGACGTAAGGAATAATGATTTAAGGATTTGTAACGACTTCGGGAGTAAGAAAATATATAAATTGGGATTTTAAGTTTTGATGAAAGGTAAATTAGGTTATAGCAAATGATTTTGGGTAAATAAGTTTAAATTATCGAAATTTATGTTATGGGAAACCCGTAAAGGAGAATTAATAATGTTAAGAGCTTATGGGTTAATCGTAGGATTTTTGAAATTAAGGACCAATTAAGATAATTTTTGAGGAAATTAAGAATTTATTTTAGCAATTGCTAAAGAATTTGGGGACTAGTTTAACAATAAACGATAATGTAATGAGTTAAAATGAGAAGAATTTTGATAATTTAGACTTTTTAAGAATATTTGGAAACTTGAGATATCTTGGATATAGTGTTGTTATAAGGAATGTTAATCAAGGGTTTTTAAGGATGAATTGATATTAGGCTTGAAAATTTAAGCGTTAGCGGATGCGTTTGGGATTTTAAGATCGAAATTTGTTAAGTTGATGAACATTTTGGGTATAAAATAAGGAAAGTAATATACGATAAATATGGACATCCATATTTTTATTGGGAATTGTAAGAAAAGTTGAAATTCGAGGTTATAATAGTAACAATACTAAATCATTATGTGTCTTTTTAAGTTGCAATTCAAAAATTAGGATTTAGAAGGAAAATTTAATTGGGATCAAGGAGAAATAAGGACATTCTAGAGTTTAAGTTTTATCAGAGTAGTGCAGCGGAAGCGTGGATTTTTGGGATACTAGAATTAAGTCTAAACTTTGAGTTATTAAAGATAAGCAAATTTCGAGGACGAAATTCAATTTAGGGGGTGGGGGGAGTTGCAACACCCCGAAAATTTAAAGGTCTACGCGAACCACATGCATGCAATTATTAAATTCTCTTGCATTTTAATTAAATGATTTAATTGCATAAATTAATTATGTTGTGCATATTGCATGTTTAAAATATATTTTTCGAGACGGTTGCATCAAAATGTATTTTTAAGGGATATTCAAGTGACGATCGAGGAACGGGGACCGAGGGCCGAAAAATGTTTTTATTAAATAATTATTTTTAATTATTTAAAATATGGTTGATGCTTTTTATTATTTTTGAAAAATAAATGGTTTTGTGGTGATTTTATACGCCGGGACGTAAATTTTATCGAGGTGGGTTTTTCAACTAAAATACGAGTTTTTTGGCAACCCGGCTAATAAATTCACATATTTAATTAAAAAAAAACTTTGTTAATATTTTATTTATGTCCTAATTAGACTAATGGGCCTAACTCAATTGCTTAATAGGCCTAAGGCCTAGTTAGTAACTAATTAGTATATAATATGTAATAAACCCTACACTCTATACCAAAGCAAATACACGGCCACACACTCCTCAATTTCAGAAAATCTCCTCACCAACACACGGCACCCACCTCCACAATTTGAAGAGGAAAATTTCGGTAAAGCTCTAGGAGATTCAAGCCAAGGTCTTGCTCCGTTCTTCGTCATCGTCAACGATTTTTCGTGCGTTAATCACGCAAAGGCACGCCATACATCTCTTTTCTCGTCTATCACATCATATTATTGTTTAAATTATATTTGAATGAAAAGCATGAGGTTTTTATTAATATTTTCGAAATATTGTATGTACATGAGGTAAACTTGTGAATTGTTGTTCTTAAAACATGAAAATTATGTTGATTAGGGGCTGCCATGATTAGGATAGGTTGAGGGATGTTTTTATATGTTTTATTGAGTCCTTAATCACCCTAAAACGCTGCAAACAAGAGTAGAGGAAAGCTGGAACCGTAGAATAGAAAACCAGCAAGTAGGGACGTGAGTTTTGCAAAATAAAATTCATGGGACTCGATCACTATGCATGGGGGCTTGGGGTTCGACCAGGTCTTGAGGGGGGCTCGTGCAGTACCTAACAGTGTGTAACGTACAAAAGTCAACCCTCGTAAACTGCATGCATACAATTGATTTAAATTTCTTAATTGCTTTGATTAATTGATTAAACAATACAAAGTATATGATTGAAGGTCAAATTGCTTGATTTCATGAAAACTAAAGATTTTATCCGAGTATTCGATAATAGGCTGTGGAAAGGAGATCGAGGACGATCAAGATAATTTATTTTTTGATAAATAATTTTGTAACGTCGCGGAAATTTGAAAGTCCACGGAAATCACATGCATGCAAGTTATTAAATTTATTTGATATTTTATTTAATTGTTTTAAAACATTAAATGTATGTTTATTTCATTAATTTATGTTTAATTAATTTTATGCATTTTATGCAAAATTCATGCATGATAGGATTTAATTCATGAAATTTTAAAAGTTCATGCATTAGGGTTTCTAGTTACATTTCACGCTCGATCGAGGAACGGAGACCGGAGAATCTTCAGGAAAATTATTTTATTTCAGGATTTAATTTTTATTAATTAATTTAAGATGTTTTTAAGTGTATTTTTCAAAAATTTTAATTTTGGGTATTTTTACCCGGAGGATTTTAATTTTTATCGGTACGCAAATTTTATCCAATCGAGGGACTTTTTAATGGTTCGGCCATTATTTTCAAAATCTTTCCAACACGAAATATTTTTCGGCAGTATGTTTGAATTTTACGAGCCAACTTTTAAGCTCATCGGGCTTAAAGATTCTTTTAAACCACTAATTGTCAAGGTTATAGCCCATTAATCTTTTTAATTATCAAACCATTAAAACCTAATCAACCCTTAACCTCCCGTAACCCCCTCCCCCACAGCCGATACTTATCCCTCCCCTTCAGAATTCCCCAACTTCGGTTTCAGAGCTTAGCAGTTGAGGAATTCGGTGAGCACTTGTTTTGCAAAGAAAGACTCCTTCGGCTCTCTCACTTCATCCTTGTTCTTCCACTCATCAGGCATGCCTTACACCATTTTTTTTGCATCACACTTGTCATATATTGTTGTATTTGTGCCTTAAAGCGTGTAGGATTCTCGATCCAATCGGCTATATGAAGGATTTACTGTTTTTGTTCATAACATGCACTCTTTTAAATGTCACTCACGTGTTTCTGAAATAAAGTGCAAGGGGCTGCGGCTTAGGACTCTCCTGAGTGAGGTGGTGGTGTTGTGATGAAGTCTTGGAAGGAAAATGGTTCGGCGTTGCTGTAGGGGAGAGATTGTGAGTTTGGGGCTTGGGTTGGTTCGAAGGTTGTAGGGCAAGGGCTGCGGCTGTGCATGGGCTCTAACCCAGCCATGTCTCAGCCTTTGTTATGTCTGGTAGGATACTAGGAGTGGACCATAGGCACTTGGGAGAAGTTCGGATCTTGGAGATATAGCTTGATAGGGAGAAGGGCGATAGTTGCTCGGCTTTTTACGTAAGATTTTGTACAGCAGCATTCCGCTTTGAGTTGGCTTAGTTTAGGAGGTCCCTTATGGTCTTAATAATGAGATTTAAAGGTTGGACAGGTGGTAGGTTTAGAGGGGACCGAAAGGATATGGGTTGGGGGGCCATGTGTTGTAAGGTGAATGTAGGAAAGGGGTGGCCGAGAGTTGTTATTTCCTGGAAGTTTCAGCCGTGGGTTTAGGGGTTTGGTTACATAGGTCTAGGACTTATAAGTGTTTATAAGATATGGTAAAAAGTTGGGAAAAATTTGGTTGAGTTTCGAGGTGATTCGGGTTAAAATCGAGACTCCGGTCCATGTTTTAAAACAAATCAATTAAGTTTGAGTTTGAACTCGAGTTTACGCCTAGGAACACTTTTAAAATGTTTTGGAATATTTTAAGGAGTTTGGTAAGCTTTGGGTCAATTTTAAAGGTTCATGGGTGAAATGGTAATTTTTGGGTTTCCAGGGGCAAAATGGTCATTTTGCACCCGAGGTGAGATTTTGGTCCTGACAGCGCCCTGAGCACAAATTTATGACATTTTAAATGTTTATGCATCACGTTCATTATTTTTATGGAATAACGATAAATACGTTGCATGTTTGGTTTAAAGGAAAAGTTACGCATATGTATGTTTTTATTAAGTGATGAAAATGATGATACTTTTGAAGGATGAGAATTGGTTGTGACTGACGATGTATATGTATACGATGACATGAGATATGATGAGCTGAGGCCCGGGCTCAGTGGGCGGGTAATGCTGTCGCTGATGTCCCCCGCCGCCGGGTACCACGGTTTTATGGATGGATCTATCGAATAGAGCAAATACGATAGAGCTGATACGAAAGTCACAATTAATGAACTGAATTCAATTAAAAGAAAATGTTTAAGTTTATGATGACACGATATGCTGTTTTGACACGTATATGATGATATGAGATGACATGATATGAGATGACATGATTTGACACGACATGATTTTATACGACACGTTTATGTTATGTTTTTAAGTCCATGAAAGATATGTTGAGTATGATATTTTTCACTGTTGTGTGCCTGTATATGTACTTGTTATTCCTGGTACAGAGTGCTGAGTCTTTAGACTCATTTGGCGAGTGTGATGCAGGCGAGCTTCATGATGAGGAGACTGGAGGTGCCGAACTCTGAGTGGGCAGACCTGGTGCGGTGACACGACCCGATGACCACATGTTTTTCGCATTATGATTTATGAAATTGAGAGGAGATGAACATTTTCTTACGATGATGATTTTATGATTTTATTCGTTTATGTTTACGAATGATTTTGAATGAGTTTGATTATTTTAAACTGCATTATTTTTACGGTGAGATAATTACGATTATTTTAAATATTATTTCGAAAATGTGAGGTTTAAAACAAAAATATTTCCGCATTTTAAACGAGCAGACGTTTCAATTTTTGAGGATTAATAATATGATTACACATGATTAAAATTTTCTATAAATGCTGGAGCCCAAATTTTTTTACGAGACGAGCTCGATTTTATTTGAAAAACCGGTTTTGGTCAAACAAAGGATTTTTAATGGCCCAAAAATTATTTTTGAAAAAAAAAATTTTTAAACTTTTATTTTATAATTTAATAGGTATTAATGAGTCTAATTTACCTATGATTGAAGGGCCAAATTACACCTAAACTAAAAAGCCCAAAACCCCAACTCATTAACATGTAATTTTCAAAAAAATAAAAAGGAATCCTAGGGTTATTTGGACTCCATAGCAGCCGAAACACACACACACTTCAAACACAAATTTTCGAAAATTTGGAAAGCAAAATCAAGGAGTTTTCGTCGCCCGTTCATCTCCCTTTGCAATCCACACCAACGATCAAATATTCGAGCATTTTAAACGCAAAGACACGCTTCTAAACTCTTTTGACTGCACCATTCAAATCATATTATGCATGATTGATGTTTGCTAGCACGAAACTTATTTGAATACAAATCGCTTAACGTTTTGAAGATTATTTTCAAAGTTTCGATGATTTTGCGATTTCTTGGAGACGCTATGAATTCTAAGGGACATGTTGCCAATACAAGATTTCTAAGGGATGGAAAAATAGAGTCGTTTAAAGGTGGAACGTAGGTTGGAACTGAGCTTGGCCAATGATGGATGAAACTAGGGTTTCAAGGGTCACTCAAAGGGTTAAGGGGCAAGGTTGCTCGGCTAGGGGGAGTCAATGCCTAGGGCTTGTTTCACGGCCTGAGCATGGCTTGGGTGAGAGGCAAGGAGGAGTCCATGGTGGAAACCCTATGGGTAATTAGGGCTCGTGCATGGCTTGATCTTGCAGCAATGGGCACGCGGATGGTCTAGGCTGGTCCAGTTGGGTCTAGGGAGGATGGCTTGGGGTAAGGACACAGTCTGGTTCAGCATGGTCCATGGTGGCTCGGGTTGTTGAGGGCCGCGAAGTTGGGAGCTTAAGTGAAATGGGGCGCACCTGGTCTTGAGGCTAGGGGCTAGGGGCTAGGGGTGCTGGTCCAGAATGGTTCAAGGTGGTCTAGGAGGGCCTGGACGTGGTCTGGTTGTAGTTAGCTCGAGGATGGTTCGAAGGTTTGGGAAAAACGTGGCTTGAATTGATGCTGCAGTTCGAACATGGCTAGGGAGAAAGTAAGGGCTCGAACCGTGGTCCACGAGGATTGGTTTGTGGCTTGTGGGGGTAGTATACGTATGAAAAGTTTAAGATTGAAGTTTGGAATGAAAATATTAAGTTTTGAATTAATTCGGGATTAAAAAGCTTCATGGTTTAGTTAATAAGTCAATTAATCGAAAGGCTCGGGTTTAAGTCTAAGAAAAATATTAGAAGTCAATTTGAAGCTTATATGATGGTTTGGATAAGCTCGAGTCGATAAAAGTAAGAAAACGCCAAAATCTGAAATTTTATAGCCCTGGTCATTTTACGTCACTGGTAGTACAAAAGGCTTGGCAGTATCCCGAAGAATCATAATAAATGTTAAATGATATTTCAAAACGTTTATGATGAAAATATGGAATTTAATGATTTATGCTAAAGCTGTGTAATTTTTCCTGTTTAAATGCTATTTTTCGAATTTGGAAAGGACGCGATATTTTATGAATAAAAAGAAAAGAAAAATATTTTGAAGGATGTTAATTGACTGCGACAAATATGATATGATATGATTGAGAATATCGTGAGGGAGAAGGCCTCAGAAGCCACTATCATATTTCCATTTACGACGGTGCCTAGTGCCCGTCCCCATGCGCAATGGTGAGCTAAGACTGAGCAGTCGACCACATGATACGATTACATCTAGTCACTTTCAAGGATCAAACTTCACCCAAAATGATATACAATGATGGAAAACTTTACGATTAAATGATTTATTATTTATTTATGCTTACAAATTTACGCTAGCTTATTTTAAGTAAACATATGATTTTTAATGCATGTGCATGTATATGTATTATTTGTTAAATATGGTTAGAACGTAATGAGTCATTAGACTCACTAGGTTTGGATGGTTGATGTATTATTTTTGTTAATTGATGATTTAGATATTTTTATGTACTTGAGATTTTAAATCTTAAATTTATTTGGACGTTGGAAATGTTGAGTTATTTTAGTATGAAAGTTTGGACTTTTATAAAAAAAAAATTAGTAAGATTATAAAGTTAAAAAGTAGTGGACGTTCCACAGTGTAACCGAGATTCACAGCTTCTTGGGTCTAGCGGGTTACTATCGGAATTTCATTCAAAGTTTCTCTTCTATTGCAGTACCCCTGACCGCCTTAACTAAGAAAATGTGAAGTTTATTTGGGGATCAAACTGCCAGGAGAGTTTCGAGAAGCTGAAGCAACCTTTGACTTCAATGTCAGTTCTATCGATGTAATCATGTCAAGGAGAGTATGTTCTCTATACAGACGCTTTGAAGCTTGGTTTAAGCACAACTCTAATGCAGAATGACCGAGTAATAGCATATGCATCTAGACAGTTGAAGTTTTATGAAAAATTACCAACTCATGACCTCGAGCTTGCAGCAGTAGTATTTGCTCTAAAGGTCTGGAGACATTAATTATATGGGGAGAAATGTAAGATTTTCACTAATCATAAAACCTTGAAATACTTCTTCAGCTAGTAAGAGTTGAACATGAGGCAGTGGAGATGGTTAGAGCTAGTGAAGGATTACGACTGCGATATTAGCTACCATCCGAGGAAAGCTAATGTGGTCGCGGACGCTTTGAGTAGAAAGGCAGCTGCTATCGCTCAATTGACAGTTTAAAGACCATTGCAAGCAGAGATTCAACGATTCAAGCTTGCAGTGTATGCTAGGGGAGAGGCTCCTAATCTTTCTACTATGAAAATTTGGTCGACCCTGAGAGATAGAATCCATGAAGGTCAATGTAATGTCCTGAAAATTTGAAGGTCCACGTAAACCACATATATAGGAGTTTTGTAAGTTTGAATTACAAGTTATGAGATGAGTGCTTATATGAAAATTTCGCATGAAATTTAAGATTTGCAACAAATTTATATTTGGGATGTACTTGTAAATAATTAAGTTATGTTAGTTTGGTGCCGTAAGATAGAGGCCTGATTCAAGGATCTTAGACTAATATTATTATGGGGTTGAGATAAGCTTTAATTATTAAGCGTATTACCAGGATAGAAGTCGATTAGTAAATTTTAGTGCGAAGATCTCTTAAGTCAAACTGCAAAAATGCTAATAATTGGATCTAAAGCCTTAGCATACCTTGAGTTCAATAAATTTAAGAAAAGATGCATTTGGGAATTTAATGTTGAAATATAATAAGTTGATGAACTTCGTGGGTATAGTATAAAAAAGTAAGATATGATAAGTTTAGACCTCTATTTCTAATACTGGGAATTGAAAGAAAATTCGAAATTTGAGGTTATAGTAAAATAAAACTAAGCCACCATAGGTCGTGTTAAGTCGCGATTCACAAACGAGGATCTTGAAGGAAAATTTAATTAGTATTGAAGATACATAAGACAACCTAAAACTTATTTTATTAGAATAGAGCTGTTGAAGCTTGAATTATTGGGATATTAGAATTAAGAATTTAAACTTTTTTATTATTGAGGATAAGCAAATTTCGGGGACGAAATTCAATTTAAGGGGGGTAGATTGTAACGTCCCGAAAATTTGAAGGTCCACGTAAACCACATGCATGCAAGTTATCAAATTTCTTGTGTGTTTTAATTAGTTTATTTTAATTGCATTTAGTAAATTTGGTACGCATATTTATATATTTAAAAGATGGTTTTCTACTATTGAATGAATAAAACTATGTTTTAAAAGTTATTCGAGACGTGATTGAGAAACGGAGACCGGGGACCACATAAGAGAAAATTTTTTTACTAAATAATTATTTTTAATTGGTTAAGGTGTTGTTTATTTTAAATGGAAATTTCGAAAATGAGGTGTTTTGAGGTGCTTTTATACGCCAAGTCGTATTTTAAACGGTATTCGATTTTCGAGAAAAATAAGGACTTTTTGAGAACTCGACTATTATTTTCACAAACTTTTCTAAATAAAATATTTTAAATATTAATTAATAGGATTAATGGGCCTAATATACTAGACTAATGGCTCTAGGGTGACACCATGAGTTTTAATCAAAACAAAAAGCCAAAAACCATTCCCCAATCTGACAAAACACACGCCCCATCCCCATAAATTTTACAAGGAGTCTTCCTCCATCAGCCAACCCACACACCACACGTATGTTGTGAAGGAAAGCCATGAAATTTGAAGGAAAAATCAGCAAGGTTGTATCCCTCTTCTCCACACCGACGTTCTTCGCATCGCAAGCCATTTTTCGTGCGTAATATACGCAAAGGCACACCTTAACTTTCTTTTAAACATATTTCAACCATATTATGTATATTTGATTAAATTTGAATGAAAAATTTGTTGCACAAGTTTTATTTTCGTTTTTATGGGCATAAATGCATATAACTAATGTTTTGATGAAATAAAAATCTTCCTAATGATGGACAAATGGGATGCCATGGTACGCGAACTTGAAGGGATGTTTTCCAACATATTGTAGGGGCCATAGATTAAGGTTTAAGGGCTGGACAGTAGGGTGATGCATGTAGAACGAAAATAGACTCCTTAAGGGCAATGACTCTTCGACTAAGAATCTTTGAGGGTCACGGCTACTAGCTGCCGTTAGGTAGGGTCCAATAGACTTAATTGGGATGCATTATATTCCTAATATAACGGCATGAGGGTGGCTCGAAGGTCAAGGTCAATGTGCATGCACTTGGACGGGTTTGGGGATAAATGGGTGCATGCGTTTGGACGGGATTGAGGGGCTGTCAGTTTAGGATTCACAAGCTCAATCCAGTAGATTCCATAGGGGCCCAGTAGAGTCCTAGGTGGTCAACTAGGGTCTGGTCGAGTTGCTTTAGGCCTAGGAGCGAAGGGATGCATGGCAAGTTAGACTAGGGTTTTCAAAAATAAAGGGCAGAAATTCAGTAGGCTTTCAGGGCGATCCCGAGGGTGTTAGGTGGATTGATTTGGGTTGAATATGGTTTAATTAGGTGTTATTAAGCTTTGGTTCAAATTTGGTTAAGTTTCGAGACAATACGAGTCAAAACCGAGATGTACGTCTAAGCTTTAAAAACATTTTGAGAAATTAGTCGAGGGGCATAAGTTTACATCTATGGAATATTTATGGGAGTGTTTTAAGGTCATATGTTAATTTTGGAATGATTTGGGACGTTGTTTCGATGTCTAAGGATAAATACGAATATGCTTCTAGGGGTAAAATGGTCATTTTACACCTGGAAAATAGTAGGCGTCCTGGCTGTGCCCTGAATTCTATAAAATAAGTTAATATGATTATTTTAAATGTTTATGGAAATTTATGATGGAACGTTAACTCTAAAAGATATGTTGTATGCTTGGTTTAAAAAAATGATTATTTTATAGATGAATTTTATAAAGTGATGAAAATATGAAATGTTGAAGAAAGTGAAGTAGTTGTTACTAATACGATGATATGTAAGGTCAAGGCTCAGTTGATGGGTGAGAGTCTCACTGATGTCCCCGTAGCCCAGTACTGTGGTTACACGTAGATGGATCTATCGACCTTCAGCTAATACGAAAGTCACAATTAATGATATGAATTCAACAAAAAGGAAAAACGTATACGTATATGATGAAATAGAATATTTTTATGATAAAAATAAAATGTTTATGTTTATGCATGATCATCAAATGTTATGTTAAGTAAAAGTATTTTCACTGTTGCATGTGATTGTATATGTATTACTTGTTATTATGGTTATGGTTTGCTGAGTCAATAGATTCACTAGGTGTATCGATGCAGGTGAGCATGATATTGATGTGGAGGAACTTGATGGTTGATCTTACTGGAATGAAGGTGCACATAACACGAGGACCAGCCATAGTTTTTCGCATTTATGATTTAAAGCTTATGTTACAGATTTTTAAGATTCTTTTATGATGCTTTTTGAGGGCTTGGGTTAGGGGTTTTAGGCTTTTATTTTGATAAATACATAAGTGTGCAAGCTTAAGCCCATTAGTATGGTATACTAGGCCCATTAAACCCATTAGTACATATTTAAAATATTTCATTTAGGAAAGTTCGTGAAAATATTAGCCAAGTTGTCAAAAAGTTCATATTTTTGTTGAAAATCGAATATAGTTAAAATTTACGACTCGGCGTATAAAATCAGTTCAAAACACTTTATTTTCAAAAATACCATTTAGCATCAATCTTATTTTAAATAATTGAAAACAATTATTTAATAAAAATATTTTCCCTTTTTCAGCCCTCGGTCTCCGTTCCTCGATCGCATCTCGAATAACCTTTAAAACTACATTTTTATACATTCAAATAATAAAATCCTATTTTAACATGTAATCATGCATATCTCAATTAACCCATGCCATTAAAATCATTTAATTGGTCATTTTTCATTTTCCTAAATTTGCATGCAGTTGGATTAAATTTTCTTATTTTTGGACCTTACAGAATTTATAGAGGAAAGGAATGTAGACATCGAGGCCTATGAAAGGTATAACTTAATCTCATTCCTCACCAATCGACGCCTGCTCGCAACAGCAACCTCAGTAATGCCCTATCCAAAGAGGCCTGTGTGAGAATTCTACGGCAATCTGACTGCTGCTGTAGGCAATGTGAATTCCGTCCGCTTCGGATGGGTGTTTTTGCGTGATGCCATTTATCAGTTCTCTCCTGAAGTTATCAACGAACACTATGGCACACCGAGTTTTACTGAGGACGCTCATCCAACTAACATTGATGAAATCACCACCGTGCTGACTGGGGGCGTTATCCCCAAGTTCTCAGTCCGCCCTCATTGGCTTGCTACTGGTAATTTGACGTCCTTCTATTCGGTACTGCACAAGACAACAATCCGAAATTGGAATCCCTCCTCCAACACCACGGTGGTAATTAGGTCGCAGGCTTTTGTTTTGTTTGACATTGGTACAGGTCGGCCCTTTGACTTTGGCAAACTAGTATTTCAGACTGCCCTTCAATTTGCTGAAGGAGGGATAAAGTCAACCTAACTCCCGTTCCCTTCTCTGATATATGGCCTCCTCGAGTCCCGAGGCTTTACCAAGGAAGACGATGAACAACTGATAAGCATCAAGGAATCGCAGAAAATTGCCCCAGCCTATTTTAAGGGAAACCGGAAACTGGATCTACCTTGGTCAAAGACTGGTGTTGCCATGGTGCTGGCAACATGTCATATCCACCTCCACTCCTGAAGGGTATGTCATGTTATCTGCCTCCAATCTCCAGGCACAAATTGACTTTGGGCTACAACAAATTCAAAACGCCATGGACGTCATTGCCTATTACAAAAACCTAATAGCTTATTATCGACTACTTCTGGAAGTAGGCGTGCATTCTATTCAAAAAGGGGAGATGCGTCGCAAAAAATGCCAAAAGAAGATGATGTCGGTACCTCATATGGAGGAGCTAAAGGATCTGGCAGAGCTAAAGGAGCTGACTCTAATGAACCTGGTGCAGCTGACAGAGCTAAAGGAGCTGACTCTAATAAACCTGGTGCAACATCCAATGGAGCTGATATTGATACCAACACTGGAGCTCCTTAAAATTTTTTGTGCTCTGTAGTTCTTTAATTTTTTACCATTCCTTGTTTTGATGGGTCTCGCTCTCATGTTTGTTAACAACTTAATTAATTTCGACTCCATGTGTCCATGAGTTATATTTTTTTATCACCAATAATCTAACATTCAGGGGGAGACGAATGTTAACGCAAGGGGAGAAACACACTTTTGCTCAGAGGGAGCTTAACTTATTGCGATGCTTGCCAATATCATCATTTTTTGGATGTTTTGTCCAGAAATGCAAAATGGGGGAGATTGAAAGAAATATTTTATTATTATTTAATCTATATTCTATCTAATTAGAAATATTAGAATTTTGCATTTGTAGACTAATTTAAATTGGTCAGATGATAAGATTTATTCCTGGATAATTTTATTCTTGGGATTTATCGCAGTTTATTTATTTTAGGAACTTATCTCTAAGATATAATATCATAGATTTGAATAGAGTTTCATTCCTAATAAACGTTTTTTTCCTTGTTTGTAGGATATGGGTATCCATGAAAAGATATTTAGGGTAAAGAGGGAGATCTATATAGATGTCATATTGAGAGAAGAATTGTGATGGTTTTTGAAGGGATTCGCTACAGCTGCTGGAATTTTTCTTAACCCGCACAAGTTTAGTATTGAAGATTCGTGTGAAGACTTTGTGTGATTGATTCATATAATCACCATGTTACTGATTGGTGTTGACGACACTCAAGAAAAAAACTGAGTTAATTATTGGGTGAAGAATGGTTTCGTTTGGTTTCAAGCAATATGCCTCTTTTGTTTTATTCATCTAGTTTTAGTTTTATTTATTTTGATGATGTTTAATACCTTGAAGTGTCAAGGAATTTAGTTTTATTGTTCTCACTAGTATTGTTTTGTGTAAAACGATTTACATATTTGTTTAGTAAATTTTTTCCATGAGGCATTGCACAAGTAGTTGTACTTGTGCATTATTCAAATATGGTGTTAATTCATTAAAGATTACGTGTGTGTTAAACTTAATTTTTGCTACATGTTGTGTGCTGGTGTTACTAACACCTGAACACAACACTTATTACTGATACACAATATATTTTAATTTCTTGTACGTTTATAAGCAACAGCCCCCTTTCATATAAAGTGTGTGTATATGATATTATTATATCATGTATTATTAAAAGTTAATAAATACATTATATATTAATTATATGAGAGTTTTAATATAATGAAATTATTAGAGTCCTTGTGGGAGAGAGACTCCTAATGGGATTAGTAGTCAACCTCTATACATACACCAATAGGACTCATAATTGAATATCATAATTTCACAAAAATTCCTTTCCCGAATTGCAAAGAAATCCACGGCCACCCCTTGAAAGTTTGAAAGAAATTTTGTAACAAAAAGCAAATTAGATTCTCTTTTAATTATTGATTAAGAATCATGATATTTGTTAATAAAAAATGAAGAATCAATTAAGCAAAATCCATGGTATGAATTCTTGCCACTTCACAAATTGTTTGTGAAAGTTTCGGCCACTTCCCTTCTTCCACCGCCGCGTTGCTTCATCTCCGTATTTTTGAAATTCGGAGACTACAGTCTCAACGCACAAATCGTTTGGATTTTTTAGTGCAAACCAAAGGAGGAAACTAGCTTCTGATCGTCGACCTAATTAGATGATCAAATTTGAAGAGCCATTCGTAGGAAATTACAAGAAGCGCTATATCCGCTTAAACACCGGAATAGTTTGGAGTCCAGCGTTAAGGACGCAAATGTATAATTATAAACGTCCAATGAATGTTTCTAAACACATGACGCCCAAGCAAGATTCGATTATCGAGACGTAAAAATTTTTAAACTTCTGTTGCGTCTTGGGTGAGAGAACTCAATGTCGCAACAAAAGATTTATTATAAAGTTGCCTTTTTTAATTTTCTTTATTTGATCAATAAATTAACTTTCCTAAAAGTATATGAAATGATTGTTTAAAAAAAAAATATGTATGGCACTCAAAGTTGTGATGTAACATAAATCTCTCTTATTAGAGAATGTATATGAGTTCCAATTCAAGTGACGATGAGAAAAAACCCCACCCCATAATAAAAAAAGCCTTGTACAAGTCCCTTAAAATAAACATATACATACATGCATTCCCAGTACCTTAGAACACACATGCAGGCAAGCAATGAAAGTGTTTGTTTACAATTTTGATTGGATACACTATATTATCAAAATTTAGTTTCACTAGTCTTTTTTTAGTTTTCGACAATTTTAATCAATTTTCATCGAAATTATTAATGTCACACTTGTGAGTTTCACATGTTATATCGATATCAGATCAACACGAAATCGACATCAAGACAACACATCTTACGTTTGAAAAAGACCAAAATAAAAATAATAATAAAAAATAAGAAGTAAAATTAAAATTTAATGATAGAAAAAAAAATCAAAATCACAAATAATATATGCAAAAAGCAAAAATATAATTTTCCTCCTGTTGTGAAAAGCAGCCTTTCCTTTTTAAACCTTTTCCTTCTCCCAAACGTTGCTTTTTTATGGAGGGTCCTAACGTCGTCTATGAACATTGAATATAGATAGTACAATAATACAATTACTCTATTCTTTTTTTATTGACCAAAGACTTATTCATTTACTGTTGATGACATTACGTCGTACCAAATGAGACGACCTTTATTCCATGTGTTTTTGAGCATTTGGTCTTTAATAAATAATAATTTTATTGTTTGAGTGCATGTTCTTTCGACGTTCCTTCGTCTTCAAGGAAAACTTTCCACTAAGCTTTTTCAATTGAATCTTGACTTATGGAGCAGTTTTAAGATGATTTTTCTTTGATCGTCTCAGTTTTCCGGAGTTTTTGTTCAAAGTATAGAAGAAGAAAGTGATCGGTACAATTCTGAGTGCAAAATAGCAATGAAGGGAAGGAGATCTAAAGACGAGTTCACTGACTTGGTGCTCTCATGGTCTCGTAACGAAATATTAGATGAGAATTTGTACAAAAATCAGGTCTTTGATCGTTACTGGTAGCTTTATTTTGTTCATTATGTATTCAGTAAAGATAGATTCTTATTTTTTGATGATTGATTTTAATTAGAACTCAACATAAGTCATATGAACTTTGATTTAAGTAGCTTTTCTCTGTTCGTTACTAATAAATGTCATTGAGATACCAACACGGAGATTTCTTGTTTCTTTTGGAGAAATGATCATCTTTAACGTGGATTTGATTGTGAGATAGGATTTAGCTTATCACAGCATTTTGAATGTTTGGAATTTACCCTTTAGGGATGTGGAAATCTTCAAATTTGGTAGTATTTTCTATTGTCATTTGTTAAATACAATTTTTTATATTTGCCATTAAGGTGGAAGAGATTCCTGAGTCATTTGGAACCGCTGATGAATATCTCGGCTCTTATATCTTCCCCTTACTGGAAGAAACCCGTGCTGAACTTGCTTCAGCCATGAAAACAATTTACAAAGCTCCGTTTGCTGAAGTGACTTCTCTAACAGAGCTAAGCCATGGAAAATGTTTACATTTGGTTGAAGTCGATTTCTGGAGAAACATGATAACCGATGGCGGGAGGGAGCCGTACAGAACCTTGCCTGGTGACTTTGTTCTGCTATCAGATTCAAAACCTGAATCTGATCCTAACCTTGGCCATGTTGGTTTGGAATTCGCCCTTGCATCTGTGAAAAGTATATCAGAGGGTGAGAACAGAGCCGGTTTCAAAGTGAAAGTTGCGATGGGCATTGATTTTGGAGAGATACAAAGCAAATCACTTTATGTTGTTTTCTTAGCGAACTTGGCAACAAACAGAAGAATATGGAATGCATTGCGCATGCGTAAAAATATGAGGATTGTTGAGAAAGTTTTGTGCAAGACTGAGTTGGTAAGTCACTTTGCTGATTTGAAGGGGTAAATATATTGCAAATAAACAAATATATGGTCAGAACAACAATACTGCTCTGCTCCTTGCTATCTCATTACCCTTGCTATGTTTCTGTTATTTGATTAGTTTCTGTAATTTTTCAAAAATTTCTTCCACTGCCGAAAATACGTTGTGTGTATGTATATATATATATATACATTTTGAATCTTGATGTATTGTCTTTATTCTATTTGTTGAAGATTGGTCCTGTTCTCTATATTAGATACACTGTGTATAGGAGTCAAGGAGCTGAGGATTAGCTAGTTGAATTGATTAGCCATTAAAGTAAGTTAATTGACAGGGCATTAAATTCATGGGTTAGAGTCTCATTGTACAGTTTACTCTTACACTTGTGTTTTTGAATCATCAAGAGATCTTTCATAGAAATCGTGAATCGATCACACACAGAAGTCCGCACATTATTGATCCAATACTGTTCGTGAAAAGTACTGAACGTTCTTGGAGGATTGAATCACAACACTATTTGTAAAACGTGGATTTAAATTTGAAAGAAGATCTCTGAAGGTTTATACAAAGTGCTTACTTGAACAATGTGTCGTTCAATTTTTTTGCCTATGGGATGTGGATTTTTCATTTTAGCACAAATTTTCATGCGTCCATGTGGGTGCTGTTTGATGAGAAATTCTGCTTCTTTTAAAATCGAATTGCTTTAAATTTGTACATGTGTATGTGTGGAACAGGATGAGGACAATTGCGAGTCTTGCCCAGTTAATTTCCGTAGTCAAATGAAGGTAATTTGTGAATCAACCATATCATCCTCGTTGAACGAATCACAAAACAAAGCAGTTTTGGCTTCTCTAGTTAGAACTGGATGTAACCACAAGACTTCTGTAGAACTCATATGGGGTCCACCTGGGACTGGAAAGACTAAAACCTTGAGTGTTTTGCTTTATAATCTCTTGAGAATGAAAATTAGAACCCTCATTTGTGCCCCAACAAATGTGGCAATCACGGAGCTAGCGTCTAGAGTGACAAGCTTATTGAGAGATTCATTTCAAGATGAACATGAGATGTTTTTATCTTGTCCTTTAGGAGACATGCTCATCTTTGGGAATAAGGACCGGCTGAAAGTTGGCTCTGACATTGAGGAAATTTTCCTTGATTATCGTGTTGATAAGCTTGTAGAATGTTTGGTACCATTAACTGGTTTGAAGCACTGGATCAGTTCCATGCTTGATTTTCTTGAAGATTATGTTTCTCAGTATAATACATATGTTGCTAACGAGCTATGCAAAGTCAAAGAAAATCATGAAGCTGAAATTCAGCAATCTGAGTTCAAAACAAGTTTGGAGTATGTTAGAGATCGGTTTAAACGCATAGCACATCCACTCAGAGAATCCTTGTTAACATTTGTCACTCATTTACCAAGGATTCTTGGGCAGAAGTTTCAGGACGCAGTCCAACTTATGTCCCTTCTTGACTCTATTGAAACTTTGTTTGAATACAGCTTGACATCTGATGAATTGGAGATTTTACTCTTAAGTCAGGAAATGATTTGTCCTCACTCATCCTTTGTGCATTTGAGAAATGAGTGTTTATCTGCTCTAAGATCTATTCAGTCTTCTCTCACAAAACTCAGCCTTCCACCTGTGAAGAGCAAAAAAAAGATTTCGGACTTCTGTTTCCAGAAGGCTTCTTTATTATTTTGCACCACTTCATCCTCATACAGGCTACACGAAATGAATATGGAACCACTTAATGTAGTGGTCATCGATGAAGCTGCTCAGGTGAAAGAGAGTGAATCAGTTATAGCTCTTCAGATTCGAAATGTGAGGCATGCAATTCTGGTTGGCGATCAATTGCAACTACCAGCACTAATGCATAGCAAGGTTAGTATATCCTTGTAAAGTTGGTAACTCATAGGAAAGATTATATCAACTGGTTTGTTTCTTTTACTTATTTCCTCTAATGGTTTGTTGGATTAACATATTTTCATTAAATTTATAGATCTCTGAAGAAGCTGGATTTGGAAAAAGTTTATTTGAAAGGTTGAGCTCACTAGGTCAATCTACGCATCTCCTTAATATGCAGTACAGAATGCATCCATCAATAAGCCGGTTTCCGAATTCAAAATTCTATGACAACCAAATATCAGATGCACCTAGTGTCCAGAATGAAAGCTATCAAAGATGCTATCTTCCAGGGAGAATGTTTGGTCCCTATTCTTTCATAAATATACTTGGAGGAAAGGAACAGGTGAATCACGTTGGACACAGTAAAAGAAACATGGTTGAGGTAGAAGTGGTATTGAAAATTTTGCAAAAACTTTTCCAAGGTATGTTTATCAGCAAATATTTGATGTCTTTCACCTTCGGAGCCATCTGTTTGCATATTAAGTAACCTGCTTTGATTTCGAAAGAGATTAGAGGCCCTTTCGTAGGATTTCAAATCCATCAAATTGAAGAAAAAATAAACAGACCTTCCAAATAATCTAATCCGCATAGTGATTTGGTGTCAGTTCAAAACATGCATGCGTTGGTCTAAATTATTAACCATATGAACTCTAGCTTATTATCAGTGGTGTACGGTTTTTTCGCGCCCAAGAGTTTGCATAAGTTTAAAAATTTTAAAGAAATTTTAGTTTTGACAATCAAAATATTCTTGGGTCTCGAATGATTCAAATACATGCATAGAATATTTAAAATTGTTGTCTTTGCGTTCTAAGACACTTGACACCAAACTATTTCGGATTTTAAGCTAAGATAGTAGGCATCTTGTAAATCTGTACGAACGATCTACTAGATTAATCATCATTCTTCGATATCCGAATTAGGTCCAAGATTGAAAACTTGGATTTCTCTTCTAATTCATACTAGAAAACATAGAAGAAATTTTCATTGAGATGAGATTGCCGAAAACGAAGGAACCACCGTTGGCGGTGGTTGTGTGGAAGTGATCGGCCAAGAGTTACTTTGAAAAGGGAAGGATCGATTTTGATAGTTGTGGGAAGAGAGAAAAAATCTAGCATCTTAATATGACATGCATTGTCATATTTTTAATTTTTATGGACTAAGTTAGAATGAATCATAATGAAACTCTTAAGCTTGAATCCTAATGGGATTCTTATTTGAAGTTTTCACATTGTCAAAAATC
Source organism: Primulina tabacum (assembly GCF_025594145.1). Taxonomy (NCBI): domain Eukaryota; kingdom Viridiplantae; phylum Streptophyta; class Magnoliopsida; order Lamiales; family Gesneriaceae; genus Primulina; species Primulina tabacum. The sequence continues at coordinate 20,445,475 of NC_134564.1, forward strand.
TCCACTATGTTTCATTATCTAACTTGAACCTCTATTAGCTAGAGTTTTATTATGATTCTCCAAGCCTATAAAGTAATCCATGATGAGTCATAATCTCATCTAGTATTTTTCAGTTTTTCATAATACATGAAATAATTAAATAACTATTGTTTAATTAATTAATTCTAGACCTTTCTAGAATATTTTATTGGAATTTAACACAGTAGTTGAAACTACTAATCAATATTTAATTAACATATTCTAAATTTACTAATTAAATAATTATGATTTCATTATAAACTCGATCGACGATCAGACAGCGCCGATGACGAGAGTACAAATCTCGTTATTGTAATGAAAAGTGAATTTTTCCACTAGCTCATTTTTGAAAGCTCCCTATTTTGAAACTCCTTCACTAAATTAGACAGTTCCACTTTTCTTACAAATTTAGCAGTCGATCTAACTTCCACAACATCTTAACACATATATCCCAATTGAATGTGCAACAATTGGTATATCGAGAGTTGCCAATGAGTCTTATAACGATGTGATGTATAGTGGCATCGTATGTGCTACCAAGGAAATATCTTACCATAATGCACATGTCTTACTCTAACCAGAGATTCCTTGCACTATTAACTTATTAGATCATGTAGGATATCAACACAGTAGATGAACGGTGAATCTCCGACTACAATGCATCGGCTCCTACATATGTCGAATCTACATACAATCTCACCACCTGTGACCATGCAGTGCTAGTGCATAGAGCCTTCATGTTGCTCTGGGTCAAATGACAAATCATGTACAACCATAACCCTGTACTAATCTACTTTATAAATGATAACTATTTGGAAAGCCCGAGATAGGGCAGTGCCTTATCCAATGAGCACACATTTGTATGAATGGACAATCTTTGTATGCTTACCAGTGAAACATAACGTTTACATCACAAATACTAGTATCGAGTTATGAAAATGTCATAATTGGATAAAAGACGAGAAATATTATTAAAATAAACATTTTTTTTTACATAAAATTCAATAAAACCCAAGTTACAAGTTGGCTCGATGGGCACATTATCTAACAATCTCCCACTTACTGTACAGTCAACTACCCATAGATCTCAAACTCATTGTTTCACGATACTTCTCGAATGGTCCTGGCTGGAGCTTTGTATGTGGATCAACAATGTTATTTGCAGATTTGACTCCCTCTACTGATATGTCTCATATTCCCATTTCCCAGATGATGTGGAACTTCCTTAGTACATATTTGGATTGTTGGTCAGACATCGGTTCCTTTTATTATGCAACGACACGGTGTTGTCGCAGTGCATTGAGACTGGATCATATCAGTTAGGAATGACACCCAACTATTGGATTAAATTCTTCATCCAAGCACCATCTTTTGTTGCAAATGATGCAGCTATGTATTCGACCTCAGTGGTTGAATCTGCAGCAATATCTTGTTTGGAACTTTTCCAAGAGACAACACTACCATTGAGCTTCAATAAAAATCCAGTGGTTGATTTTGAATCATCCATATCTAATTGGAAGCTAGAGTTAGTGTAAGCCTCCGATTTTATTTATCCACCCCGTAAACTATGAACAAATTCTTAGTCCTTCTCAATTACTTTAGAATATCCGTCACGACTTTTCAATGCAATGGACATGGGTTCAATTGATATCTGGTTGCACCACTTAGTGCCAAGGTTATATCAGGTCGAGTAGATATCATATCATACATAATACTACCAATTGTGTCATGATTTATATCTCCTCGTCAATCTTAGGTCACATAGACTTGGATAGAATCACACCATTACACATTGATAGATATCCTCTCTTGGACTCCTCCATAGAGAATCTTTTTAGTATGATATCAATATATGTCGAATGGGTAAGCCTTAACATCCTCTTCGATCTATCTCTATAAATCTGTAGTCCTAATACATAGGATGTTTCACTCATATCCTTCATGAAGAATTTACTGGCCAACCATATTTTCGTTGATTGCAACACTCTAATATCATTCACAATGAGTAGTATGTCATCAATATAAAATACTTAGAATGTCATTGCACTCCCACTAACCTTCTTATACATTCCTCATAATTCTTAACAAATTCGAACTCTTTGATAGTGTTATCAAATTTGAGATTCCAACTCCTCGATGTCTGTTTTATTCCATAAATATATTTCTGAATTTTGCGTACTTTATGCTCATTTTTTATTGATTTGAATCCTTCAGGCTGAGACACGTAAATCTCTTCCTTAATGTCACCACTATGGAACACTGTCTTCACATTCATTTGTCATATTTCATACTAATTTCATGTTGCTATTGTTAGTTGTATTTTAATTGACTTAAACATTGCGACTAGAAAAAATATTTCATTATAGTCAATTTCTTGTTTTTGAGTATATCTTTTTGTTACAAGCCTAGCCTTGAAGGTCATTACCTTCCCATCCGCACCGAGTTTTTTTTATAATCCATTTGCATCATATGAAAATTATTCCCTTAGGTGGAGCTACCAAGGATTATACTTGGTTCGAATACATGGAGTCCATCTTGGACTACATGGCTTCAAGCCATTTGGATAAATCAACATCAGATATTGCTTCTTTGAATTTTCTTGGATAACATCTAGGAATGAACTCATCTTGGCCCTCTTCAAGAAGCATGCTCATCTTATTAGGTTAACTTGAGATTCTTTCAGATCATCTAGGAGCATGTATTTCTTCGACTAGTTTTTGGGGCATGGGTTCTATTATTTCAAAAATGGGTGTTTCTCGAATTTCATCTAGTTATATCATCCACCCTTTTCTATCTAATAGAAACTCATTTTCCAAGAAAGTGACAATTCTTGAAACAAACACTTTTATTTCTTTGGGATCATAGAAATAATATCCAACACAGTACTTTGGATATCCTACAAAGTAGCACAAATTGGTTTTTCTATCCAATTTATCTCTCACTTACTTATTCACATAAGTAGGACATTCTCATATCCTTAAGAAATAATATTTGAGAGGCTTTCTCATCCATATATCATATGATGTTTTATCAACTGTCTTTTTATGGACATTATTCAACAACATTGTTGCAATTTCTTGCTCAAATCTCCAAAAAGATGAAGAAATTCAGTGAATCCCAAAATAGATTGAACCATGTACATCAAAGTTCGATTGCGGCATTCTGAAACACCATTCTAATGTGGTGTGGCGGAAGGAGTCCACTATGAAAGAATCTCATTCTCTTTAAGATAGTCTTGAAATTCAGTACTTATGTATTCTCCATATAGTCCAGATCGAAGTTTTTTAATGCTTTTTCCAAATTGTTTATCTACTTATGCTCTGAATTCTAAAAACTTTCAAAGAATTTAGACTTGTATTTCATTAAATACATATACTCGTATTTTGATAGTCATTAGCAAAGGTAATAAATTAAGATTGTCCATATTTGGTGCTAACACTTAGCGAGCCACACACATATGTATGGATAAAATCGAATAGGTCGTATGTGCGTTCCAATTTTCCTAGGAAATGCACTTTGGTCATTTTTTCTTTCACACGTGACTTACATGTGTTAAAAGAGTTTATGTCTAATAAATCAAATATGCTCCATCCCACTAACTTGTGCATCATTCTTTAGGAAATATGTCATAGTTTAGCCTGTCATAAGTGTACTTGGTTAATACTATCTTGTTTTGTTTTGTTTTATTTGTTGTTGAATTAATTTGGACATTGTTTAATAGAATATCACCATATTCTTTGAAATATAGCTATTGTCAGAACACTTCTAGTCTAGATACTTTCCAATGTCCAAAATTCTTGAAATGACAAAAAACATTGTACCCTTTAAGAATTCTTCAGAGTATAATTCTTATTGGGCTTTTTTTGAAGGGACAAAACGGTTCTTTCTTTCCCTTGTGTTCTTTTTTTAGTCCCATACGATGATCCCACTAAGAAAACAATTTTTCCTTATTTAAAGTAGCCTCAATCGTAAGAATATTGACTAGTTTTTCAAGAATATCATTTATCTTATTCATGTCGAAGTTCACCACAATCTCGTCAATTGAGGAAATGAGTAACAACAAGACGATGTCATCTTGGAACTCGTTTGGAATCACCAATTCCAGGCCCATCACCTTCTCAATAAGCCCAATCATATGTCCACCATGCTCATTGGCCGAGGACCCATCTTGCATGTGTGTAATCATGTTCTTCTTGATAGTAGTGTACACCACTTTACGAGTTTGAGCACCATAAAACTCTTTCATGTGCATTCGAATTTTAAAAACATTCATTATTACCTCAAAATTCTTTTGTAGTTCATTTGACATAGAAGTGAGCATATTACACTTAGCTTGTAGATCATGGTCCAACTATTTCTCAAGCTTTGCTACTTCAGCAAGACTAACATTTCAGGTACCTCATTTGGAAGAGACCTAATAAGTGTGTATGTCATCTCTTTTCCAATATCAGAACAACATTTTAATTCTTTAGCCAATCTTGATAGCTTGGTCCTTTTATCTTGGGTTGATCAAGTATTGTGGATAACGGATTGCATTATGAAATCGAAAATATACTGAATATGAAAAGTAATAATTATTGTCGTCTATTTTAAAATATTTTATAATACATAAAGTATGAACTTTTTTTTATAAATTATCTCACGCTATCTTGACATTTTCACTATCCTATGATAAAAACGAGAATCATATTTCCTTAGTGATTACGCAAGACCCAATAATAAATTATAATTCTGAATAATATCAATCAATCATAATTTCAAAAATATAGAGCTCAATTGCAACCCCTTCCAACCCTCACGTAATTTTTCCCACAATGATGTTGTTTATCTTCACTTATCTAGCTCGAACCATCAACGTGAAATCTTAGTAAACGGACGTCATGAGAACCCCCCGATAATATGAGCCGAAGTCATGGGAGTTCCACGTTATTCACATCAAGTATGTCAGTGGAAGTCACATTTTTTCATCGTCCAGGACTCCCCAATAATATGAGCCAGAGAGTCACTGGGATAATGTTCATCATACCAAAAAAATCAAGCTTTCCTTTAATTTCTCTTTTTATGGGCATATAAATTTTTAATCTTATCCAAACGAGGGATTTTAATTTTTAAAATTTGCCACATCATTAATTTAAAATCTCATATCATGTTTGTTTGTCTGTTTGCCTAAGTCATGCAACTCTTGTTATTATAATAATAATGCATATACTGATTGTTTATAATATATCACATGCAAATAATAAAAGTTGATCGATAACCGAAAGCTATGTGATCTGTGAGAGCCATACATGGGTCCAATGTCCAACACCTTAATATATTACAAAAGCTTTCAATATTTTACATGTTTTCGATCTTCATAACTCTTGATGATTCAAATCTTGATCTCCTATTAAATATAATATTTACATTAAATTTCTATGGCACATTAGGATACAAATTTAAGATGTGAGAACATGCCAAAAACAGGCCCATGTTAATAATTATCAAATAATTAAACACAACAATGTAAAATTTCATAGCATACACCTAATAAATTGGCCACGACTTTTGATCATCCTTTTATGATATAATATCGTATATTATAAAATACATAATATCAAATATTATCACTTAAATCATGTGTGTTGTATATTTATCAATAATTGCAATAATTAAAAATAAATTAATAATTTGAATACACCTTTACTCAATAATCCAAGGACAAACTTGCAATAATTTAATATCTCCAAACTCAACTTTCTTCTTACTCTCCATCCCTTCGTATCGTTGTTTGAGCTCCCCATTTTTTAAAATTTCCAAAAATATCTTCAATCCTCATAATTTTGGTACGTGACATTGTTTTACCTATCAAGCATGTTCTTAAAGGCATATAGCCTAAAGATATGCAGCTACATAATGTTTCCAGCCTATATACCATGTTCACATGATCAATTTTTTTTAATAAATAGCCCATCATGATTCCGTATAATAAATTGAACAATTTACTTTTTTGATCGGAGTACCGTCGGGTTGTATCCACCGGGTTTTACAGATTGCTCTTCACAAGCTAACCACACACTCGCAACATATGGTTCCTGACGCAAATTCCTTCAACAGCACCTAGTGTAACCCTGTTTCGTTTCCTACCTTAGGGTGTATAGTAAACTAGTTCAATTTGAAAATAATACATGAGAGGGATAAGAAACATTGGTCTTTTTATTCAAACTATGAATGCATAGTAACCTCCCGTAGAGGAGGAGAGACTTGTTTAGCTACTAATAGTAGCCTGACTTACAACACGCATAAAATAGAAAGAGAGAATATTACAAATTTATTTTGTAAGAAGTTGAGGAAATGGACGATGACTTCAACTTCCTTTTGCTCTTTATTTAAAGAAGCCCCTTTCAGATTTCAATTCCGGATTTCAAAATCTTGAAGTAACTTTCTTTATTGCCTTCTAGTTGTGGTTGGCAATATTTTTGAGTGGGTGGTTAAGTGGTCCCTCCACTTTTATTTGAGTTCTCTTTTTCTAGATAATAAATCTAGAAATAACTCCTTTTTCTAGCTTTATCTTTTAGTATGACCAGTAGATATGTGTTTGGATTATATCTCCTGAGATTTCATTTCCTCCTTTTTTAATTTTATAAAGATCTTGGAAAATCTTCAGCTGATGTCTTATTACTTTAATACGTCTTTTGGAAACCTTGATATATGAAAAACACATTTTCCTTGATTCCAAATTTCGTAATAGTCTTGTGAGTTTTACTTGTTCCCATTTTAGCTTTATTTATAGGTGTACTTGGGTCCAAGTCTTTTGTCTCTTTATTGGATTTCCTTTTCTTCGAGGATAAGGAATCCTGCTGCTTTTTGTAATTTTCCATCTATTATTGGTGGTCGTTTCTTTCTGGGGTAGTGGGTAAATCACATGCCTACTTACACTTGTCGGGGAATCTTAGACTTTTTTGGTGTCCCCGAGGAAAACGTGATTGTGATCTTTCACCACTTGGTCCTATTTCTACAAGATGATTCCGGTCCTATCTTGATCTAAAGCACTTTCCAAACTCTGGCTCCTTTTGGTTCTGGCATTCCAGGTAGATTTTTTCTGACCATCTTCCTACATGGGCTATGTTACAAAATTTCCGTCGAGTTTCTTTGTTTACCGGTAGCTTGCTATTACACATATGATTTTTTCTTCTCAAATAAGTCTTTTGCAAAACTTGTTGTTTTTCCTGTCATAGTATTTAACAGGAACGATCCATTTATAGAATTATGATAAAACTTAAATAGAAACATGACTTTGTCATCTCTGTTAGATAGACCCATAGACCCCATTCTCTTCTAGAAGAGATGTCATCTTTCTAGTAGTGATGTTGAAACGTCTACTCGTTTTAAAAGTGCGGAAATATTTTTTTTTTTTTGCTTGCAATTATAAAATTGCATTTAAAATAATCGTATTTATTTACCAACAAGAATGACGCAGTTTTAAAAAAATACTAACGTCATCCAAAATCAACATAAACGTAAACGTATAAAAATTCTTAAAATCATCAACGTATAAAAATGTTCATATCATCTCATATCTCATAAATCATAAAGCGGAAAACATGTGGTCCTCGGGTCGTGTCACTGCACCAGGTTTGCCTATTCAGAGTTCAGCACCTCCTGTCTCCTACCCAAAATGCTCACCTGCATCACACACGCCTAGTGAGTCTAATGACTCAACACACCTGTACCAGTAATAACAAGTACATATACGTAGCAGACAGCATTGAAAAATAGCATAATCAAAATACGTTTCACGAGCTTAAAAACATGACCATAAGCGTGTCGTGTAAAATCGTAACGTGTCAAAACATGTCTCATCATGTTATCATATCATATGCGTAATTGTGACCTGTCAAAACATGGTAATAGCATGTATCATCGTATCAGCATATACGTGTTAAAATCTTAATTTGAATTCCGTTCATTAGCTGTAACTTTCGTATCATCATGTCAGTCGATGGACCATCTACGTGTAACCGCGGTACCCGGCGGCGGGGGACATCAGCGACACTCTCACCCGTCAACTGAGCCCGAGCCTATCATGTCATCATATCATGTCAATGGAAATACGAAGGGCTCCCTTTGGGGCTTTCTCCCGTAAACGGGCTCCCTCTGGGGCCTTTTCCCTCACGATATCTCCAATCATATCATCGTGTTAGTCACAACTAAATCACTTCCTTCAAAACGTGTCATCATATTCATCACTTAATAAAAGTATGCATATACATAATTTTTCTTTTAAACCAAGCATTCACCGTATTTATCATAATTTCGTAAAAATCATAAAGGTGATGCATGAACATTTAAAATATCATATATTAGTGCTCAGGGCGCTGCTAGGACCAAAATCTTACCACGGGTACAAAATGACCATTTTGCCCCTAAAACCCGAAAATTATCGTTTCACACCTGGACCTCTAAAATTGACCCGAAACTTACCAAACTCCTTAAAACATCCCAAAACATAATTACATAAATTTCTTAGACGTAAACTCGAGCCAAAAACCAAACTTAACCGATTCGTTTTAAAACTTGGACCGGGGTCCCGGTTTTAACCCGAATCGACTCGAAACTTAACCGAATTTCTCCCAACTTTTTACCATATCTTAAAAACACTATAATGCTCCTAAACATATTCACCAGACCCAAAATCTCATATATGATAATTCCAGAAACTTATCAAATTCTCGGCCTTCCCTTGTTTGGCACCCTCGTGCACTCCCTTTCCCAAAAGCTCACGCCACTAGCCTTACCCGACGCACCAGCCATATACCAGCCTACCATGGACCTTGACCAGACCCTAAGGAGCCTACTGAACCATCGCAACCAGTCCCATGCACGCTCGTAACAGCTAGGAGCCGAGACTCATCAACACCTCCTACCGCGGCTCACCCCTCTTCACTTGACTCAAGCGATCTTTCCATCAACTCCGACACGGTTCGAGCCATTCCAGACCCTGACTCAGACCCACCAGGGTCTGGTCCAGGGCTGGAGGAGGCCTTCGCGTGGCCAGGCGGAAGGCACTATCGAACACTCCATCTCGCACAACCACCAAACATTCGATTGGCCCTCACAAACCCACCGATCTCGACCAAGCTTCCAACTCCAGCACCTAAACTCCATTGATTACAACCTGTACAACCCCCTTACATCACGATACAGCAGCCCCTTGCACAAACGCATAAAAACCGTGAGCAACACAATACATGATGCGATAAAATGGTGCAAACCCGAAAGATTAATCGTGCTCTTGAATAGATCGAAAGATTTCGTGAAGAAATGCACACACAACATTAATATGACGTGCATGATGCAAAGAAAGAAGTAACAAGCGTGCCTTGGTGGGAAAATCTTGGACAAATGATCGCGTGACACGGCCGAAGGGAGGCGTTCTTTGTTTGAGGGAGAAACGGTGACACCGAAGACTTAGTTGCAGCAATTCACGAGGAGGTTTCTGGTTGGAGGGGGGTGTCGGCTGTGGAATTGGTCTAGGTTTAGGTTAAGATGATAATTAGCCAATATATAAATAGCTAACAATCCACTAATGGGCCTAATTTTGATAATTAAAAGTTAAAAAGGATTTTAAGCCCAACGAGCTTAGAAGTAGGCCCATTACGTCCAAACGCACTCCCGAAAAATATTTTATGTTGAAAAGGTTTTGAAAATATTAGCCGAACCATTAAAAAGTTCTCCGATTCGCTAAAATTGGCGTACCGTTAAAAATAAAGTTCCGCGGGTAAAAATACCCAATAAAATCCCATTTTCGAAAAATACACTTAAAAACACCCTGTAATAATTTATTAAAAATAAATCGTGTAATTAAAATAATTTTCCTGAAATTTCTCCGGTCTCCGTTCCTCGCTCGAGCGTGAAATTCATCTAGAAATCCTAATGCATGAACTTATAAAATTTCATGAATTGAATCCTATTATGCATGAATTATGCATAAAATGCACAAAAATAAATAAACACAAACTAATAAAATAAACGTGCATTTTATGTTTTAAAATAATTTAATAAAATACCAAAGAAATTTAATAATTTGCATGCATGTGGTTCACGTGGACCCTCAATTTTCGGGACGTTACAGATGTCACCTTCAATTATTGAAGCAACAAGGTGTGTTTCTTATGTTGGAGGATCTTTGATAAATTTTTAAACATTTGTGTCTGATCTCCTTAGCTTGATAAATTGAAAGGCTTCGTGAGAGTCTTTTCATTCTGGTTCTGGTGTTGTACTTAAAAAGTACAACTCCAAAATGTCTCCTCTGGACAAATAGTCGTTGTTTGCCTATGTTTCATGAACAGCTTCCTGAATCCATATAGGTAAACCTGAGATTTCCTGGAAGCTGGGTAATGTAGTATAAACCGAGGCAAGAGCGCCAAATTCATACCATGCTTTTTCTTTTTTTGGATATGAATTTGGTTTCATCCATACCCTGAGATATTTTCCTGATTCTTAACCTCAATGGTTGCTGGGTTAATGCCTATTCTTGTTTTTAATTTCTCCAGTTATGTTGATACACCTGAAATGGAGAAATAGTATTTTCATTAATATCAATCTTATATTTACCCTTGTCTGTATTAGGTCTAAGGCTGATATTTCCCTCGTCAATCCCCGAAGTAAAGGGTTGACTTGAATACTCGAGATAAGGATTTGGAGTTTCAATTTTTGTTTCAGTCAACTCAATCTGGGGATGATCTCGACTTAACACTTGTGCTAGAGGTATTTGAATCCCCTGCTCCAGGTATAGAATCATGTACTTGAAAACACTCCATTGTGAACCAATGGCTTCTCAATGTCTTGGAGGATATGACTTTGCATTACAGACCATAACTGAGTATAAGCATGTAAACATCATGTAATTCGATCAGAGACTATTCTCTTATCAGCTTGTTGTAGCCTACCTGCAACTTCTGCATTTAGGACAAGCTTGTTGAACTTGTTTTGAAACATTTTAAGGTGTTCCCTCAAATGCCTCTGTATTTTTATGATGGCATCGATATCCCGCTGTCCATCTCTTGTTAAAAAATCTGCAAGAATAATTTCATGATATTTAATAATCAAAATATCAAAACTATAATTTTAAGTTAAAGCTTGCCATCTTAATAATCTAACCTTCTCGAGTTTAGATTCGATTCTATTTTTCAAGAAAGCTTTTACATGTGTGTTATCAACTTTTAAACTAAATTTTTTTGCTAGTAAAAATAATGGTCATTTTTCAAAAGATTTTTTTACTGCATAAAATTCATTCTTGTTTATTTTCCATCTTATAGCTTCTGCTTCTGAAAAAATCCACTGCAATACCTGCATGGTTGTTCTGCTTCTGATGTGAGCTTGGTTAAGCTAATGCCCACCAATGATCATAGGAATCTGTATATAATAACATATCATCTTCATCTGGAGAAATAGTAATTTTTGGAAGATTTTTGCAAATCTCTTTAAGTTGGCCAAGTCTTTTTGTGTGTTCTTCCGTCCATATGAATTTTGCATCTTTTTACAACTTCATGTGATTCATGAAATCACTTGTCTTTATTCGGGCTTAACTTAATTAGTCACATTATTTTCATTAGTGTCTAGTAGCATCATCCCATAATCCCCTTGGTATCACTGATAGTGTCTGCAATAACCAATAAGTTATGGTTAGCATACAGTACGGTCTATTCAACATATATATCCCGATCGAATCTACGGTCATTGGTGTATCAAGAGTTGAAAATGAATTCGATAACAATGTAATGTGTCTTTGAGTAATCATGGTAGTATCGTATGTGAAACTAAGGAAACACTTATCAAATCACATATAATATCAACACCTGTAGGTGAGCAGTAAATCCTCGACTACAATGCATTGGCTCATATATATGTCGAAACTACAACAAGTTTCGCCTCCTGATGACCCTCGTGAAGTTGGTAAACGAATCAAAGTGCAGTGCTAGTACGTAGAACCTTTATGTTGTCCCGAGTCATATGACGAATGATGTACAACCATACCTGCAGACTAATCTACTCGATAAGTGATAACCAATTGGAAGGTCTGATAGACAATTGTCCAGTGCCTAATCCAATAAGTGCCCATCTATATGAATAGACATCTTCATGTCCTTACCAATGAAATATGATGTATGATGTTTACATCATAGATGTTAGTCTTGGCTCAAGAGACCTTTAACCTTGTTTCGAACGGCTAAATTAACTAGGAATGAGTTTCAATATATAATACACTTTCAAATGAATTTCATGATCTACATTGCGAGATATACTTCATGGTATTATAATATATTCAAGAGCTTTATCTATTCAGCTTTCATTGATTTACAAATAAAGTAAATGTTATAATTGGATCAAACCGTAAAATATTATTAAAATAAATATTATTTTAAATAAGAGTCAATAAAACCCAAATTACAAGTTGGTTCTCTAGAAACGTACTCTAACAATTATTATAATCTTTTGATTTTTTAGCAAGTGACGTGAAGTCTTGCGTGAAGAGTATATTATGGACAGTGAGTTAACTCACTATTCTCATTTGGAAATTGGAACCTTTTATGTTTTAATATTAATAGCTTGGAGTGGCTCAAAAGAGAAACCAAGCATTGGTGTGATATCGCCGTATGCTGCGCAAGTTGCGGCAATTGATCAAACGCTTAAACGGAACTGCAGAAATCGCCGTGGGTTTCAGGTTAAGGTGAAGTCCATTGATGGGTTTCAAGGTGGAGAAGAAGATATTATTATCATATCTACTGTAAGGTCTAATGAAAGTGGATCAATTGGTTTTTTGTCTAACCTGCAGAGGATTAATGTCGCCCTGACGAGAGCTCGGTATGTGATCACGCAAAATTTTGATCTCTTAATTTTCAATGTTACCTTAAAAATTTGATTCTTGTGGGTTCTATTTCTTCCAGTCATTGTCTCTGGATCTTAGGAGATGAAAGAACTTTGTGTAAAGCTCGATCAGTTTGGAAAGCATTGATAGACGACGCGAAGCGCCGTCATTGTTTCTACACTGTGAAAGATGATCGTGACATTGACGAAACTGTTATAACTGCAACGAAAGAGTTGGAAGAACTTGATGATATGATTTTTAAAAATACAAGATGGAAGGTACGTACTTTGTCTTAAGCAGCATTTTTCAATACAAGAAATTTCAACTGTTGATTCTGGTAGATTTTATATTATCTGATCCAATAGTGATATCAATCAAGGGAGATATATACAAAATCTAATCAAATTTTTTTTTTATTACGCGAGAATTCGTAAAAATCTAATCAAATTTTCATTCCTTTCAGCATAAATTCTAATCATAATAAATTAAATCAACTGAGAAATTAATTGAGCAAACTAATGATGTAGGAGTTGCTTTCAAGTAGGAAAATTAGTATGATTGTCTTAAAAAATATGTTTGATCATTACAATATCAATTCATTTTTAGTTTCTAAAACAACTACTTCGCATAAAACGTATAAATTAATTTATATAAAGTTGTCAATGATTAGGGGAAAACAGGTTGAATACTAACAACTCAGAGAAATCCTCTTTACAACTTAAAAATTTGAGAAAAAACTTAAATATTCTTAAATCAACTATTTGAAATCCTACTTCATCAGAAGACAAATTTAAGCAATGACTATATCACAAAAATCCATTTTTAATTGATTATAAGTTACACTAAAACTTTACATACAAAACATATAGAATATTAAAAGGTATAAATAAATATTTAAAGGCATCATGAAGTTCGATTAATTGGAAAAAGCTAAAGAAAACATAGGAGTTACTTTTTATTTGACTAAATTATGTTATAGAGATAATTCATTAGCATTGTTATTAGTATGTTTTAGTATTTGTTTTAGTGTTAAGGTTCCTATTAGTTACTTTAAAAAAATTTATTTATTTTATATTTTCAACTATTAAATATTTTATCAAATTATCAATGGTAAAAACTTGTTTAAGACGGTCTCACGGGTCGTATTTTGTGAGACAGATCTCTTATTTAGATCATTCATGAAAAGTATTACTTTTTATTGTGAATATTGGTAGGGTTGACCCATCTCACAAATAAAGATTCGTGCTACCGTCTCACAAGAGATCTACTCATTATCAAAAACATAATTGATATTTGTTATGTGTGTGTATGATTTATTTCAAATTCTACGAAAATTTAATAAATCATTTAACACAAAACAGTTTAATACTATATAAAGATTTCAAGAATTTCTTGACTTCTCCAATTATTTGCTTGTTTACTATGGAATCTTATTTACTTGTAATATTTAAATATTGGTTACGATAAATATAACTTTAGTTCTCTCCTTATTTGTTTGAATCAATAACATAATTATATTATATAATTTATTTGTTATTTATTAAAAAAAATTATTTCATACCAAACAAATATTCTTATTAAATAATTCAAATAAATATTTCCTAAGAAATTTAAAAGTTTGATACATTCTAACAAGTGAATTAAAATTATAAATAGAAATATTCATATAAACTACACTTCCCTGCTACCAATACTCTTAAAGGTGGATCATTATTCTTCCAACTATTGATATTATTGAAAGTAAATACACCAATATTATATTATCTATACTATATCTATACTATATTATTAAGTGTCAGGACATGATAATAACTACCTAGAGAGGACACCAACTTTTGTTTTTCAATTTTACCTTTATATGATACTAGTATTACACTTTTGTTTTTTTTTTAATTTCAACACACACTTTTATTTTTTTTTTTAATTTCAACCATTCAAATATCAATTTAATCTCTCCATAATTTGTGAAATTTCACTTTAGTCCATCGATAATGATAAAAAAGATTATACACTCACGCATTGCGTGTGCAGAGTAACTAGTATATATTAAGAAAACAAATGGGTTGAAGTATTTCAACACACAAAATACATGAATCTATTCAATTCTCAAGAAATCACATATATAATAATAAGATTTTGGAAGCGTACCAAATTTCATAGTTTGTAGTCAATTTTTGAGCCGTGATCTTCAATTTAGAGATTTTCTTGCTTAAACGAGAGAGTATATTTTATGGCGTACACAAAAAAAAAAAACAATGTTCTCTTGAACCATAACCAATGTCTTATAACTTGATAACATTTTTTATTTCTAATTCGGCCGCTCAACAAATATGAAATCGTATATGTGGTATAAACATAATACTATCATGACAATTAAACCCTTAAAGCTAATTCTCTAATTCTAAATTAGACCACATCATTTTATGACTTATTTAGTTGACGACTTTTAAATTTTTTTAATTTATGGTCCCGAAATTCCAACCATCTCCCACTGAGTCATATGTGTAAACTTAAATGTGTTAAACTTAATGAGATCAGTGCTTTCGTCATCATAACCATAAGACTTCCTAAACAATCTTCTCCGATAATTATATCAACATTGGATCAATGCAGCCTTAGTTGCATCTATCACAACTAAACTATCAATAGTAATATATATCAATATAATCAAATGAAATATATCAATCATGAATATATGACATGAAAATTACATGCAATGTGATTTATTCATGTCAATTTTCTACTAGTCAATCTTTATCTAAGTGATAGTAAAACTTTATCTTAAGTTAGAGATATAAGGAATCTATGACAAAATAATTACGCACAAGGCGATTTATTCATGTCAATTTCTACTGGTCATTCTTTATCAAAGTGATATCAAAACTTTAACTTAAGTTAGACAAATAGTAATGAGGTAAACAATGAACTCTGTATCTGATCATAAAATATTCAAATACATAGTCTGAACATCAGAACCAAAGATAGCATATATATTACAATTTTCCACCAGATTTAGACTTCAACAAACTGAGTAACATTCATATGAGTAGTTTGCTCATTGAAAACATGGCTTATAACCCTTAGTAAAAGGATATGCTATCATAGAGTGTGTTCCTAGGTGTTCTATTGAAAATTTTCCATTTAATGTCAATTTGCTTTGATTTTGTCGAACTCCTATCATTGTTGGATGCAAAACAACTAATCTATTATCATACAACGATTTTAGTGGTATTTCAACCCTTTCCAAAATACGTGGCCCAATGACAAATTCTTCAGTCATATTCCATGATTAGATGTCTTATGACACAGTATAAACTCAGCTACCATGGCGGAAGAAATTGTCAGTGCTTGTTTGGTACTTCTCCAAGATATACCTCCGCCAGCCAACATAAATATATAGCCTGAAGTGAATCTCATGATGCTATCTTGTCATCCCGCAAAATCTGAGTCAAAATATCCTACAATCTCAATACTATTTGACCTCTCATATGTGAGCATGTGATCATTTGTTCTCACGATTTAAGTTATAATATAGTGTACAAAATACGAGTATCATTCTCATAGAGAAGATTGATTAGATAAATTTAGTTAGGATATCCGTTCACCTACCCCTTGATCTTCTCTAGTTATTGAATTTCAATTCATAAACCATGTTGTTAACAGGAGTCCATAATTCACAATACACTTTGTCGAGCTATATTAATCTAATACAATAACTAAATATCCTTGTGTTATTTAACAATTTAAATTGCACTAATGAATCGTGGAATCCTCTAGCTTTTAAACTATTGAACATGACTATCAACATGTATCCAACATCATATTTCTATGTAAGTTGTAGATTATCATGCTCCAAAGATGGATAAAAATCAATAACATAATCAAATATGCTCAAGGTTAAAATTCAATCTTAAAAAATAATTTAAAACATAAATGTTTGAGGGAGGATCGCCTAAATCATAACTAAAAGAATATAAGAGAAAACGATGTTGAGTTCTTGTTCTTCGCTTGAATTCTTGTGCTCTCCTCCTTCTCCCTCTTTGGAACCTCGCTTGCGGCTACTGCTTCTTGCCAATCTGATGAATAATCTCAAATTCTAGGGCTGCTCATCAATAATGCATAAAAATACCATCAAAATATTAAAAAAATCGTCCAGCAAATCTTTCAATACCACATTCTCGAAGATTCATCAGACGCTCTGGAGCAGTAATAAATTATTGCCCTAATGCAAAGTTCAGTACTCCATCTTTTCACTTTTCATGCCTTCACACTGAGGTGGCCGAAAATGCCCGCCCTAGCGTGACTTCTTCTATACAACTTCTTCAATTCTCTCTTGATTCCATCTTTTCAAGCCTTTTTTCCTACAAATCAATGTGAAGGGCAACTTGATGTACACATTATAAGCTCGTCGCCTCAACAACACTACAAAAATAATGATAAACATGGGAAGTGAATATTGGTGTAGGCTCATGGAGAACAAAATCTTTTGAAATCTATGTTGGAGGAAGAGCAGGATCTCGTGGATGTGTGTAAAATAATACTATCGATGAGCCCAAACCGATAGTTTCAGGAACTTTTTCATCCCCCAACTTCATTGGTGGCTCGTCTTCATATGAAACTTCTGTTGGAGAAAACCCATAAACCGTAGAATCCATCATGATAAATCATCAAGAATTTGACTGAAAACTTAAGCGGAAGCGTACCTGAAGCCATAATCCTGAATTCTTTAGAACGTGTCTTGATCTTCCAGATCTACGCGCTCTTTTCTTGAGAGAATCCTTTAGTTTCTCTTCAGAACTATTTCTTAATGGGGGAGAGAATAGTGAAAGTGACAACGCGAGATCTGGGGACCATGACCCATATTTATAGATAATGTTTATCAATATCTTCTGATATTTCTGTTTTAGCCCATCATAAAAACAGAAATTACACTTATGTCTCTACACATTAAAGGCCACAGCCCATTAGATACATTAAAGCCCAATAACCCGAAACATTAATTGATCACTTTATTTTGGGCTTAACTTAATAGACAACCCACAATACATAATTATTCACATATAAGCCCATATAAATAAATTGATCCAACAATCTCCCACTTGGGCTATATGTGCAACTTTATAATTATGTTTGTGAAAATAACCTTATAAGCTCAAAATTGTTGTCATTCCGAAATGTATCTATAACCAATCCGGTCCATCAATCACATCAACATAGGATCAAAGCAGTCTTCGCTACACTCAAGGTAACTAGACCCATCAATGGTCACATATGCCAACAAAACTGAATGACATGGATCGTGAAGTGGATGTGTAGCATGGAAATTTCATGCAATGTGACCGTAACATGCCTATTTCCAACTGGTCCTCCCTTTAACCTTATTGAGATCAAACTTTAAATAATAATCAGAGTGTGACTTAACTTGAAATTTATTTCTGCAGAAAATAAATTTACATAACTGTAACTGAAAATGTCTACAACTGAAAATCATTTAAAATAACAAACTCCCACTAAAACTGGATTTCCTAAATTGACATAACACCCATACTAGCAGTATGCTCATGAAACTGTTTGGGTGCTAGTCCCTTAGTAAGCGGATCCGCAACCATGGAGTTTGTACCGATATGCTCGATAGACAACTTTTCACTCTGAATTCTTTCTTTAACAACCAGAAACTTGATGTCAATGTGTTTTGACTTCGTCGAGCTCCTGTTGTTATTGGAATACATAACTGCTGATTTATTGTCACAATGTAATCTTAGTGGCCTTTCAATGCCATCAACAATACGCAGTCCTGTGACAAAATTTTGCAGCCATATTCCATGATTGGATGCCTCATAACACGCTACAAATTCAGCTGCCATGGTGGAAGAGGCTATAAGTGACTGTTTAGCACTCTTCCAGGAAATGGCACCTTCAGCAAGGAGATAGATGTAGCCCGACGTAGATTTCATACTATCTTGGCATCCAGCAAAATCGGAGTCAGTATACCCAATGATCTCAAGCTGATCCAACCTCCGATATATGAGCATGTAATCTTTTGTTCTCTGTAGGTACCGTAAAACCCTTTTGACTGCTTTCCAATGTTCCATTCCTGGATTACTTAAATATCGTCCAAACATTCCTGTCACGTACGCAATATCTGGACGTGTACAAACCTGAGCATACATCAGACTCCCCACTGCAGATGCATAGGGAACCTTCTGCATTTCTTTTTCCTCAAAATCATTCTTTGGGCATTGTTTGAGACTAAATTTGTCTCCCTTAGCCACAGGGGTATCTGTTGGTTTACAATCTTGCATCCCGTATCGCTTGAGAACTTTCTCGATATAGCCTTTCTGAGATAATCCAAGAATACCCCGAGAACGATCCCGATGTATCTGAATACCCAGTACAAAAGATGCATCACCAAGATCCTTCATCTCAAAATTCTTAGCTAGAAATCTCTTGGTTTCATGCAACAACTCTATATCGTTGCTAGCGAGCAGAATGTTATCAACATATAAAACCAGAAAAATATGCTTACTCCCACTGAACTTATGGTACACACAATCATCGACCAAATTCATCTCAAAACCAAACGAGATGATCACTTGATGAAATTTGAAATACCATTGTCGAGATGCTTGCTTGAGCCCATAGATGGATTTCTTTAATTTGCAAACCATATTATTTGTGTATTTGGACACAAAATTTTCTGGCTGCACCATATAAATCGTTTCATCAATGTCACCATTTAGAAACGCAGTCTTTACATCCATCTGATGAAGCTCAAGATCGAAATGCGCCACTAAAGCCATTATAATCCTTAAAGAGTCTTTCGAAGAAACCGGAGAGAAAGTCTCTTTATAATCAATGCTTTCTTTCTGTGTAAAGCCTTTAGCGACAAGACGAGCCTTATATCATTCCACATTGCCTTTCGAATCCCTCTTGGTTTTAAATATCCATTTGCAGCCAATGGGCTTCGTACCTTTAGGCAATGGGACAAGATCCCATACGTCATTGTCCTTCATGGACTTTATCTCCTCATTCATGGCATCATTCCACTTTTGAGAGTTAGAACTTTCCATGGCTTGACGGAAGTTAATAGGATCATCCTCCATCAATCCAATGTCTGCCTCATGTTCTTGAAGAAATACAATGTAATCATCTGGCACTGCATTTCTCCGCTCTCTAGTGGATCTCCTTAATGGCATAGGTTCTGGAGGTGCTTGAGTTTGTTCATCTGGAATGAGAGGATCTCTAATATTGTCTTCCTGTATTGTGTCTTGGTCAAAGTGAGGAATATGATCCTGACCAATGTCCAAGACACCTGTGGGAATATTTACATATTCCTCTTCAAAGACAATATCCCTTACTTTATCTCTCCCCGCAAACTCAACATCCTCAAAGAACCTGGCATTTCCTGACTCAAAAATCGACTTACTCGTGGGATCATAAAACTTGTACCCCCTGGATCTTTCAGAGTATCCAATAAAATAACAACTAACCGTCCTTGAGTCCAGTTTCTTTTCATTAGGCTTGTAAGGCCTTGCCTCAGCTGGACATCCCCAAACGTGCAGATGCTTAAGACTGGGCTTTTTACCCGTCCAAAGTTCATAAGGGGTTTTGGTCGCTGCCTTAGTTGGAACCCTGTTAAGGATATATGCTGCGGTCTTTAGTGCTTCTCCCCAGAGTGATTCTGGTAAGGTAGAATGACTGATCATACTCCTCACCATGTACTTAAGCGTTCTGTTTCGTCTTTCAGCAACACCATTCATAGTGAGCGAACCCGGCATAGTGTACTGTGGGACGATACCGCATTCCTCCAGGAATCTAGCAAAAGGTCCTGGACGTTGTTCACCTGAACCGTCATATCTACCATATTATTCACCACCACGGTTAGATCTAACGCTTTTAATCTTTAAGCCAAGTTGATTTTCAACTTCAGCTTTATAGTTTTTGAACACATCCAATGACTGTGCATTTTCATGAATGAGATAAATGAAGCCATATCTTGAAAAATCGTCTGTAAACGTTATAAAATACTGTTGACCATTCCAAGAAGCCGAAGGGAATGGCTTACAAATATCAGTATGTATAAGTTCTAAGACGCCTGAACACCTGTTGGCTTCAAATCTCCTTTTGTTGGTTTGTTTTCCCTTTATACAATTAAAACAATTATTAAAATCTGTGTAATCTAAAGGTTCGAGAATTTCGTCTGACACGAGTCTCCTTATTCTCTTTTCAGAGATATGACCCAATCTTTTGTGCCATAACGCAGCTGAATTCTCACTGGTTAATTTTCTTTTAGTGCCTCTACTTGTTTGCAAGGATTCATTAAATGAAGCAATAACATCCAAAGAATAGAGATTATCGTATCCTGATAAAGAACCAGAACCAACCAATTTTGAATCGAGAAACAAACTGAATATTCCATTTCCAAAAGAACAAGAATAACCAAATTTGTCCAATGCAGAAATGGAAATCATCTAAAAGACGGCACAACAAATGTTTCATAAAGATCCAAATATATTCTAGTCTTTAACAATAATCTAAGTTTTCCTATTTCCTCAACTTCAACTTTGTTGCCGTCACCAACATAGATGAATCTTTCAGCATCACTTGGTTTTCGGCAATCCAGGCAACCTTGCATAGACACACTGATGTGAGTTGTTGAACCAGAATCTATCCACCACGTGTGTCTAGGTACTGAAGTTAAATTAACCTCAGAACAAACCATATTCAGAAGCATACCTTTCTTAGCACGCCAAGCGTGATAATTACTGAACTGCTTCTTCATATGCCCATCACTGCCACAGAAAAAACAACCAGAACTTTGAGAATCACTAGGATTCTTCTGTTGTTTCTTCGGAGGCTGTGTATCCGCAGCTTCCTTATACTTTCGTTTCTTTCCTTTATCCTTCGAGGTAGAGGCATAATGAGCACTTTCTGTCTTGTCTTGCTTCAACCTTTCCTCTTCCTGGACACAGTGCGAGATGAGCTCATTCAGAGACCAAGTCTCTTTCTGACAGTTATAGCTCACCTTGAACTGGTTAAATTGAGGAGGAAGAGATATCAAAACCAGATGCACCAGCAAGTCCTCAGAGAGGTCAAGCTTCAGTGCTTTCAACCTTGAAGCAAGGTGAGACATTTCCATAATGTACTCCCTGATATTGCCCTTACCTCTGTACCTCATTGAAACTAGGCTTGCCAAAAGTGTACCAATTTCAGACTTTTCACTTTTAGCAAACCTCTTTTCGAGGTCTTGAAGGAAAGCCTTAGCCGTAGCAATGTCGTTAGACATTGTGCCCCTGAATGTTTCTGGAATGGCCCTCTTCATGATCATCATACACATGCGATTCGATCTCTCCCACCTTTCAAACTCCCTCTTTTCATCAGAGGTACTCTTATCCGTAACGGCAGAAGGAGAGTCAACCCTTATCGCAAGGTCCAAATCCATGACTCCGAGAACTATCAATAAATTCTCTTGTCATGATTTAAAATTAGAGCCATTTAACATAGGAATAGAATTTATGTTGGAGTGAATATTTGCAGGAGTCAAATCTGAACAGAGAACAAAAAACCAAATATACATGCTCAACCAAATATCCAAATAAAATAATCAATAAATTCAAATAATGTAAACTCCATAAACAGAATATGCTCGATATTCTGTTATGCCCATAAACAGAATAAGCCCATATAAATAAATTGATCCAAATATACATGCTCAACCAAATATCCATATAAAATAATCAATAAATTCAAATAATGTAAACCCCATAAACAGAATATTGAGCACTCCATTAATGTTTCATCTTTGGACAAAAGATTAACTTGTAAGTGATATCCTGGCGCAGCAGTCAAACACTGATAGTAACTATCATGTCAAATAACAACCTTCCTTTGGGCCGATTTATTATTCACATGAAACCGAACAACTATCATATGTTTACCACTACAAGTGCATATGTAATTATATTAAATATTAACCTTCCTTTGGGCCGATCAGTATTCATATAAATCACATATACCCAAAATCCTTTTGTATTTCAAAATAAAATTAATTTCAATAAAAGAGGTCACTTTGGCGACATTTTATTTCAATTAATCAATTTTTAAAATACATATAACCTTATCATTATTTGAATTAATGAAAATTTAACCTTAACCGAATAAATCTGAACTGAAAATTTTTTTTTTCTTTTTAAAAAAAAAATTTCGGAAATTCCGTACGGGTCGGGTCGACCCGGTTCCGTACGACCCGACCCGGATCCGTACGGTTCAGGTCGACCCGGGTCCGTACGACCTGACCCGAACCCGTACCTTTTTTTTTAAAAAAAAATTTAATCCGAATTTTCGATTTTCCTCTAAAATATTTTGTTGAACAAAAACCGGAAGGAAAATCGAAATCTTATACCAAATCTTTAAAATTTTACAACTAAATCTTTTTACCAAAACTGAAACTTTAAAAGATTTGGTTTTCAACCAAAATATTTTCCAGATCTGAAACCTTATCAAAAAAAAATTTTCAGATCTAAACCAAAATAATTTTCAGATCTGAAACCGTATCAAAATATTTTCAGATATGAAAACATATCAATATATTTTCCAGATCTGAAGCCATATCAAAAAAATTTTAAACAAAATTTTATTTTTTTTTCAGATCTGGATCCAAATAGTATCCAAAAACTTTAAACAAATCTCAATGATTCAAACATGAATGGCTCTGATACCACTTGTTGGGGAAAACCCATAAACCGCAGAATCCATCATGATAAATCATCAAGAATTTGACTGAAAACTTAAGCGGAAGCGTACCTGAAGCCATAATCCTGAATTCTTTAGAACGTGTCTTGATCTTCCAGATCTACGCGCTCTTTTCTTGAGAGAATCCTTTAGTTTCTCTTCAGAGCTATTTTCTTAATGGGGGAGAGAATAGTGAAAGTGACAACGCGAGATCTGGAGACCATGACCCATATTTATAGATAATGTTTATCAATATCTTCTGATATTTCTGTTTTAGCCCATCATAAAAACAGAAATTACACTTATGTCTCTACACATTAAAGGCCCACAGCCCATTAGATACATTAAAGCCCAATAACCCGAAACATTAATTGATCACTTTATTTTGGGCTTAACTTAATAGACAACCCACAATACATAATTATTCACATATAAGCCCATATAAATAAATTGATCCAACAACTTCTTCCAATCGAAGTCGATTTTATATAGCTTCTTCAAACAATGCCATGTATTTTTCCACCATAACCTTGAGTTGATCCATGATTAATTCTGAACTATCTTCATCCCCATCTTGATAATCGAACGGCTTGGTTCATAAACTATGGGTAAGTAATTTCTGGGGACGATTGGTGGCTTCAACTCTGCAGTGAAGGATACCAATACTGATTGTAGTCAAAATTTGTCGTATTATTAGACAATTGTATCATCTAATTATCATTGAGGCTAAATATAGGACTACTAGTTGCCATAGCTCCATTGATTACCCATATTCGTGTCACTGTATCTAAACCTTTAAAGAAAATTCGGTAAAAAAAATATTTAGAAAAATTATGATACCGATAGGTGTTTGCTAGCTTAATGAATCTATTCATGCTCGATAAAATGGCTCTCCATCTTGTTGGGAAAATATTGTGAATATTTGTTGATAGAACATTTCGAATTATTACACAAAAAAAATTCCAACAAAAATACAATAAATGAAGTAAAATAAATAAATAATAATAAAAATTAGAAAAAAAAGTAAATAAAAGAAAAAATTGTCAATTTCAATCTCTGGCATTGGCGTCCAAAATTTGATCAAAATTTTCTTGCACTATAAAATTCCCGATGAAAATAAATATTTTATTCTCGAATAAATTTTAAGTGTGCGAGTCAAATTATAATATAGTGTACAAAGTACAAGTATCAGTTCCCACAAATATTGATTAGACGAATTTAATAAAACAAAATTCTTTAGTTAATTAGAAGAACAAAAAATGAATTAATTGATAGACTAAATTGAAATACAAATAAAGAACTCAATAAACACAATATAAATTAAAATAATGAACGAACAATTGTTAGGATATTGATTTAACTACCCTTTGATCTTCTCTAGTGATTGAATTACAATTCATAAGTCATTATTTTGACTGGATTCCCTAGTCTATCAATATACTCTGTCGAGTATATTAATCTAATTAACAAAATGCAGTAATCAAGTATCCTTGTGTTATTTAACAATTGCAATCGTATTAACGAATCATGGAATCCTCTAGTTTTTTACCTATTGGACTATGATGATCAACATATATCCAATCTCATATATCTATTAAGTTGCAGATCTACGAATTACATTACATATCTTGTTATAAAATCTCATCTCGGTCTCAATTATAGCATAAAAATTCGCTTCGAAGTTGATCATGCTCCAAAGACGAAATAAAAATCAATAACATAATCAAGTATGCTCAAGAAAAATATTCAATTTTTAAAATGAAATTAAAGCATAGATGTTTGAGGGTAGGATCCCTTATATCCTAACTAAAATAAAAGAAGAAAAAACATGGTTTTCCTGTTCTTATGTTGAATTCTTGTGCTCTCCCCCTTTCCCTCGCTTTGAAACCTTGCTTGTGCTCCTGCTTCTTTTCAATCTGATGAATAATATTAAATTCTAGGGCTACTCCTCAATAATGCATCCAAAAATACATCAAAGTAGGAAACAAAATCATCCAGCAAATCTTTCCATCGAATCGTGCTGGGAGAGTCGAAATTAACCTCCCTGACATGACTTCCATTGTTTGCATCCTCTAAGATTCATCCGGATGGTCGAGGGTCGTAATAAAGTACCCCCTAGCGCGAAGTTCATTATCCAACTTTTCATTTTTCATCCCTTTGCACTGGGGCGGTTGAAAATGTCCGCTATATTGCGACTTCTTATGTCCAACTTCTCAGTTCTCTTTTAATTTCATCTTTTCCGGCCCATTTTCCTACAAATCAATTAACCGATGTGAGGAGTCACTGGCGACCTATATGCATAAATTATGCCCAAAATAAATGAAACGTGGACTCAACACAATAAACTAATGCAAAAATGGATTAAAACGACACAATAAAATATGCAAGAACAACACATATCATTTTCAAACTGTATTATTTGGATCTCACATAACAGTGTTATGGCTGCACCACATAGATAGTTTCCTCAATGTATCCATTGAGAAAAGATGTCTTGACATCCATCTGATGGAGTTCCATGTCGAAGAGTGCGGCAAGTGTCATGATTGTACTAAAAGAATCATTAGATGAAGCTGGAGATAAGGTGTCTTTAAAGTCAAGTTCATACTTTTAAGTATAGTACAAGAAGTGCTTTATATCTTTCCACATTAACGTTTGAATCAAAATCCACTTACAGCCAATCGATTTCACAATTTCTGGTAATGGGACAAGTGACCAAACTTTTTTGTCTTGCATTGACTTATACTCCTCACTCATTGCCTTGACCCACTTTTGATAATTTATATCTTGCATGGCTTGACAAAAGTTGATTGGATTTTCCTCATGTTCATTAAGTAGCACTATGTAATCATCCGGAATAGCACCCATCCTTTCTCTAGTGGACTTCTGCAAAGACACTTGTTTTTCATACACTGGTTCTTGATACTGTTGAGTTTGTTCCCTTGGGAG
The DNA here is from genome assembly GCF_025594145.1 of Primulina tabacum. Classification (NCBI taxonomy): domain Eukaryota; kingdom Viridiplantae; phylum Streptophyta; class Magnoliopsida; order Lamiales; family Gesneriaceae; genus Primulina; species Primulina tabacum. The sequence goes on from NC_134564.1 coordinate 20,472,023, forward strand.
TTGTGATGCGATTATTCGACCACGAAAAGCAAACGTACTCGAAAACGGAGTCACACCCTCGATTCGATGAAACAAAAAAAAGGTTTTGTTGCCCCAATATTTTTGAAATCAAGTAATTGTGTAATATTCACCTCTAAATTAAGAAGAACTTAGCAAAAAATATTAACGAAGATAACAATCGATATCAAGCGAACCTTCAAAGAACTCGTTTTTGATAATCTGAGTGAAGAACAATCGACAAACGCCACAAAGTGTTAAACTTTGATAAGTTTGATTTGACAGACACAAAAAGGTGTATACAAAGCCAAGCTTTGAAATTGAGAGAAAAACTCACAAATCTATTAAAACTCAATTTTAATTCTTAGTTCATTACAATGAATAAAATTCATGTATATATTGTTTACAAAACCAAAAGATATCAAAAATCTAGTTGCCTAATTAATTTGGACTCTAAACTAGGAAATTTATTCACGCAGGCGGACTATTCTGAACTGGGCGCACTGGGGCGGTATAGTTTGACCGCCCTAGCACAGAGGTTTCTGGACTTCACCTTGTGGACAATGGCTTTGGCACTGGGGCGGTAATATTTGACCGCCCTAGCGCGGAGCTCTCAGGTCCGGAATCTCGATTTGGCATCCTCTTCATAATTTAGAACTTGAATAACATTGAAATATCATCCAACTTCATTGCTATGCATGCCGAATTCTTTGAAGCTTCGAATTACAAGATTTAGCACGTCATGTCCGGCCAGATTCATATCAAGTTGACTTGACAATGTCTTGTTCTTATATTTCTTGTCAATGGTAGGAATTTGAATCATTTATTCTTGAAGAGTAGTAGGAACACATTCCTCCTCGAAGATATAATCTTTAACCTTATTCTTTTTCCCAAACTCAATATCCTCAAAAAATACTGCAATTTCTGACTCAAATTAAAAATTGTATTTACCTTGGGATCATAAAATTTATATCCTCACGATTGCTCAAAATACCAAATAAAATAGACACTAACTATTCTAGAGTCTATTTTCTTGTCATGTGGTTGATATGTTCTAGCCTTAGTTAGATATCCCCAAATATGAAAATGTTTTAGACTTGAATTGCCATGTCCAAAGCTCAAAAGGTGTTTTGGTAGCTGATTTAGTTGGTATTTATTTAGAACGTAAGTTGTTTTTAGTGCTTCTTCCTAAAATGACTCTGGTAAGATTGAATGGCTGACCATGCTCTTTACCATATCCTTAGGAGTTTGATTTCGTCATTTAGCTACACCATTCATGCTTGGTGAGCTTGACATTTTGTATTATGGAACGATTCCACATTCTTCTAGGTATTGAGCAAAAGGTCTTGGATATTGTTCACCTGAACTGTCGTTCTCATCGTAGTATTTTTCTAATTCTTTTGTCTAGTTGATTCTCGACTTCAGCTCTAAATGATTTAAAAACATCCAATTTTTTATTTTTCATGATTAAGAAACATGTATTTATATCTAGATTAATCATCAATGAATGAGACAAAATATTATTGAACAATTTGGGAAGGTGTTGGAAATAATCCACAAATATCAATTTCATTATTTTTGTAGCTCTATATGCACTTTCTTTCTTTTGGTCTAGTTGACCTTGATACATTTAACACAAATGTTTAAGCCTGCAAAATGGATGAAGTTTAAAATTCCTTCCAATGCAAGTCGTTCAACGCATCATAATGCACCTGAGTTTTTATTATTAAATTTACGCTTGTACAATACAATTCTATATTTAGAATTTCGTTATAAGAACATTTATATCAAGCATATATAAATTGTCATAAATGATAAGTGAATCAGTTCCAACAATGTTAGAATTCATAAATAAACTTAAATGATTGTTTACAAATGAACAACTATAACCTAATTTGTCCAAACTAGAAACAAAAACCAAATTCCATCTAAACGATGGTGCAACCTAAGAATCCACAAGTCTAAATAACAATCTAGTATGCCATATTTCTTCGACTTTGACCTACTTGTCATCGTCTACATGAATGCAACTTTCAGCATTACTTGGTTCTTCATTGAAATACTCGTGTTTGTATTAGCACTTGAATCTAACCACCAAGAATTTCTAGGTAATAAAGCTAAATTTACTTCAAAACATGCCAAATTTCAAAAAGTACCTTTTTCATGCATGGCACTTGGGACATTTTTTTTACATAATCATCCTTGTCACAGAAGAAACATCATTTTTTATCTTTATTTTGCTGGTGTTTCTTTGCTTATGAACCTTCAGTAGTCTCATTCTTTCTTTTCTCGCCCTTATCTCTGGAGGTGCTTGCCAAATGAGCACTTTAGTTGAAACGTCCTAGAAAGTCTTTTTTTTCAAAAATAAAAAAAACATAATGGGTGAAACCAAGAATTTCAAATTTTTTGCATAAAATTAAAATTTCAGTTAGCATCTCACAAAATATCACTTCAGAATACTATACGTAATCGTCTCCACTAACATACAAAAAAAAAAAAAATCCTATCATCACTTGGCAAAAGCAAACAATACTCCTCAACATATCCTAAAAGTTTGAACAACCAAAATTTATTAAGATTTTAGCATAAACATATTCCTCACGGACAAATAAAGCAATTAAAAGAAATCTGTTTTGCGAAAAACATGAATGACTCGGATAAGTGATATCTTCCACGAACCGTCTATCATCGCAAACTAGCACCACATTAGTATTCCTCACCTGCATCGATGAAAACCAGTGAACATAAAGGTCCAACAAGTTGTCCGGGAGATAACAAATATTATATCATAAAAGAGGACGTGCATTTAAACTTCTTCCTTAATACCTTAATGATATCTTAATACTTCTAAGGAAAAAATAAATTTAACTAATACTGGTCATTTTGGTGACATATAATTGAAATTTAATTTGAAATATTAAATATTAATATAACCATGAAATTAAAAAAAATAAAAAATTAATCCACCTAAATATTTATAATTACTGTCATAGCCCCAAAAATTCAAACAATATAATTCTATCAGATGTTAATTTAAAAATCAGTGATAAATTTTGTGAACTTCTTTATATTACTTTTTTAACACTTCAATTTTCTTGTATATATTTATATGGTTTTAATTTAATTATATAAATAAACTTGATAAGCATGATTATTATTTTTATTTATCATGAATTTATATTTGAATATTTTTGTTTCAAATGTGGGCAACAAAAAGTACTCATGGAATCTACTGATAATTTATTTGCTGCATTAATTTAGTAGAGAGTCTCCATCCCCAAAATTCTGCTTTAAATGTATTAACTTTGTATAGGCAAACAAATTGTACCGGTAAGAAAGATTCTTCCGTGATGCTTTATCTTCCATTCCTTCAGGTAACATTCATTGATAACTTCCGAAAATCTTTCGGAAAACTGAAATCATCACGCATAAAGGAGTTGGTCGTAAATAAATTGCTTAAGCTTGCCAAAGGGTGGCGACCCAAGAACAGTGAAGTGGATTTGAGATGCAAGAGCTCTTCGTGTGTTGTGAAACAATTCAAAGTCGAAGGATACTATATTTTGTGCTCCATTGATATAATGAAGGACTCCATCTGGACACAATTTCTGAAAGTTTGGGACATACTGCTTCTGGAGGAGATCCCAAAATTGTTGATACCACTTGATATCATATTTGCCATGCAGACAGACGATTTTATTTATCGCTGCAAGGAAAAACGCATAGAGGGGTAAGCCGGTTTGGTTGTATTTTGTTGAGTTAGATATTTAAGTTCTGTGATCTGCTTAATCTTTTGCACAAGAAATGGTAACCATGTGCTAGATCAGTTTCAAAGTCACGCTTGTCGGTTTTGATTGTACATCTTGCACTAGTTTTTTCATTTCATGTTAGGTTCCATTTTTGACATTTTCGTAAACGAAATTAATTCTACAAAATTCACTTTTGTTTCAGAAATTTGGAAGTACCAATGGTTTGGTCCAGTTCTGATGTTGTTGTCCGATTTAAGAATCTCAATGGCACGGAATGCAGCATGGATTCGGCAATTGATAGCAGAAGTTATGTTCAAAATTCCGTACTGAGTGAAAGCTTGCTTTTAATGAAATTTTACTCCCTGTCTTCCGGTTCTATGAAGCATTTGCTTTCTGATCACGAGGGTGGAGAAGTTGAATTCCCATTTGAAGTCACTGAAGAAGAGCGAGAGATAATAATGTTTCCTAGAAGCAGCTTCATAGTAGGTAGATCCGGCACTGGAACGACACCAGTTTTGACTATGAAGCTGTTCCAGAAGCTACAGCAGTACTGCATTGCTTCAGTTGACGACTCTCAGTGCCAGGGTCAATCCAAGTTGCGTCAGCTATTTGTCACCTTGAGTCCAAAACTTTGCCATGCAGTCAAACGACACGTGGCTCAGCTCAAGAGGTGCGTTGTATTCTGAAACTGGCTTTGTCATTGTGTTTTCCTTTCATTCATATTTCTGTAAATCTTGCTGCACGTTTTGTTGCTCATATGATTTTAGTGGAACTGCTAGAAATGGAATCGATTTGATTTTTACTGTAGATGGTATGCTAGTATAGTATTAGAAGAAATCTTAATCTTAACTTTGTTTTTTCTAGATGATTTTAAAAATTGTGTCAAGTCTTAGTCAAAAATAAACTGGACAAGTGCAAAACTCGACGACGCCTGTCCTATCTTCCATTTCCTGTTCTTTGTTATTGGCCATAACTTGTTTTTTTTAATCTTAACTAAGTGTAAATGGTTGAATTTAAAGATATTACTTAGTACCAAAGTATCTTTCTCTCGTTTTACTGGCATGCTCCAGTGACTTTATAAGTATTACTTCTATTCAAGTCACCAGTATCATTCTTGCATATTATTTGTACAGTTTTGCCAGCGAAGGCCTTTCTGCCAATAGCAGTTTCACTGATACTGATGATATAGAAGAAATGGCTGAATTTAAAGATATTCCAGACACATTTGTTGGCATTCAACCCGAAAAGTTCCCGCTTATTATCACATTTCATAAATTTTTAATGATGCTTGATGGTACTCTGGGCAATTCATATTTTGAGAGATTTCACGATGTAAAAGATTCCTCTCATTATGAAGGTAGAAGTTTCAAATCCATTGCTCTCCAGACTCTCATGAAGAAAAACGAGGTTACTTATGAACGTTTCTCGTCCTTGTATTGGCCACATATTACTACAAAGCTAACAAAAAACCTTGATCCTTGTCGAGTTTTTACTGAGATTATGTCTCATATCAAAGGTGGTCTACAAACAGGGAAAGCATGTGATGTTAAGAGAAACAGGCAGGACTATCTTTCATTATCCAAGAGCAGGGTATCCACTTTAAGTGCCAAGAAGAGAAAGCTAATCTATGATATATATCAGGACTACGAGAAAATGAAGATGGAGCGCGGCGAGTTTGATGTTTCTGATCTTGTAATTGACTTACATCTTCGGCTAGGGAAGGAGAATTTAGCGGGTGACAAAATGGATTTTGTCTACCTTGATGAAGTGCATGACCTTAGTATGAGTCAAATTGCTCTTTTCAGACATATCTGCAAAAATGTTGATGAAGGATTTGTTTTTTCTGGCGATACAGTACAAACATTTGCCAGAGGGATTGACTTTAGTTTTGAAGATATTCGATCTTTGTTTTACAATGAATTTGTTATGAAATCCGAAAATTCTTCATCCGCAGTAAGAGAGGAGAAAGGCCTTGTATCAGAAATTTTTAGAATGCGCCATACTTTTAATGCTCATACTGGAATTTTTAGATTAGCACAGAGTGTCATTGATCTTCTCTACCATTTTTTCCCACAATCTGTTGATGCATTGGCTCCTGAGACCAGTTTTATACATGGTGAGTCACCCATTGTACTAGAGCCTGACAGCAATGAAAGCTCAATCGTCACAATATTCGGATGCAGCGGAAGTGCGAGTGGGAAACCGGTAGGTTTCGGTGCTGAGCAAGTCATATTAGTTCGTGATGACTCAGCGAGAAAGGAAATTTCTAAATATATCGGTAGTCAAGCTCTGGTTCTCACTATAATAGAGTGCAAGGGCCTTGAATTTCAGGTAATCCAGATGATTATATTTGAATTCTATAATTATTTGCTTGGATATAGTAATCCTTTTAAATTCAGCATTTTCTTAGTTTCTCTGTCCGAAACAAGGGAATCTATGGTATGGTGTTGGTGATGTGGATACAGGTGTCGTTAACAGCATAAACGGACTCACATTCATTTCATTCGTCGTTTATTTAATCCTTAATTTTGAATGCTAGGATGTGCTGCTATACAACTTTTTTGGCTCTTCACCTCTAAGAAGTCAATGGAGAGTATTGTACGAGTTCTTGAAGCAAAAAGATCTGTTAGATCCAAACTTTGCAAAGTCGTTTCCAAGTTTTAGCCTGTGGCAACATAGTATCTTGTGTTCCGAACTGAAGCAATTATACATGGCAATCACAAGAACGAGACAAAGATTATGGATCTGCGAAAACAATGCAGAGATCTCCAAACCTATGTTTAACTACTGGCAGCGATTGGGTCTCGTGCTAGTTAGGAAACTAGATGATTCTCTTGCCGAAGGAATGCCAAGGGCAAGCAGTCCAGAGGAGTGGAAATCACAGGGAATCAAGGTTGGGCTTCTATTCACCATGTTTTGGGTCCGTTTATTTCATTATCTTGCGAAGTTGATATATTGTGCTTTGGTAGCTCTTTTGGGAAAAAAACTACGAGATGGCAACCACATGCTTTGAAAAAGCAGGAGAAGCAACATGGGAGAAAAGAGCCAAGGCTTCTGGGCTTAGAGCATCTGCTGTTCGCATACCGAATCCCACGGAGGCACACATAATGATTGGAGAGGCTGCAGAATTGTTTGATTCCATTGGAAGAGCTGCTTCTGCAGCTGAATGTTTCTGTGATTTGAAGGAATATGAAAAAGCAGGTATGAAAGTTTTATGTCCTCCTGATCTACTACCAATAAATCTACCATATCCAACTTCCGGGATACAGTTTTAGTGAAGCAATCACCTTTTGCTTTGTTGAATTTCCCATTCCAGTACTCGATCTTTTTTTGTTGTTGAAGTTTTGCTGTTATGATGTATATTTATAAAACCATTCTCCAGGAATGATTTACCTCCACAAATGTGGTACGTCAGAGTTAAGAAAAGCTGGTGACTGTTTCACATTAGCTGGGTGCTATGACACTGCAGCAGATGTGTGTGCCAAGGGAAATTTGTTCATCGAGTGCTTGTCAGCTTGCACTAAAGGAAAACTTTTTGATATGGGTTTGCAATACATAGAGTTCTGGAGACAACAAGCACCTTGTAATGCTGAAATTATGACTAAACTAAAGGAGATTGACAAAATCGAGCAGGAGTTTTTAGAAAGTGGTGCTTTGGAATATTATAGCATAAAGAATAATCTATTGTTTATGAAATTTATTCGAGCTTTTGGTACGATGGAATCCAAACGCAATTTCTTGAGGTCTTTAGATTGCCTTGAAGAGCTTTTAACTTTGGAGAAAGAGTCTGGAAACTTCGAAGAGGCAGCAGATGTTGTGAAGCTGATGGGAGATATTCTTGTTGAGGTTGATCTGCTTGCGAAGGCTGGGAATTTGGCCGGCTCCTCCAAGCTCATCCTTTCATACGTTCTTTCGAACTCTATATGGGCATCAACAACCCAAGGTTGGCCTTTGAAGTCATTTCCTCAGAAGGAGGAACTCCTAAGTAAATTGATTTCCTTTGCCGAGAAGGTTTCGGGAAATTTTCATGCATCCATTTGTACAGATGTCAAAATTTTGTCACACGAGCATATGAACTTGGATGACTTGATGCGATGTTACATTACTTCGAAAAGAGATGAAAATCGCACAGCTGAAATTCTCTCATGTAGAAGACTACTAGACGTGCATTTTGGAATACATGCAGCAAAATATGAATTGGATCATGAATTGCCAGTTGATCTAAAAAGTGACTCCGAGGAAAAAATTTTGATGAACCAAGTCTCTGTCAGAACTCTTGTTTATATTTGGGACTTGTGGAAGAAAAACATTTCGGAGATCATAGAAAGTCTTGATTATCTTGAAATGGGCGACACTTACAAATTTAAAGGTACCATAGAGTTCTGTTTGCATTACTTTGGTGTGAGGTTGTTGCAAGATTCAAGTGTCACCTGTCTTTTGATGAACCATGATGCTAAATGGGTTGATAATGTGCATAAGACATTTATGCATCAGAAGAGAAAGGTGGCAACTCTTCATGCTCGGCATTTTGTGTCAGCAGCACAAAAATACTGGCGCCAAGAGTTGGTTTCTGTCGGACTTCGAGTTTTGGAGGCACTTCAGTCATTGTTTGTGGTGAAACCCTCGTCCATATACTGCCAAGGCATATGCCTAACTTTCATTTTTGATATAACTAAGTCCTTGATTGAGCCAAAATCTCTCGACGTGAATAAATCTGAACACTCAAAGCTACAGGAATTCTTACAATTATCTACCAAGAAGTACTCGGAAATTGTTTTCCCCTTAGACCCTCGACAGTCTTTATCAGCAAACATGATCTTTCTTCGGCAGACCAAAATTTCAAAGACTTTACTGGAAGAAGTCCTCTCTCTAAATATCAGAAAAAATTGTGATCTTACCTATGGGCAGATTGGAGAAGTGTTTATGATTTGGCTAGGGTCTGGCAAGCCGAAACACCATCTTTGTGAGATGATGGCCAAAAGTTTACCTAAAAACTCGTATTGGAAAGCATTCATCGAGATCCTTGGGGACATCATTAAGCCGGAATCTCCAATGGCGTCTGCCTCGAGCAATCGGGCACCACAAGTTCTTCCTGATACCACCTTAGGGGATGGAATCATAAAATCAGGAAGTTTGCATAATTCTCCATCAAGCAGCACAACAGAATCTCTGAGTCATATATTTGTCAAAGCTCTTGAAGAAACTTATATGTCCAACTGGAGGGTACCCAACTATATATCACCTAATTGTTTCCTATATCTTTTGGAGCGCCTTTTGATTCTAGCACCTCACCCTCGTGGCTGTTTTTTCACCTCAAAATCATCATTTGTAGAGTGGGTTGTATGCCTACAGTCGGATTCTAATCCAAGTGCCAATTTAGATACAGACATGGGATCCTCCCCGGAAGGCATAATTGATTTCACAATCAACGTGGTTCACTATTTTCTTTACGAAAACATTGTTGATACAGGAGAATGGATTAGGCTTTCAAACATCGATTACGACTACTATTTTCCAGTGCTAGTACAAAGATTGGTAGTGATTCTATGTTTGGCGTATCTGAACTCTGAAAAGCCCCTTAATAAACTATTTAAGCTGTTGCGCAGACCTCAAATAAGATCCCATCAGCAAAATGATTTTTATGATGCTCTCTTATGTGGACAGAGGAATAATAAATCACGTGCAGCGACAGTTGCTGCAGCACTCAAAGCTATTGAGGATCCTGTTGTGCTTGTTACCTTCAGAGAAAATAATTCAAGTTTGTGTGTCCTGATGTCATTTTTCTGGACCTCAGGTTGTTTTCATGCAAAAATGACATAATTAATGTGTTATCTCCAATAACAACTGAGTCTGGCAGTGTTCTTCCTCAAGTTGGTCGAAATCAAGGTAAGAAACCTGCTGTTCAACCTTCAGAATGGAGGCGAAAAACTGACCTCCAAATGAAGTGGGGATTTCTCACGGACATATCGGACATGTTACAGTCCAATAGAAGTGAAAATGAGAAAAATTTGAAAGTCATTGGCCTAAAAAATAAGGTAACTCCAAAATGATTTTTATCTCGTGGCTTCTTGCTGATAAGGATTTTCTGATCTCGTAACTTTGCAATATTTTCAGGTACAGGAGCATATGAACTTCTTTGCAGCTGCAGTGTTTCAGCTAACTAAGCAAGAATCTCCTTCTCGTGTAACAGATGAGAACATGTGTGAAGTCAAAGACACCATCGAGGAATTGAAGCAGCTATCATCTTTGCTAACTACGTGGTTAGTTGTCGGAACCAATTTGAAAACATTTACACATTGAAAAACACATTTTTTGTCCTACATAGTCTTTTCATGAACTCATTGATACCACGGTAATGATGATCTGGCATTAATGCAGTCACCTGGATGGTCAAGACTTGTCTGAGATGGGAGAACTTTTGAAGAGCTTGGAGTCCAGAAGACCTCGACTAGAAGACTTCTTATCAACTGTGCTCGACACAAACTCGAGTGAAGGAAAGAAGAACAACAAAAATAAGGCCAAGAAAGGGAAATGACGTTTTTTTAAAAAGAAGTAATTTTATGTTAATATTTCCCCTTTCCATGCCCAAATGGCCTTGTCACCTTCATGTTTGTATTACAAATTATCAGAGAGGATTTGATGCTATTTGGTGACAAACTTGTGTTTTTTGGGTGATAAACTACCTATGTCAACTTCCCCATTTTTTTCATGGGATTCTCTCTAAAGTTTTGGGATGCTTTTGTGTAAAAACTGTTGATAGACACCTAATAATTTGTATTTTTATTTTGTCATATTTTTTATTGTTGCCACTTTTGATGCGCTTAACTGATGTACTTTTATGTTATTTTGTTGTAGGGGAATTTTTTTCGCTATTAGGGTAAATATAAGCTAAAAAATGATTTTATATTACTATTAAAGTTGGAAATATGAACTTTGCGGAGGACTTGAAATAGAAAAAAATTCTTAAGTGGATTTTCCACAAGGCGTGCTCACGCCTTGTGACTATTCTTTAACTGCCTGCACAACTGAATCTGAAGTTCGAAAATTGCATAGGTAATACCAGAGTTTAGACTTCTAATTATGGTGTTTGACTTATGAAAAATATTTGGAAAGAAATTTTGTTATTGAGAGAAATAAATATAAGATAGAGATTTATTCCATAAAAATTCTACACTCCCTTTTGGTATCATTTTTTTACAACTAGGGTTTCTTTAGTTGATGAAATTTTTTCCTTGGCCCCGTTAAAAAAAATCATCTACACGTAAAAAGGAATAAAAGGGCGCACACAATTGACAAGGAGATTTCAACCATTATTTAGGTGAAGAGCGAGGGCCGAAGGGTTTGTATCTTGATTTCTCAATAACACTAGTTTGTATCTCTTTTATTTATTTATCTATTTTTCATGAATATTGTGCGGTCCCGGGTCCGATATCTAATACTAATAATTTTAAATGTATCAAACCAAACGATTTAATAAAATATATAATTTCTTGTTCACAAACTGACATAAACATCGTCAGAATAATTTAAATGTCTCAAATGTTTGAAATATAATTTTCAACATGTCAAAATAACTAGTGAACAAAAGTAATCCAAAAATCATCAAATAGCTCCTAAGACCCGAGAATCCCACTCTAATTCGTATCTCCTCGCCTGGAACTGAACTCTGGCATCCCAAGCCTCGCCTCACCTACCGTCAAGCACATGAAAACAAGAGGTAGCCGTCGTGCCGGTGAGTATAAACCTAATATGATACAATCAATAACATATGAGAATTTAATTCTCAAAATAGTTCATATAAATCCATAAAGATGCAATATAATGCAATGCGTGATCAGAAGCTGTGGGCTATCAATAAATTTCAAGATCAAGTGAATCATCTGGTCATAGGGTACCCAAAGAAAGAGAATTCCCCAGCAACATCCACCGACTCATCCGCTCGAGGTGGGGTGTTGTGTTCTACAATCCCAGGACTATTGTGCGCCTATAGAGAGTGTTCAGGCCATAGCAGCGACCTCCGCATACACTAGGCCAACTCAACTATAGCCCCATACGTCCAACAAATCAATATATCAAGGCGACCTCCGTCATATAAAATCTGAATCGAAAAGTGGCTCAATATGCAATGCAATGATGCATTTCAATCTCATCAAGTCAATATCATAATAAGCTCATCTCAAAAGATCAATCATCAAAAATCACAAGTATTTCATCAAGCCATAGAATTTTCAATTTAAAATAAAAATGATACTTTTACCTCGTATGTTACCGACCGTATAATACATTTCAAATATTACCAATAGAAGATCGAAATGTGTAGGTGAGAAGTCTTGAACCTCTGAATTCTACTATAACTCAAGAACTCGGATCATTTATCAAAACAGAGCAATTTCTGTACAAAATTCATAATTAATTCAATAATGTTTCGAATCAAGATCCGCAATTTGGATATTCAAGAAAACTCAAATCCCAAAAATTGTGTAAAGAAGGAATCCATATCATTTCTTAACCGTAATATGACATAAAAACATTCATTGAATCATTTTGTCAAACACGTGACGTGCGTGCTAAAGAGTTAGCTCTTCTACTTTGCTCTTGTCTTCAATTTCATTTCTTTCAAAATATCAATACATACAATATACATAATCAATAATTTAAAGGAGCTAAAATCAATTGAATCTTCATTTATCATAAACATAGCTCATGAGATGCATTCCAAGGAAGAATCTACTTACAACCAAATAGAGATACACTAGTCTTGGCACTTGGTGATGATTCTACAAGATCAAACCATAATAGAATCCATTAATATTATTTTCTTAAGCTTTCAATCCCCCGTAAGTTGAAAACTTACCAATACAAACTTACAACTCAAGGAATCCAAGAACAAGACAAAGTAATAACTTACCTTAATCTTTCTATTAGCGTAGATGAAGATACCAATTTGGATTGAAGGAATAAATCAAGAGATGATAGGAGGGAAAGAAGAAAAATGGAAGAACCCTAGCTTTTAACCGATGGAGAGAAATGAGGATGAGAAGAAATGATACAAAAAAATCATTCCCCAATCTAATATATACCATCCAAACCTCAAAACACCTTTTTTGTACAAGTGCTGGGCACCATGGCGCGTGTTTTGGCGCAGGGGTGCGCACCATACTGCCCAAACACCAAAATTTCAGCAATGGACGCGCCATCGCGCGGGATCTGGCGCAGGGGCGCGCTGTATTCTGTCCAAAACGCATTTTTAACTTCAGAATTTGCGAAAGTGGTAAACTAGAAAGTTGTAGCCCTATGTCTTGGCTTGCATCTCCAATTGGCCTCATGTAATTTAGAGGTTTGAGTAAAAAGTTATGCTCAATCTCCCAACATGTATCATTGTAGGAACGACGATACGCACGACACACTTCGGGGCGCTTTTGGCTCGTCTTTCCTAATGATTTGACCAAAACTCAAAATAAGAAAGTTATAGCCTTATGTCTTATTTTTCTAATGAAAGTAGCCTCACATCAATTGGATCAATATACAAAACATTATGCTAAAAACCACAACTACTGCCACATTTTTCATAACGTTTCTGCACTTCCATTACCTATTTAGCTCAAATTCAACCTTTGATTCTACCCATCCATTATCTATTCAATTCTATAACATTCATTGCCATTCATACCATAACGTAAAGCCATAAACCATCACAACTACTACTACAATTTTATTTTTTTCAAAATTCGGGCATTACAATTCCTCCCCTCTAGAAATAGATTTCGTCCTTGAAATCAATCATCTCTTTCAAGTCTAAGATGTAATGATCAATACTGATAATAAAACCAAGAATAGAAGCGTGCTTCATTTGAATAACTCTGGATATTTATGTCTCATTTTATCTTCTAATTCCCAAGTTGCCTCTTCGACACCATGTCTGTTCCACTGTACTTTAATCAACGGTATCAATTTATTTCTGAATTGCTTATCTTTTCTATCTAAAATTTTAATCGGTTTCTCAATGTAGCTCAAATTCTGATCTAACTCAACTTCATCGGGTGGAAGTACATGAGAAGGATCTGGATGATATTTCCTCAACATGGACACATGAAAAACATCATGAACACCTGATAACGCAGGAGGAAGAGCTAATCTATAAGCCAAATCACCAACACATTCCAAAATCTCATACGGACCTATGAATCTCAGTGATAATTTACCCTTCTTTCCAAATCTAACTGTACCACGAAAATGAGATATTTTCAGAAAAACTCTGTCACTTTTCTCAAAAATCAACGACCGTCTCCTGATGTTTGCATACTTAGCCTGTCTATCCTGATCAGCTCTCATACGACTCTGAATCAATTTCACCTTCTCTGTCATATCTCTTATCATATCAGGTCTTACATCAAAATAACAAGTTTTGTTAACATCAAAATCAATATTGCGAACTTGAAAAATTCCAAAAATCTCCCCCTTTTTGATGATCACAAAACTTGGATAAACAATCAATTCAACAAACATATTTGTCCCCCTTTTTGTGAATCAAAAAGTCATATTTTCAAAACATTTTAAACAAAATTTTCTCCCCCTCAATATTTAGAAATAACAACTCCATTAAAATTACAATGAGTTCTCCCCCTATATTTTTGAAATTTTGAAAATTATAAAAGAAGAAGGATAACTGACCAATTTTCTCCATGGCTCATTTTCTGCTGCAGCACATATGCTCTGCCTTCAACGAATAAACTGTATTTTCTCGGGCATAATTAGGCTGCAAATTTTATACCGTTGTAAACCTCTATGGGTCTAGTTTGCAACGCAAAAAACGGTTTGTCATTTGGACACTCGAGCAAGGAGATATGTCATTTTTCCTACGGTCGCTGCAAGCTGCGAGAAAATTCAGTTTTGCATATATATATGTGTAAAAAATCTGAAATTTTCGAATTTTAAACATCAAAATCAGTTTCAATGTTCTTTCAAGAACACCCGCTCTGATACCAATTAATGGGATCGATTAGGGGGTAATCGTTGAGCTACAATAGCTCGGTTCTTGAAATATTGAACACCGATGAATTAAATCGAGTTTGGTTAAAAATTAAGCGGAAGATACTCGAAATAATCCTTCGTAGAAACCGATTAAATATTTTGTAAACCATTTAAAATATATGCAAGTTGAATGAGTAAAAATATTCAGTTGAAGCATTTTATCAAACACTTGGTATACAATATTTTGATATTTGAAGAACACATAAAATGCTTCAACAATGCATCTTTAAAAACAGTGAAAATGATAAGCAAATGCAATAAACAAATCGACACGAATTTGTTTATGGATGTTCGGAGATTTCAAACACTAATACATCACCCCTTCTTCCCCTTGGGAAGGATCCACTAGAAGACTTTGATTTATACAACTCTTTGTACAAACCCAATCCGGAAGGGCAGCACCCAACTAGAACTCCTAGCACTCAAGATTGTAGGCAGCACCTCACAATCAGCATATTGTTTAATGTCTCATATGCAAAGACTACATACACAAGTTTATTGTCTTTGTGCAAGACTCACTCAACTAATCTTTGAAGTTCAACTCTCTTGTATATGTGTGAGTGATTGTGTGTGTGAGGAATTTATATTTTACAGTGTACATCTCAAATGTATCCTCACACAAGGGCTTGTGCTCTCAACTAGCTGATTTTTTCTTGCTAACTGCCCATGCTTTGAATCCTCTTCCAAAGCTGTTGTTTGATCTTCAATATATTGTATTTATAGGCTCCAACACTGATATATACGTTAGACACAAGAATATGACCGTTGGAAAGTTTCTGTACTGTTTCTGGAATTGCAACGGTCAAATTCGTCTTGCTGGACATTTTCTCGACTGGTCAACTCTGGTCAACTCAACTGGTCAATCAGTTCAACTGGTTCAATTGGTCTGGTTCAGTTCAACTGGTTCAGTTGGACTGGTTCAACTGGTCTTCAGCTGGTCTGGTTCAGTTTCAGCTGGTTCAGTTCAGCTGGTCTGGTTCAACTGGTCTTCAGTTGGTCTGGTTCAGTTTCAGTTGGTCAGCAGCTGGTTCAGTTCAGTTGGTTGGTCAGCTGGTCAGCAGTTGGTTCAGTTTCAGCTGGTGCGCTGAAATCAGCCTAGCTGATTTCAGTTTGTGCAGAACCAATAACTTCATCATCATTTATCAGCATCTTAAGCTTTGATTCAGACTTTGACTTCTGAAGATGATTTGTAGATCATCGTCTTATCTTTCCAATGCATACTGAATCGCTTCATTTCGATAATCGAGCTGAGAGATATGACAAAAATACCGCAGCTGCTCAAACTCAACTGATTGCTATTTTCGTGTGATCAGTTCGGTAATTGAGCGATCAGTTAGACTATGATAACATCCGATTTTGCCCAACTGACGTGAAGTACGATTTGTTGCAAATTGAGTTTTCTAATCATTTCAGTTGGCGGATTGTCATTTGGATAATTCAGTTGAGAGATATCATCAAAATACCAAAGCTCGCCAGAAATTCAGTTTGTGCAAAATTCAGTTTCAGCTTGCTTCTTGTGTTTGCAATTTCACACTTGAGTAAATATGTTAGAAACACAATAACAAGTTTTGTTAACATCAAAATCAAGATTGCGAACTTGAAAAGTTCCAACAACCTCCCCCTTTTTGATGCTTACAAAACTTGGATAAACAATCAACTCAACTAACATATTTCTCCCCCTTTTTGTGAATCAAAAAGTCATATTTTCAAAACATTTTAAACAAAATTTTCTCCCCCTCAATATTTAAAAATAATAACTCCATTAAAATTACAATGAGTTCTCCCCCTATATTTTTGAAATTTTGAAAATTATAAAATAAGAAGGATAACTGACCAATTTTCTCCATGGCTCATTTTCTGCTGCAGCACATATGCTCTGCCTTCAACGAATAAACTGTATTTTCTCGGGCATAATTAGGCTGCAAATTTTATACCGTTGTAAACCTCTATGAGTCTAGTTTGCAACGCAAAAAACGGTTTGTCATTTGGACACTCGAGCAAGGAGATATGTCATTTTTCCTACGGTCGCTGCAAGCTGCGAGAAAATTCAGTTTTGCATATATATATGTGTAAAAAATCTGAAATTTTCGAATTTTAAACATCAAAATCAGTTTCAATGTTCTTTCAAGAACACCCGCTCTGATACCAATTAATGGGATCGATTAGGGGGTAATCGTTGAGCTACAATAGCTCGGTTCTTGAAATATTGAACACCGATGAATTAAATCGAGTTTGGTTAAAAATTAAGCGGAAGATACTCGAAATAATCCTTCGTAGAAACCGATTAAATATTTTGTAAACCATTTAAAATATATGCAAGTTGAATGAGTAAAAATATTCAGTTGAAGCATTTTATCAAACACTTGGTATACAATATTTTGATATTTGAAGAACACATAAAATGCTTCAACAATGCATCTTTAAAAACAGTGAAAATGATAAGCAAATGCAATAAACAAATCGACACATATTTGTTTATGGATTTTCGGAGATTTCAAACACTAATACGTCACCCCTTCTTCCCCTTGGGAAGGATCCACTAGAAGACTTTGATTTATACAACTCTTTGTACAAACCCAATCCGGAAGGGCAGCACCCAACTAGAACTCCTAGCACTCAAGATTGTAGGCAGCACCTCACAATCAGCATATTGTTTAATGTCTCATATGCAAAGACTACATACACAAGTTTATTGTCTTTGTGCAAGACTCACTCAACTAATCTTTGAAGTTCAACTCTCTTGTATATGTGTGAGTGATTGTGTGTGTGAGGAATTTATATTTTACAGTGTACATCTCAAATGTATCCTCACACAAGGGCTTGTGCTCTCAACTAGCTGATTTTTTCTTGCTAACTGCCCATGCTTTGAATCCTCTTCCAAAGCTGTTGTTTGATCTTCAATATGTTGTATTTATAGGCTCCAACACTGATATATACGTTAGACACAAGAATATGACCGTTGGAAAGTTTCTGTACTGTTTCTGGAATTGCAATGGTCAAATTCGTCTTGCTGGACATTTTCTCGACTGGTCAAATCTGATCAACTCAACTGGTCAATCAGTTCAACTGGTTCAGTTGGTCTGGTTCAGTTCAACTGGTTCAGTTGGACTGGTTCAACTGGTCTTCAGCTGGTCTGGTTCAGTTTCAGCTGGTCTTCAGTTGGTCTGGTTCAGTTTTAGTTGGTCAGCAGCTGGTTCAGTTCAGTTGGTTGGTCAGCTGGTCAGCAGTTGGTTCAGTTTCAGCTGGTGTGCTGAAATCAGCCTAGCTGATTTCAGTTTGTGCAGAACTAGTAACTTCATCGTCATTTATCAGCATCTTAAGCTTTGATTCAGACTTTGACTTCTGATGATGATTTGTAGATCATCGTCTTATCTTTCCAATGCATTCTGAATCGCTTCATTTCGATAACCGAGCTGAGAGATATGACAAAAATACCGCAGCTGCTCAAACTCAACTTATTGCTATTTTCGTGTGATCAGTTTGGTAATTGAGTGATCAGTTAGACCATGATAACATCCGATTTTGCCCAACTGACGTGCAATACGATTTGTTGCAAATTGAGTTTTCTAATCATTCCAGTTGGCGGATTGTCATTTGGATAATCCAGTTGAGAGATATCATCAAAATACCAAAGCTTGCCAGAAATTCAGTTTGTGCAAAATTCAGTTTCAGCTTGCTTCTTGTGTTTGCAACTTTACACTTGAGTAAATATGTTAGAAACATAATAACAAGTTTTGTTAACATCAAAATCAAGATTGCGAACTTGAAAAGTTCCAACAATCTGGGATCACGATCTGATACAATTGAGTTAGAAACACCATGCAATCTCAAAACTTCTTTGATGTACAATCTGGCCATCTGATCATGCCTAAATGTCATCTGATAAGGAATAAAAGATGAAGACTTGGTTAATCTATCAACGATAACCCAAATTGAATCGCAACCCCTCGATGACCTCGGCGATTTCGTGACAAAGTCCATGGTGATATGATCCCACTTCCATTCTTGAACTTTAAGGCTATGCAAAAGACCTCCTGGTCGCTTTCTTTCTGCTTTCACTTGTTGACAATTCAAACAACGAGATACAAATTCTGCTATGTCAGATTTCATTCTTTTCCACCAAAATTGTTTCTTCAAATCATTGTACATCTTCTTACTTCCAGGGTGTACAATGAACTTACTGCAATGAGCATCACGCAAAATCTGTATCCTCAACTCTGAAATATTAGGAACTACAATACGATCATTCACAAACAAAATACCCTCATTATTGACCTGAAATTCTGATTGATGTCCTGATTTGACTAGTTCAACTGATTTCTGAATGCTTTGATCTAACTTTTGGGCCTCTCTAATTTTGACAAACAACTCGGGTTCTGCCTGAATCATAAATACTCTTACAGGTTGAGTATCTACCACAAAATCCAAACCAGAAAGACTACATTCTTCTACTAAATCAGATACACTGCTAGTGATCAAGGACATATTACATACTTTTCTGCTCAAAGCATCGGCTGCTGCATTAGACTTTCCTGGATAATATTTTATTTCGCAATCATAGTCTTTCAACAAATCTAACCAACGCCTCTGTCAACTCTGCTTGTGAAAAGAGATATTTCAAACTCTTATGATCAGTGAATATCTCAAATGTCTCCCCATACAAGTAGTACGCCAAATCTTTAGGGCAAAAACCAATGCTGCTAGTTCCAAGTCATGAACGGGGTATCTAGACTCATGTGGCTTCAATTGTCTTGAAGCATAGGCAACCACACAGCCGTGCTGCATTAATACACAACCCAATCTTTGATGTGAAGCATCAGTGTGCACTGTAAATCCTCCTACACCTGATGGAATAGTCAGAATTGGAGCACTAGTCAATCTATGCTTAAGTTCAACAAAACTAGCCTCACATGCTTGCGACCAAATAAATGGTACATTCTTTTGTGTCAGCTGGGTAATTGGCCTCGCAATCTGTGAGAATCTTTCAATAAATCTGCGATAATAGCATGTCAAACCCATAAAACTACGTACCTCAAGAACTGATGTCGGTCTAGACCAATTGATGACTGCCTCAACTTTACTCGGATCAACTGATATACCAGCACTCGAAATCACATGTCCAAGGAATACCACTATATCCAACCAAAACTCGCATTTGGATAATTTAGCATACAACTTTTCAGTTCTCAAAATCTGCAGTACAACTCTCAAGTGTTCGACATGCTCAATTTCAGATTTTGATTAAATAAGAATATCATCAATGAAGATCACAACAAATTGATCTATATACCGTTGAAACACACGGTTCATAAAATCCATAAATACCGCAGGTGCATTGGTCAACCCAAAAGGCATAACCAAAAATTCAAAATGCCTATACCTAGTACGAAAAGCAGTGTTAGGCACATCTGTCTCTCTAACTCTTAACTGGTGATATCCGGATCTTAAATCAATCTTAGAATATACTGAAGAACCCTGCAACTGGTCAAAGAGATCATCAATCCTTGGCAAAGGATACTTATTCTTTACTGTGGCTTTATTCAACTGTCTATAATCGATACAAAGCCTCATAGACCCATCTTTTTTCTTCACGAATAAAACCGGAGCACCCCAAGGTGAAACACTTGGTCTTATATATCCTTTAGCCAATAGATCCTCAAGTTGTTCCTTTAGTTCCTTCAGTTCAATTGGCGCCATCCTATAAGGAGCTCTAGAAATAGGCTGTGTACCTGACATCAACTCAATGTTGAACTCAATCTCTCGGACTGGAGGAAATCCTGGAATTTCATCTGGAAATACATCTGAAAATTCACTAACAATTGGAATATCTGCCAATTTAGGTACTGACCTTGAAATATCAATCGCATAAACTAAGAAACATTCGGCTCCTTTCTGCAATAAACAAGTCATGGACAAAACAGATATAAAAGGAATCTTAGCTCGAGAACCTTTACCATAGAATGTCTAGTGATCTGTCATATCAGGCCTAAACTTAACAATTTTCTGAAAACAATCTACAGTATCCCTGTATCTTGTCAACATGTCAATACCAACTATGCAGTCAAAATCAGACATCTCCAATATAATACAATAAAGCTCAATGACATTATCCTCATAACGAAATTCACAACCACTTATCATTTCAGCTGACCTCATCACTTTGCTCAGTGGAGTAGAAATAGATAAGGTAGATGATAATGTATAGAATGCAACGAATGCAATGTGACAAAGTGCTCAGATATGAAAGTATGTGATGCACCCGTATCCATCAAAACATAAGCAGGATAACCTGAGAGAAAACAATTACCTGCAATGACATTATCTGGAGCATGATGTGCCTCATCCTCAGTGAGTGCAAAAACTCGAGCCTGCTGTCTAGGTGGATGTCCTGCCCTGTGGCCACCACTCTGTTTGTTCTGATCTGACCGATTTGATTGCTGATAAGAATGAACTGTAGGGGTCTGATGATTCTGGTGAGGTGTCTGTCTCGATGATCCCCCACTATGAGATATTTTACTGCCACGATTAGGACACACTCGAGCATAGTGTCCCACCTGGTTACACAAGTGGCAAGCTCCTGAGATTCCTCTACACTGATCTGTATAATGTCTACCACCACACTGACCACAAGTTGTGCCTGAATAACCAGTGCTCTGAACTGAACCAGACTGTCTCGATCCACTAGAATTCGAAAAATTACTGCCATGCCTCTTAAATTGCTTCCCTCTTGCCCTAAACTGCTCTATTCAGATTTCCCTGATTTAAATTTGCAAACTCGGCTCCCCTATTTTTCCTGTAAGAGGTAGGAAGAAACGCTGATAAAATTCATATTTAAAAATATCTCAGGTAACAATCGTACCTCGACCCTCTAAAGCTTTCTTTGTCATGATCCACCAACTCTTAGCAACATCCAATAACTGATGAACAACTAATTTGATTCTACGATCATCTGGATACTCAAGAGATTCAAATAATTGATCCATATTCTCCAACCAGTTCTCACACTCTAATGCATTCTCGGTACCCTTCAACATTGGTGGGTGCAAAGACTGAAATCTGGCTAACAGTATCTCCATCGGAGTCGGAGTTATATCCATCTGAGTATGAGTAGCACTACCCTGATCTTGTGCCACTGGTATGTTCTGTCTAGGTCTACCACTGACCTCTACCACGAGTAGTCATGTCTGATATACAATAGATCAAACATAGATAAATCACAATATCATAATCATCTCAATCTTGTATCAATCATCTCTGGCTCTCGAGACTCAATAATCTCAAAAATCTCGAATATAGCTCAACAATAGAGTATCTCAATTATGATCATGTATTTCACATTACGGCACAGTGAAAATGCTAGAAAATATATCACATGATCAATCAATTCGAACTGACTCGATCTACCTTGTTCCCAAATATCATACACTCTGATACCACCTAATGTGGGGCCCCGGGTCCGATATCTAATACTAATAATTTTAAATGTATCAAACCAAACGATTTAATAAAATATATAATTTCTTGTTCACAAACTGACATAAACATCGTCAGAATAATTTAAATGTCTCAAATGTTTGAAATATAATTTTCAACATGTCAAAATAACTAGTGAACAAAAGTAATCCAAAAATCATCAAATAGCTCCTAAGACCCGAGAATCCCACTCTAACTCGTATCTCCTCGCCTGGAACTGGACTCTGGCATCCCAAGCCTCGCCTCACCTACCGTCAAGCACATGAAAACAAGAGGTAGCCGTCGTGCCGGTGAGTATAAACCCAGTATGATACAATCAATAACATATGAGAATTTAATTTTCAAAATAGTTCATATAAATCCATAAAGATGCAATATAATGCAATGCGTGATCAGAAGCTGTGGGCTATCAATAAATTTCAAGATCAAGTGAATCATCTGGTCATAGGGTACCCAAGGAAAGAGAATCCCCAGCAACATCCACCGACTCATCCGCTCGAGGTGGGGTGTTGTGTTCTACAATCCCAGGACTATGGTGCGCCTATAGAGAGTGTTCAGGCCATAGCAGCGACCTCCGCATACACTATGCCAACTCAACTATGGCCCCATACGTCCAACAAATCAATATATCAAGGCGACCTCCGCCATATCAAATCTGAATCGAAAAGTGGCTCAATATGCAATGCAATGATGCATTTCAATCTCATCAAGTCAATATCATAATAAGCTCATCTCAAAAGATCAATCATCAAAAATCACAAGTATTTCATCAAGCCATTGAATTTTCAATTTAAAATAAAAATGATACTTTTACCTCGTATGTTACCGACCGTATAATACATTTCAAATATTACCAATAGAAGATCGAAATGTGTAGGTGAGAAGTCTTGAACCTCTGAATTCTACTATAACTCAAGAACTCGGATCATTTATCAAAACAGAGCAATTTCTGTACAAAATTCATAATTAATTCAATAATGTTTCGAATCAAGATCCGCAATTTGGATATTCAAGAAAACTCAAATCCCAAAAATTGTGTAAAGAAGGAATCCATATCATTTCTTAACCGTAATATGACATAAAAACATTCATTGAATCATTTTGTCAAACACGTGACGTGCGTGCTAAAGAGTTAGCTCCTCTACTTTGCTCTTGTCTTCAATTTCATTTCTTTTCAAAATATCAATACATACAATATACATAATCAATAATTTAAAGGAGCTAAAATCAATTGAATCTTCATTTATCATAAACATAGCTCATGAGATGCATTCCAAGGAAGAATCTACTTACAACCAAATAGAGATACACTAGTCTTGGCACTTGGTGATGATTCTACAAGATCAAACCTTAATAGAATCCATTAATATTATTTTCTTAAGCTTTCAATCCCCCGTAAGTTGAAAACTTACCAATACAAACTTACAACTCAAGGAATCCAAGAACAAGACAAAGTAATAACTTACCTTAATCTTTCTATTAGCGTAGATGAAGATACCAATTTGGATTGAAGGAATAAATCAAGAGATGATAGGAGGGAAAGAAGAAAAATGGAAGAACCCTAGCTTCTAACCGATGGAGAGAAATGAGGATGAGAAGAAATGATACAAAAATCATTCCCCAATCTAATATATACCATCCAAACCTCAGAACACGTTTTTTGTACAAGTGCTGGGCGCCATGGCGCGTGTTTTGGCGCAGGGGCGCGCAACATACTGCCCAAACACCAAAATTTCAGCAATAGGCGCGCCATCGCGCGGGATCTGGCGCAGGGGCGCGCCGTATTCTGTCCAAAACGCATTTTTAGCTTCAGAATTTGCGAATGTGGTAAACTAGAAAGTTGTAGCCCTGTGTCTTGGCTTGCATCTACAATTGGCTTCATGTCATTTGGAGGTCTGAGTAAAAATTTATGCTCAATCTCCCAACATGTGTCATTGTAGAAACGACGATACGCACGACACACTTCGGGGCGCTTTTGGCTCATCTTCCCTAATGATTTGACCAAAACGCAAAATAAGAAAGTTATAGCCTTATGTCTTATCTTTCTAATGAAAGTGGCCTCACATCAATTGGATCAATATACAAAATATTATGCTAAAAACCACAACTACTGCCACATTTTTCATACCGTTTCTGAACTTCCATTACCTATTTAGCTCAAATTCAACCTTTGATTCTACCCATCCATTATCTATTCAATTATATAACATTCATTGCCATTCATACCATAACGTAAAGCCATAAACCATCACAACTACTGCCACAATTTTATTTTTTTCAAAATTCGGGCATTACAAATATTGTAAACCGAGACATGTTTGGCTAAGTTCTTTTTCTGATTCAAGGGGTAATTCATTTAACATCTACTCGTTTTAAAAGTGCGGAAATAATTTTTTTTTGAAGCTCACATTTTCGAAATAACATTTAAAATAATCGTAATTATTTGACAATAAAATAGTGCAGTTTAAATTAACCAAACTCATCCAAAATCATACGTAAACATGAACGAATAAAAATCTTAAAATCATCAATGTATGAAAATGTTAATGTCACGGCCCAGCCCACTTGTGATATTGTCTGCTTTGGCCCGAGGGCTCACGGCTTTAAAACGCGTCACAACGTGTGGCTACCTCTCACAGTGGCTTTGATACCAACTGTGGGGGCCCGTGCTCCTGATTAATATTTAATAACCAAACAACCAGGATTTATTAATGTAAACAGTGGAAGCGATTACAAATTTTCCTTTTGGGCCAATAGAAATTTCGGCATGACCTCCCCGTAAGTAGGACATCCCAAAAATTTCCAAACAACACAAACAATATTTATATACTCGAAATAAAGTCATAACATCAATTCATAAACCTATAGCCGTACTGGCCAGGACTAAACACATATAGAGCCGGCAAGGCTCGATCACACAACTATCAATTCAAAACATTGTAAAAATAACAGTACAGCTACACGGGGCATCTCCCCGGTAAATGTATAACTCCATAATATAGTATATATATATCTGGGAACTCTCAACCATGACTCGACGACTGGGCACCACTACCTGACGCTCCACCAGACGCGTCAAATCCTCCTGGATAACCTGCTATGGCATCAAAAACAACCACAACATAAAAATAAACGAGGGGTCGGGCCCCAGTACGACGAACTAGTAATATTACGACAAATATAACTGACATGAAATAACATCATGTAAAATGCAATGAAATGCAATGCAATGCATGTCGGTAACAACAAAATAATGGATACCCAAGCGGAGTCCAAATGAAATGCATCAGCAACAGTAACAGTGACCACCCGTGCCAGGACTGCAGCAACGTAATATCATGCCGCCGCTCATCCATGCACGTAGCATCGAGGGTACGGGAGCGACCCGCTCAGTCCTCATGCAAGTCATCAGGAGTGCTAATCCTACCCACCCACTCCATCGATGACGTAACATCTCGATAGATCAATATCAATAGCAATCAAAGGAGTCAAGGCTCGAAATGCTATGCCACAATAGTATCAACTCAAATAAATGCGTGAATGCAATCACGTATTCACAGAAACACATAAGGCACGCCACAACTCATTACAAAGTACTTAACGTCATTTTGCATCATATAGACGTCATAATAAAACAGTTCATGCGTACCTCAACTGAATACTTAATTTACCACCGAAAAATCTTAAGGATTTCTCGCAGAATCCAATCCTTGTGGCAAATAATACATTTCATATAAAGTTCCATTTTTTTTTGACAATTTAGCCTAAAATTCCAAAAATCCTTAATTTAGGCTTTAAAATTTCTAAAATTAATATATTTCAATTCTATAGCGTCTAAACATCTAATTATTGAACACTAAAATCCGAAAACTCAATTACATAAATCTGAATTTTTGAATTTAATCCAAATAAATTCCGAAAATCTGATAGATACCTCTAATCGGTTCAATTCTTGTACCTACAATCAATAATATAACAAATATCAATATTGGTACCAAATTTAACCCAACAAAAATACAGCAACCTTGTTGGAATCATGATTTGTACCTCAATATATATACCAAAATGAAGCTTATGACCCAGAGAACAAAAGCCCTCAATGAATTTTCGAACTCCGGCGACGTACGGCGAAGATTTAACGAAGAAACGTGCGACGGGTTTCCGACGGGTTTTTGAGAATCTCGATTTTTCCTATCAAAAGTGGTATCAACGGAAAGCTTACGTCGAGAGCTTCCCAACCGTATATTTAGTTTAATTTTTCGATGATTGATGATGGAAATATGGTCGATCAAAGCGAACGAGAATTGTACAGAAATGAAGAACAGAAGCTACGGGAAGAACGCATGCGGTTTCCGAGGAAAAGTTTGAGGATTATTATGATTATTATTATTATTTACTTATTTTAACTTACTTAATCCCATTGGGCTGGGCCTTGAGGATTTGGGCTCTCACATAGTTGGTATCAGAGCGTAACTGGGATATGCTCGAATTAGAGTCTAGAGCACTTGAGTCTAGACACAAATAACATGATTGTGCATGTATTTGACTATTTGCTCTTATTTGAATTATTTGGTGTGATTTGCTTGAATTTACCTACGTTAGAATTACTAGCTGACTAGGCATGGTATTTAATTTAGAAATAGCCTATAATTTTTTTTTACCTGTTATCTGCCTGTTGATTTAATCCTCGTGTCTTGTAGAATGGCACCTGGAGAAAGAGGTAGAAAAGGAAAAGAAATAGCGCAAGAATTTGAGGCGCAAAATGTTCGAGGACTTGCAGATATCATTAGAGGTAGACGTGGTCGACCTCGAGGACAAGTCGCTCAAAATGTTGAAGAAGAAGTGAACCAAGAACCTCCTTGACCTGAAAGACCTGGAGCTAGACAGGTAGTGATTGAGCAAGAAGTGGAACAGCTGAAACAGAAAGTTGGAGGAATGCAGTTAATAATTTCTCAGTTTCAAGAATTACGTCCTCCAAAATTCTTTGGCAACGAGAGCGGAGAAAAAGCAGCAGGCTGGCTGAAAAGTATAAATAATCTATTTAATTTGTTGGAGTATTCCCAAGATATTAAATTGAAGCTTGCCATCTACCAACTTAAAGACCGAGCACAACTCTGGTGGGAAGCCACAGAGGAAACAATGAAGGACTCTGGTGAAATTATTACTTGGGATGCTTTTCGTGCGCACTTTACCCAAGAATATGCACCACCATCATATTATGCTGCTAAAGAAGATGAGTTCAATCAGTTGGTGCAGGGCAACAAATCGGTGGTGGAATATGCTTCACAGTTTTCTGCTCTTTTGCCCTATGTTCCACATGTTGCTAGGAATGATCAGGCTAAACTATCATGTTTTCTGCACGGGTTGCAGCGGACTGTTCATACTTTGGTAATGACTGGATCGCCTAATACGTATATTCAAGCAGTGGAAAAGGCGAAGAAAATTGAAGCAAGTTTGCTCAGAGGAGACCCACAGCCAGGCCATCATCTGTTTCTCAGGGATCTGGAAGTAGTATGTCAATGCCAGTGGATTTACCTCCATATCAGCCTGTACAGTCATACCAACAACCCAAACAGCAGAGGTACAAAGCAAAAAGAAAGCAATTCAAGAAGAAGTCTCAATCCAGCTCTTCCAGTTCAGGAAGTGCACGAGGAGGAGGTTCGGTTGGGTCGTCTAGCACTATGCATTGTGACCAATGTGGTGGTCGACATTTCAGTTCCCAATGTGTAGGAGTTCAAGGAACTTGTCATATTTGTGGTCAGCTTGGACATTACGCCAGAGTATGTCCTAATGCAGGGAGACAACAATTCCAGCCACAACACTTTGGTCAAGTTCCCCGTGGACCAATCTTTAGACCATATGCTCATACCCAATCATTTCAGCAGCCGAGTTACCCACCTCCCAGAGGTCCTATTCAGCAGCCATTTCCAGGGCCACAGCAAGCCCAAGTCCATGCTTTGACTCAGGACCAGGCTCAGGATGCACCAGGAGGAGTGATTGCAGGTATTTGTTATGTTTTTGACTATCCTGCATGCATATTGATAGACACAGGAGCATCACATTCATTTTTATCTGCTGCATTTGTTGATGAGCATGAGATTGCTACTATTCTTTTGTTGGATACTGTGTCAGTTGCTACTCCTTCCGGTGTATATTTAATGTCCCATGAGATAGTTTTGAACTGTGTGATTAGATTTGAGGGTAATATTATGATAACAAATCTAATCAAATTAGCCATGACTGATTTTGATTGTATTCTGGGTATGGATGTGTTGATGAATTATCGAGCCACTGTGGATTGTTTTCATGGAGTTGTCAGATTTAGACCGTATTATGGCAGCAAATGGAATTTTTATGGTTATGATTCACAAGTCTCGAATTCCATTAGTATCTGCAATGGAGATGTTCAGGTTGTTGTCAATCGACAATGAAGGATTTTTGATCTATGCTCTTGATGCAACACGGGAAGAACGATTGGAAGTTTCAGACATTCCCGTTGTCAAGGATTTTCCAGATTTATTTCCTGATGAGATTCCAGGCTTTCCGCCTCAAAGGGAAATAGATCTTAGCATTGAATTGATGCCAGGGACAAATCCTATTTCTAGAGCACCATATCGTTTAGCTCCAACAGAGTTGAAATAACTCAAAGAACAGCTTCAAGATTTACTGGAAAAAGGCTATATAAGACCTAGTATGTCACCTTGGGGAGCTCCAGTATTGTTTGTAAAGAAAAAAGACGGAACGATGAGAATGTGCGTCGATTATCGGCAGTTGAACCGGGCTACTGTGAAGAATAAGTATCCTCTGCCGCGTATTGACGACTTATTTGATCAGTTGTAGGGTACATCTGTGTATTCCAAGATTGATCTTCATTCCGGATACCATCAGCTTAGAGTCCGAGAGGAAGATGTTCCTCAGACAGCATTTCGGACACGATATGGGCATTATGAATTCTTAGTTGTGCCTTTCGGTTTGACTAATGCACCCGCAGTGTTTATGGATTTAATGAACCGTGTATTCCGAGAATTCATCGATAGATTCATTATTGTCTTTATTGATGACATCTTGATTTATTCCAAGTCAGAGAAAGAGCACAAGGAACATTTGAAATTAGTTCTCCAAACACTCAGAGAAGCGCAATTGTATGCCAAATTTTCTAAGTGCGAGTTCTGGTTGGACAGAGTTTTATTTTTAGGCCATGTTATATCTGCACAAGGAGTATCTGTTGATCCTAGTAAAGTTGAAGCTGTTATCAATTGGCCTAAACCAACCAACGTGTCTGAGATTCGAAGCTTTTTGGGATTAGCTGGGTACTATAGGCGTTTCATTGAAGGATTTTCTAGAATAGCTAGGCCTATGACCCAGTTGATACAGAAAGATTGACGTTTTGTATGGACTACAGAATGTGAGTCTAGTTTTCGGACTTTGAAAGAAAAGTTGACCACATCTCCAGTGTTAGCTTTGCCTTCAGGCTCAGGTGGATTTGTTGTCTGTACAGATGCTTCTTTAAATGGACTGGGTTGTGTTTTGATGCAAAATGGGCGAGTGATTGCGTATGCATCTCGTCAGTTGAAGCCACATGAGGCTCGATATCCAGTTCATGATTTGGAGTTAGCTGCCATTGTGTTTGCATTGAAGATATGGCGTCATTATCTGTACGGAGAACAATTTGTGATCTATTCTGATCATAAGAGTCTGAAGTATCTTTTCACACAGTCCGACTTGAATATGAGACAGCGTCGATGGTTGGAATTGCTTAAAGATTTTGATTGTGAGATTCAGTACCAACCAGGGCAAATGAAACAAGTTGCAGATGCTCTGAGCAGAAAAGTTCAGCCTAAAATGTTGACATCTTTGACCATTTCAAAGGTTCATGAGCATTTGGGAACTTCAGGATGGACTTATCAGTCTAAGGGCGACTACTTATTAGTTTCAGCTATTCAAGTTGAACCACATATTGTTTCTAAAATCAAAGCAGCACAGAAAACTGATCTGCATGTTCATAGATTGAATGAATTGACCCAGACAGGTCAATCAGACAAGTTCAGTGTTGCTTCAGATGGATGTCTGCGTTATAATGGTAGACGTGTGGTTCCGAATTTGATAAATTTGAAAGAGTCTATACTTCGTGAAGCTCATTGTAGTCGACACAGTGTTCATCCTGGAATCAGAAAGATGTATCATATTTTGAAATCTCATTACTGGTGGGAAGGTATGAACAAAGAGATTTCTGATTTTGTGGCTAGATGTTTGACGTGCCAATATGTTAAAGCTGAAAGAATGAGACCTGGTGGTATGTTACATAGTCTTGAAGTGCCACAGTGGAATTGGGAGCACATTGCTATGGATTTTGTGACACACCTACCTCGTTCGAATCGTGGTTGTGATGCGATTTGGGTGATTATTGATAGATTGTCTAAATCAGCCCATTTTATTCCTTATGATCGTACTTGTACTTATAAGAA